>NC_142874.1:137719531-138030624 GCF_051225735.1 Oryctolagus cuniculus
AGTTGGATCCCTGCCACCATGCGGGAGACGTGGATGGAGTTCTCAGCTCCCAGTTTCCATCCGGCCCAGCCCTGGCTGCTGTGGGTATTTGTGGAGGGAGGCAGTGGATGGAAGATCCCTCTCCACCTATTTGTCTTTCAAAAATGTGGTTTTTAAAAAATGTATTAATTTTATTTAATTAATTATTAATTTTGTTTTTAAAATAAGTGTTAAAATATTACTCTTTGTAATTAGACAAAAACAAAAGTCAAAAGATGACTGTGGTAATCTGAGCAAGATGTGGTGGAGGCTCTGACCCACGTGGGGGCAGTGGACAAGGATGTCACCAACCAACCTGAGATGTCTTGGGTTCACTGCAAGGTGGGGACGGAGGAGGAGAAAGCAAGGAACTCCGGGTTTCTGACTTGGGCAATCTGATGGATGAGGAGGCTTTCACTTCCCAGAGGATTACAGAGAAAGGAACAGATATGGGATAAACGACGAATTTTTTTATTTTTATTTTTTATTATATATTTTTTTGACAGGTAGAGTTATAGACAGTGAGAGAGACAGAGAGAAAGGTCTTCCTTCTGTTGGTTCACCCTCCAATGGCCGCTACAGCCGGCGCTACCCCAATCCGAAGCCAGGAGCCAGGTGCTTCCTCCTGGTCTCCCATGCAGGTACAGGGCCCAAGCACTTGGGCCATCCTCCACTGCACTCCCAGGCCACAGCAGAGAGCTGGACTGGAAGAGGAGCAGCTAGGACTAGAACCAGTGCCCATATGAGATGCCGGCGCCGCAGGCAGAGGATTAACCAAATAAGCCAGGGCACCGGCTCCAGTGAAGAACGTTTTTAAACCACAAAGGTTGGAGAGGCTCAGCAGACACTCTAGGTGGAGATGTCAGGAGACAAGGATATGTTTGGGCTGGTGTATACATTTGGGAGTCATTAGCATAAAGATGGTATCTAATACTGTGAGGATGGCTGGAATCATCCGGTGGGGGGGCAGGAGGAGAGAGAGGGGAGAGAGAGAAAGAGAGAGAGAGAGAGAATCTTCCATGTATAGGTTCACTCTCCCCAAGTGGCCAGGGCTGGGCCAGGCCGAATCCAGGATCCAAGAGCTTCACCTGGGTCTCCCACGCGGGTGGCAGGGGTCCAAGCTCTTGGGCCATCTTCCGATGCTTTTCCCAGGCCGTTAGCAGGGAGCTGGCTCGGAAGCAGAGATTTACCCACTACGCCACAACGCCAACCCCAACTTCCATCTAATCAGCAGAGGTCTGGGGCTTGTCTGCCATTTCATTGCAGAGAAGGAAGCACGCTGCACTTAGATGGCTTGTTCATGTGTGGTAGTGTGGGAGCAGGGATGACTGCAGGGGGTGCTGGAGCCTCGTCCCACACTCCCCTTAACATCACCGCCGCAAAAAGGAGAAAGTTTAAAAGCCAGGAAGTGCAGCCTCCACTGCTGCAGCTTAAACAGCATACACGCATGCTAAAAGTTTAGGAAAAGCTGAGCCAGTGCTGCTTTTCACAGGACCCAAGTTTGCTAACATCACGGTTGGCTTAGGGTCTGAGGGCGGGACGTTGTGGTCTGGCAAATTAGGCCGCTGCTTGGGATGGCCACGTCCCACACTGCAGTGCCTGGTTCAAGTCTCAGCTCCTCTGCTTCCAATCCAGCTCTGCTGCTGGTGTGCCTGGGAGGCAGCAGATGATGGCCCAAGGGCTTGGGTCTCTGCCACCTACACGGGAGGCCCAGATGGAGTTTTCTGGCTCCTGGCTTCCACCTGGCCCAGTCCTGGCTATTGTGGGCGTTCAGGGAGTGAACCAGTGGATGGAAGCTCTCTCTCTCTTTCTCTTATTTTCTCTGCCTTTCAAATAAATAAATCCTTAAAAAAAAAAAAATCTCCTGAAATGCAACTACCCACAACCGGGGAGAAAGAGTGCTTACTCTCCAGGAACTCCATTTGGCTGTCTTCCGTGTTGATGCAGACTTCATTGAAGCCCTCAGTGGGTGCCCTGCTGTGCTGGATTCTGTTTGAAGCCAGAGAGTGGAGCACACTGGTTTTCCCCGCTCCATCCAGGCCCAGTACCAGGATCTGCTTGTTTTTCTCCTATGAAACAAAAAACCAAATCAATAAATCTGGGCTGCCAGGGCCTTGGTCTTCTGGCTCTGGCAGCTTCCTTGACTGTGGTAAAACCCAGTAATAACCGTGGAAGTGTAACCCGGCACTAATTGTCGCAGAAAACGTTTTCTAGGTCTAGAACTGTCCCAGTCAGTGAATCTCTTCTAAGTATCCATTAGTTATGTGATACTAATCTCATATCCTCCATCCAACTCTTGTTCAGTGTATCAAGTAAGTGACTTTCTCTCTCAGTACTTAGGTCATGGTTCACAGGGCCAGTTTCACATTTTGCTTCTTTAGTTCACGTCCTTTGGAGGCTGCACCAGGACTGAGTTTGTTTTGGGGGTCCGTGGTGCACCTGTTGACTGAGCAGCTCTGCCTGTAGGCATTGTAGGCCTCACATTATTATCAATCCTACTGTCTTCACCATTGGAGGGCTAGGTTATAAGATCTTGGGCAAGGCTCCCCTTTGCAATGCAAGCATCATGATTAAATGTAAAGGTTAGGGTGATAGAAATTGTTAAGTCAGTTACAATCACAAATGAGAATTTGTTACATAATGTGATATTAAAAGCTGATGAACTAGACCTAACCTCAGAAGCTTTCTACCAGGCTTACTTAGAAAGAAGCTTTCTACCAACAAACCAGCCTTAGAAATCTTTATGGCAAAAGACCAAGGGACAAGAAGGGCAGGCTGGCGTAAAGACAGAAACATAAGGTCTAGAGCACTCAGAAGTGTAGCTCCTATGGTGCAAACCTTAAACATTTATTTACTTACTTATTTAAAAGACAAAGGAGAAAGACAAAGACAGAGACACACAGCTGGTCTTATGATTCCCTCCCCAAATGCCTACAACAGCCAGGACTAGAGCAGGCCAGTGTCAGGAGTCAGGAACTCCATGCTTGTCTCCCACCTGGGTGGAAGAGACTCAGGCACTTAAGCCATCCCCTGCTGCTTCCCAGCGTGCACATTAGCAGGAGGCCAGATTCAAAAGCAAAGCCAAGACTTGAACCCAAGCACTATGATGTGGGAGGTGGGTGTCCCAAGTGGTGCCTTCATGCCCACCGCTCCATGGCGCAAACTTTACTGTCAATCAAACAAAGGACCAATAATAGAGTTGTACTGCTCACAGGAATTCAATTCTGCTCCCAAAGAAACTTCTCGCACACAACACACTAGTAACCGTCTTCAATGCCACTGGTTTGGGAGCAGCAGTCTTGCACCTGCCTGCTTGTTTGCATGAATGTTGACACTGGACTTAGGCTGGGTTTCTGGAAAAAAGTGACCCTACACCCGTTTAGACTATCCATCGTGCCTCCTTTTTAAAAAAGATCTATGTAGAGGCAAGATGTTTGCAGGTCTGGCCTACTGGAGACTTGTATGGAGTCATATGTAGGCCATGTAGTGAGTAACAGAACTGGTGGGGGGGGACCCACATATTTGTTCTTAGAGCGAATTCTTGTTGGCTCTTAAAGCAAGTGGTTTTATCAGAATGTAACTGCACTGAATACCTCTTTCTCTTCCTCTTCATATTCTGATGAACAAAAGCTAACCACTGGTCTTGTGACTAAGGAGAGTGGCTGTTCTAACAAACAATGCTTGCTTGTGAATCGCAGAAGCCAGCCTTGAGAAAGGCAGCTCAAGTTGCAAGGTTAATTTAGCCCTCTGCAGCCTGCACGGCTGCAGTTTGGGATTTATTGGAGCGGACTGTACAGGAGGAAGAAAAACTAAGGGCCCAATAAGCATGGGCTCTAGGCTGAGTGAGCTCCATCCTGACGGACGACACACTGGACTCTCCTAGCACAGCACTTGCCTCTTTCAGAACTCAGCCGAAGAACGTTTTATGTAGCTGCACAGTTGTGTAGACGGTGCTGCTATTCCCTGCTCACGATAAAAGTTCCTCAAGGAATTGCGTTGATGTCCGTAATGGGTAAATGCCCTACTGCAGACCTGCAACCGGCCTTGGCATCTATCGACTCCTCCCTCGCTGTGAGTCACTGCTCAGCAGACCAGTGTTCACTGCTTGAAAGCCCAGTTCCAGACACCCCCTCCCCTGTCTGCTACGGTCCTCATCTGCCAGTAGATGAAACTCTCTCTCCTCCATCCTCAAACCTTGCCTTCATTCTTCTGATTCAACGCAGTGGACAAGGACTGGATTTGGGGGGTGAACCAATGGAAGGAAGACCTTTCTCTCTGTCTCTCTCTCTCTAACTCTGCCTGTCAAAAAAAAAAAAAAAGTGTTTGTGCCCTATCCTCCCACATCTAAATGCTACAACCATTCCGCAACTGTGCCATGGTGAAGAAGAGGGACTAGACCCACAATGCCTGCTTGGAACCAGCACTTGTACCAAGTGCCCGGGGTGCAGTGCCAGCTTTGCTCCTGATTCCAGCCCCCTGCTCATGCACACCCTGGGAGGCAGCTGCTGGTGGCTTCAGTACTTGGATTCCCACCACCCACATGGGAGACCTAGAAGGAGTTCCTGGCTCCTGACTCGGGCCTGACCCACTAGTGCCTCATGTGGGCATTGGGAGAGTGAACCAGTAAATGGAAATCTCTTTCTCTCTCTCTTCTCTCTCTCTGCCTCTCCCCCTCCCTCCCTGTCACATCAAATAAACTTTGAAAAATAAAAGTGCATGCGTTCAAGGAAGAGTGGCACCAAGAAATGGGTTGCCAGTCATGGACCCATTCCCCCACCCATCAGGGGCCTCCTCTGGTTACCCTCCATGTACTTCTAAGCTGCACACCCCCTGCCCCCATCCTCCCCCCCACACACACATTTTAACATCTCTGAAATTGGAACATGTTTCACAGTAGGTAGGATGCTGTATTTTGGTTGGCAGAATTTTTTCTTTCTTTCTTAGTGGGACCTAAACTATTAGCATCTTGGACCTTGCGCAGTATTGTGAATTAAGTCGGTTCCGCACTCTCTTCCGGGACACGCTGCTGCCCCCAAGCCCATCCTACCTAGAAATCCTGCGCTCACTCGTGCTCTCCAAGGGTACAGATGTGACATTTGTGGTGGGAATCTCGCTGTCCTTTGTCAGAATCCATTCCTTTGGCAAACACGGATCTCCGTGGCTCGCGTTTTATTAGAGAGCAAGTCTCCGTTAATAGCTGAAATTGGTACAGGCAGGAACTGCAGCGCACCGGGCCCATCGAGCTGACCCAGGTGAGGCCTGTTTCTCCGAGAGCTCTCAGCCCACCCCTGCCCCGCAGGACGCTGCAGGTCTGACAACCAGGCAGGCACACATCCCGCGCGGGGCCCAGAGGCGGCCGCCGGCAAGCGTGGATGTCTCCAACCGACCATCGCGGTCGGGTGGGCGCTGCGCCACGGGCCCGGCGCTGGACAGAGCCCGGCCGCTGCGGGGCCCACGCCGCGTCCCGCAGGCCGATGGGGGCCTCTTCGGCCTCCACGCGGGCTTGCGGGGTCCGGGCGGAGCTGGGGACACCGTCACTCGAGGCTCGCACCTCCCCTTCCACCCGCGGGACACCCGATCCTCGGCGCGCGGCTCGGGGCTGGGACGTAACAGAGCCGGCGCCCGGGCGGCCTCGGCGTTCGTGGCCTGGGAGGCCAGGGTCCCGCGCGGCCGTCTCTTACCGGCAGCTGCGGCGGGGTCCCCGCCACGGTGGGGCCGCTCTGCCCTTGCTTTCCTCTCGCCCGTTCCTTCTCGGCCTCAGCCTCCGTCTCGGTCTCGGCCTCCGTCTCCGACCGGTGTCCCCTCCTCTCCGTCTCGGCCTCCGTCTCGGTCTCGGCCTCCGTCTCCGATCGGTGTCCCCTCCTCTCCGTCTCCGACCGGTGACCCTTCCTCTCTTCCTCCCCGCTCCTCTTACTCCGCTCCTTCGCTTTTTCTTTCCCCTGATCCTTGCCTTTCCTCCAAGTCCTCTCCTCCCTTTTCACTCCGCCCCTCTCCATCCCCACCGCCTCCGATCCCTCCCCGGCCCCTTGGCGCAGGGCCCCGGCGGGTGTGGCCCTCGCGGGGGACGCAGGACCGCGACGTAGCGGCCGGTGGCGTAGACTACCCCCGCGCTCCCCGCCTGCCCCAGGGCGCACAGCAGCCCGACTCGCCGAAACCCCGAGGCGGAGGAGGGAAGGGCGGGAGCCCAGGCTAGGGGACGAGGGAGGTCCCGAGTGGGCGTGGGGACCGCCCGGGGCAGGGAACGCGCCGCCTGGCGCCACTCTCCACAGCAGGGCTCCCTTGGCCAGGCAGGGAGGCTCAGGCGCTCTGAGCCGCCTGAGGCGTCTGCCCCGCCGGTGTCCCCGAGTGTCCTCCCAGGGCTCCAGGCCTTCGCCGCTCGGAATGCCGAACCAGGAAAGGCAAAATCGCGACCTCTCCCGGCCAGGTCCCTGTGAACACCGGGGGCGGGGTGGGGGTGGGGGTGTCTGCAGCCGGTTAAGGACGCGTGGGGAAATGTGAACCCTTGTACTCTCGATTTCTTGTTGATTTTTAAAGCGCGGGGAAGGAGGGTGGTGGGCACAAGCTGCACCCCACACCCCCTATCTCAGGGCCTGGTTTAAGTCAAGGCTACCCAGCTTCCCGCATCTGATGGCTCCAGTACTTGGATCCCTGCCATACACATGACGCTCCTGGCCTCCGCCTGGTCCAGTCCTGCCTGATGCTGGCATTTGGTGAGTGAACCAGCAGAGGGAATCTTTCCATCTATCTAGCTTTTCAAGTAAAAGGAAAATAAACTGAAAGGCAGAAAAAAGCCCCTATGCTGGAGATGTGGAGATTAACTCCGTGCCGGGGCCGTGGCTGCTGGCGGCAAACCAACACTGCAGCCCAGCTGCACGGTTCACACGCAGGAAACTTTGCCACCTCGGTTTCAAACAGCCTCGAGCCAACAGCCGGTGGACTGCAGGTTGCAGACGCAACTGTCTGAAGGTTAGCTGTTTCCCTTAAGCTTGAAAGTGCTGTGCTTAATATCCTTGTGTTTATTTATAGACATAACCAACATGATGAACTCTCGGCAGTTTAAAACGGGTTCTCTCAATCCAACTGTATCAGTTTTGTGGCTCTGGTGGGAGGGGCAGGAGATAGTTTAAAATACTCAATTTAAAAGAAAATTCTTATATTAACCAGAAGTCCTCCATAAAACGCTGACACCCAAAGCATGTTAACCCATAATCCATAGTCACTGCTACAATGTTATTTCAACATGTCACAGTGAAGAGACCTATCCATATTGGGTCATACTGCTCATTCTCTGTCTCTCTCTCACACACACAGGATGTGTCTATGTCACTGGCTAAGGGGCCGGCCACACACACACACACACACAGGAAGTGTCTATGTCACTGGCTAAGAGGCCTATCCAAGAGATGAAATAATTACCAGAAAGTTAAGGCAGATGTCTACTTCATTTGACAACTGTAACTTATTTATTTGAACTGAGGTTTTAGTTAGGGAACAATGGCAGTCAATAACAATGACTACACAAAAAATTCTAAATTTCACTGTTGTGCCTTGGGTCAAAATTTTCAATGATGGATAATTTTCACCAAGATCCTGTTGCTTTGTTAACCAAAGAAAGTATCCTTCACCACAGGAAAATAATGGAATCAGTCCTGAATAACAAGGTTACCAACAGTTGCTGGTGTATGGGCTGTATATTCAGAAGGAATAAATATCTGTCACACCAGCCAGAAGACTGTTCCCTGTGAGCTCAGAAAAGTATTGTGCCATAATAAACCATTCTGATTTTAAGCAGATCTCATTTAGGCACCACTGTAGACCCTCATTATGCTAAACCAAAAGGCAGTGCCCCATCTCTTACCTTGTAAAGGAGGAAAACCTTTGTAACAACTATGAAGAAGTTTCAATAAATGTGTTCAGATTCAAACAGCAGCACTTTATTAACAAGGACAGAGTAATCTGATCACAGGAAATACTTATAAGTTTAGAATAAATGATTTGGGGCAGCAGAAAATGAGTACTAACAAGGGCAGGCGTCCCAATGTGTCTCTCACAGCTGTTCAGTGTGAAGCTGGCTTGTAAGCAGGGAAAGACAAGGCAACACTTACGCAAGTCCCCTGTAAAATACTTCATTACTTTCAAAGGGTCACGAACCATCATAACCCGTAACTAGAAAAGGAAGCCTGTTAACTAGGCCAAATAGTTCTGTTAGATTTTAACGCTGCCTGGTACTGATTTTCTCTCTATGTAATGAAGCCAATGTTCATGTTTTTGATAGGGGTCATTAACCTTTCTGATAGAGACAGTTCAAAGCCATCTCATCTCAGAACACTGGGTCTAAGACTCAACTTCTTGCCACATTGACACATCTCCCTTGAAGTCTTCAGTGATGTTACGTCAACATGTTAACATCATCTGAAAACCCAGTGCGCACCAATGAGTCATTCGTGTATACAAATAAATTATGGAGAGGGTCCCGTATCTAGAATCACATGCCACAACTTATGGCTAAAATGACTTCTTGTGGCCACTCAAGAACATCAGTGTTTTAATAAGGTCCCTTCTGAACGAACACAGGACATTTCTAAGCAGGTATCTGGAATGCTCAGAAGATTCTACTTTCAGTCTCTGTGGGCCTCCTAAGCCGTAACTGAAAGTGGGAACGAGTGTCTTCTGACTGGAGCTGAAAGAGCAGAAAACAGTTTCTGTCTAAATCCTGGGAAGCCGCACATGATGTGCCTTTTTGTGAAACAGAGAAGAGCAAATCCACACACAAAGATAAAGGAAGCAACAGACATCAAGGTGCAGCAATGCCCAATCATTCTCAGTCATCACCTGCGCAAAGCTGGGGCACAGTGGGCCAGTTCTGCCGGGGTGGACTGGGGAGGATGTGCTGTTTGATGCCCGAGAAAATGATTGTACGACAAGATGGGGATGGAAGAGGGAGCAGCTCTGTGCTTCTTGCTCTGTTGCCTTTATTATGTTCCTAGTGCCACTGAGACCAGTTAAAAACAGCCTACGACAGCAATGTTCTCATCACCAACCACCTTTTCCACCTTTCTTCTTTTTCTGTTGCTGTTTCTTTTTTGCTGCTGGCGCTCCTGCAGGTTTCTGGTGTCTCGGGGGGATGATGTTACTCGTGGAGGCAGACACGGCTGCTGCACTGCCAGGCCTTGGAGACGTGGGCGGGCTGCTCACGGTTTTACTGGCGTCCCTGAAAGCACCAGAGCAAGGACGTTCCGGTCACTCGTATATTCAACAAAAGGCATAAAAATGCCTGTACGTGGACTTGACTTTATACACCCAACAACCTCCCACATACTCTCTACTTCTTGAAGGTGGGTCCCCAAAACTCTATTTTCCTTTTGAATAAAATTTTCACTGTTTTATAACCTGCCAATTTTCACAAGAGTAAGGAAAATATTTTGAATGATCTGTGTTAATATTTAATACTTCTAGTAATTACTATCTATTTATCCATTTAGTTGGTTGGATGACACAGTATGTGTAATTTCTTTTTGCAATTAATAGTCATTATAGAAGTTTTAGTGCTTACAATTACAATCAAATAAGAAATATATTTTATGTAAGTATGTTGTAAATACTTATCAAAGATATGACTATACCTCTCATAATTGAAATCTATGAACCAACTGGCACCTATAGATGTGAGCGAGTATCAGAAAGAAACCACCAGCAAGTTGAAGTGAGCCCAGCCTTGGGCGAGGACGTACAGTTCAGACGACGCTGCCGCAGTCGCTCCCTGTGTCCCCTTTCCAATCTGGTCCTTCTTCTTCCCCTTCTTCCGTCCTCGATAGTAGGAGCGTTCTCGCATTGGCAGCCACCTTTCTGGATCCGGGGTAACTTTTGGGTCATAATTCTTAGGCAGCTTTCCTGTGTAACAGTTCACAAAAAATGGGAGATGTACACAGAATATTTTCAAGACGGTTTGTTAAACAATGTATTCAAGCCTAGAAGTAACCTAGGAGTAACCTAGGAATAACCAAGGAGTAACACCGAAACCGAAATGTATCTGACAAATCTTCATTTTTATCATCTAGTGGGGGAAGGGCATCTGTAAGCATAACTGAAAATTCAGAGGTCATAAAGGAAAAACTTTCACACATACATAACATGAAACAGAGTGGATTAATATCCCTAATTCAGAAAGAGTTTTTGCTAATCAATGGATCACTCAAAGAAAAATATGAAATTAAGATTTGAGTAAACCAGTAGAAATAAGTCATTAAACATATGCATAGACAGTCTAATTAAACATGATAAGGGCCAGGCAGGCAGTTGGCCTCAGCGAACAAGACACTGTTGAGGCCGGCGCCGCGGCTCACTAGGCTAATCCTCCACCTCGCGGCGCCGGCACACCGGGTTCTAATCCCAGTTGGGGCACCGGATTCTGTCCCGGTTGCCCCTCTTCCAGGCCAGCTCTCTGCTGTGCCCAGGGAGTGCAGTGGAGGATGGCCCAAGTCCTTGGGCCCTGCACCCGCATGGGAGACCAGGAGAAGCTCCTGGCTCCTGGCTTCGGATCAGCACGATGCGCCGGCCACAGTGCGCTGGCTGCAGCGGCCATTGGAGGTTGAACCAACAGTAAAGGAAGACCTTTCTCTCTCTCTCTCTCTGTCCACTCTGCCTGTCACACACACACACACACACAAAAAGACACTGTTGAGATACCCACTTCTTGCATCAGAGTGCCTGGGTTGGAGCCCAGGCTGCGCTCTGGATTCCAGCCTCCTGCTAATACACACCCTATGGAGGCAGCAAGAGATCGCTTAAGTGGTTCGGGGAGTGAATCAGTGGACAGGAGCTTTCTCTGTCTCTCCAATAAATGATGTTTTTGAAAAGTCCATGTTCAAAGATATAAGAGAGGGCAGTATATGTCAGAAGATTTCTAGATAGGGTTAAACTCGAGCTTTTATTTACAGAAAGGTATTTAGGATTTTTAAAAGTCTCACCCTTCTTTTTCTTCTTCTTCTTTTTCAAATCTCCCTGTCTACAAAGAGAAGAAAAACCGTATCACCACTGTGATGTTCACAGAGCACTACGTATGTGCAAATCATGACGTTGCTTAAGACTTGGCAGCAGCTCACCAGAGCTAACAAGGTGGCTGGAAAATCAATTTCAGTTAAATCCAATCAAGCTTCAGATACTATAATTTTTGGAAAGTAGTTAAGAAAATAGACAATTGTTTTCAGAAAAGAAACCATCTATACTGCAAAAAATTCTAAGTGGCAAACATTATGTTTATGTGAAAAGGTAACCAATTTGCACTAGAATGAAAAGTTCTACTTGGGTGAGTTACCCTGTGTCATGCAAGATGTCAGGGACTCCACACTCTGCCAGAACACGTACAGGCAAGATTCAGGGAGAGACCACGATCTGGAAGCATATGCAGCGCAAGTCATGTCGGTCATGGCTTTGGGAAGGAGGAGGAGGGATGAGCTGGGAAATGACTTTTTACTTTGTACTCGTTTCTCTTTTGAATTTGGACCCTTTTATTATTTTTTAAAAAAATAAAGCTGGGGCAGGAGTTTGGTGCAGCGGTTAAGCCCCACCTGGGATGCCTGCATCCTCTATCAGAGTGCCCAGGTTTGAGCCCTGCCTCCACTCTGCATTCCAGCTTTTTCATGATGCACACCCTGGGAGGCAGCAGGGGGTGGAGTCCCTGCCATCCACATGCGAGACCTGAGCCGGCCCAACGCTGGCTACTGAGGGCCTTTGGGGAAGGAGCCAGCACATGGGAGATCTGTGTCTTTCTGCCTTTCAAATAAATAAATAAAATTTAATAAATAAAACCTTTATTAGTTACACTGACACTCACTCCCCCACAAACTCCCAAAACATAAAAGTGCTGAAAATGGTATAAAAAAAAATCAAGGGGCTGGCGCTATGGCACAGTGGGTTAATGCCCTGGCCTCAAGCGCCGGCATCCCATATGGGCGCCGGTTCTAGTCCCAGCTGCTCCTCTTCCAATCCTGCTCTCTGCTGTGTCCTGGGAAAGCAGCAGAATATGGCCCAAGTCCTTGGGCCCCTGCACTCACGTGGGAGACCCGGAGGAAGTTCCTGGCTCCCGACTGGCACAGCTCTAGATGTTGCGGCCAACTGGGGAGAGAACCATTGGATAGAAGACCTCTCTTTCTCTCTCTCACCTCTCTGTGTAACTCTTTCAAATAAATAAATCTTTAAAAAAAATCAAGAAAACATTTTAATAATTAAGTAATCTGAAAGCTACAGTAAAAAGAGCAAGACATTAACAAAAATCTCTGGCTAGACTCATTTGAAATGCTCTATGAGAACTCTGAAACAGTCAACTCAAAAGACAACAGCAACAACTCCTGCCAAAATTTCATCTGTAAGTCACAGAACTGTGAACATTCTCTCAGGATATCCTGCAGAGTAGGAGACACAATGTCTGCTGTCTTATTTCAGTGCCTGATCTCTTACCTAGACCTTGCAAATCCAAATTATCTGCCTATAAACTACATCCAACAGCCGTGCCTCCAGCAACGCGAGGTTCTTTGCCACTTCCTGTCTGCCTCAGCTGTCTTGCACGCCTCATCGTCCTCTTTCTCAGCCAGCACACCCACTCCTCCCTGAAGCCTTTCCTGTGCCTGTTCCCAGGAAGAACGGATTGTCTCCAGGGTGCAGTCCTCCATACCCTGCAGCTGTCACGTGTGCAAGCGTAACAGCACTAACTGCTTACGTGTATGCTATTTCTACTTTATTTTTTGGACAATATACAGCATAAACCTATCACATAGTGTATCTTCCAAAGAAACTAAACCTTAGTGCCAGAAACTAACTAAAATAAAGATACTCACTGAAAGTACTGTGCTAAAATGTAAAAGCTTAAGTTAATGTACATCTTAATGACTGTTAGGAGGAAAAGAAAAAGAAGACTAAAGATTAGAAAATAATTATGTCTTCTGTTTTGGAAGAGAAAAAAATTCTGAGCATATTTAAACAAGAATTATTTAAAAATCCACTTAAGATTTGACTTGAACTTCTTTTACTTTGGGTTTCCTGGAAAGGCTTGAAATTGGAATCGTAATAAAATGGAATTTGAAATAATGTAATAGCTTTGAGATTCCAATTCCTTATTAAAGTATAAAAATTTATCGGGGCCAGCACTGTTGCGTAGTGGGTAAAGCTGCTGCCTGCAGTGCTGGCATCCCATTTAGGTGCTGGTCCAAGTCTTTGAACCCCTGCACCTGCGTGGGAGACCTGGAAGAAGCTCCTGGCTCCTGGCTTTAGACAGGTGCAGCTCCAGCCACTGCGGCCAACTGGGGAGTGAAATAGTGGATAGAAGACCTTTCTCTCTCTTGTCTCTCTGCCTCTCCTTCTCTCTGTGTAACTATTTCAAATAATATTTATATAAAAAATTTATTACATTTGTAACAAAGGAAGTAAATCACTGGCTAAGTGCTTTCTCTCGCCCATGCTCTATGCATCCTAAATCAAAAACAGATTCTTAAATGCTGCTCTGCAGGTTCTACTGTGTTTGGAAGAAAGCAATGGCAGAAACAAAGAATCAGAATTTGATTTCTTATAAGTAAATGAAACTGGCTTATCATTCCTCCAAAGAAGCATAAACCATCTGAACTTTAGTTGAGGAATGCAATGATGTCCTAAATGAACAAATAATTTTCAGGTAAAGTAGGAGATATCCAGTCTAGGGAATAATATTCACAGAATGAAGTATGTCTTTAAAAAGGGGGGGGGGGGGGCACTGTGGCATAGCAGGTACAGCTGCAGCCTGCAGTCTCGGCCGCTCCACTTCCCCTCCAGCTCTCTGCTATGTCCTGAGCCAGCAGCAGCAGCTGGCCCAAGTCTTCAGGTCCCTGTACCCGCATGGGAGACCTGGAAGAAGCTCCTGGCTCCTGACTTTTGCATCAGTGCAGCTGCAGCCACTGTGGCCAACTGGGAGTGAACCAGCGGATGGAAGATCTATTTCTGCCTAACTCTGACTTTGAAGTAAATAAATAAATCTTTAAAAAAAAAAAAAAAGAATGAAAAAGAATGAAGTTATGCCTATATTAGTACCTAGAGAGATCCCTATGACTTCTTAAATGAAATCAAATTGGAAAATAGTATGTACAAAATAATCTCCATTCTATAAAAAAGACAGAACAAAACATAACCAAAAAAAAAACCCCAACAATCTAAGAAAAATATTTGTAAATTACCTGTTTGTATAAACACAAAGACAAGATTGGGAAGGATATACTAAATACCAGAGGTTAATTCTGGGCTGGAGCAAGGGGAGAAATGAGAACTAAGAAGTGGGCCCAGTTGAAGAAAAAGGAAAAAAACAAACAAACAAACAAAACAAAACAAAAAAAACACAGGAGCCAAACTTTAGTCCAGTGGAGTTTCTGTGAGAGTGTGTTTTCTTGCCATACAATTTAAAATCAGCAGTGAAGAGACTGTTACAGTGAAAAGCATTACCCTTGCTCCTTTGGCTGGCTGTCTCCAGTAACTTTTCCACCCTTCTTCCGAATGTATGTAGCACCAGGAGAATTTTCAAGAGCCTCCACGTCCACCTTTAGAGACATACTGTCTGATGAGGGCAAGTGTTTACTCAGACTGGGATGGAACAGGAGTTCAGGAATATAATATAAAACATACATGCATGTCTGACAATACACCCATGTCCAAAGAGAAACACCCTATCTCTTCTTCACTGAAAGCAAAACATGTTCTTGAATCTCCTACAGAGTAATCAGTAAGCCCTGTCGATTACACAGCAAATATGCAGAACGGTGATCTCGAGGAGTTGTAACCTTAGCATCTACTCCTTAACTCTGTGACACAGTTCAACATGGTGGCTCAACAAAGCTCCGTTCCAAAGCAAGCATCAAACTTAGGAACACAGACTTACTCACTGCAAAGGCTTTGACTTGTGGTGGCTGAGTATCCCCCATCCCAGCCCAGTTTCGGGAACAGTCTCATTAAGGCAGTATGTGTGTTTCCAGCTGTAAAGACACTGAATTCTCACGTCAGCAGTGACTGAGACGAGCTTATGACCCACACAGTTTATTCAGAGGAACGTTTTAAAGCCATGAACCATCCACTTAACATCCTTTGTTTCTTTTGCTGCTGAACTTGAACTTGGAAGAATAGAAGCTGCTCCCTCCTGCAAACTTCATTCTTGCTTCTGGATGAAACTATTCCCCAAACTGTATCTACCACTGCATTTTTCAATTACATGGGCCAATAAATTCTCATTTTTGGCTTTATTAGTTCGCAGGCGATTTTAAAGCCCAGTGAAAACAGGCACTGGCAGAGCACTTGCGTGGTACTGGGGCAGCTGTCTGGAACAAAACCGAAAGGATACGCTTTTGCTTTCTCTGGATCTACAAGTGAGTAAGCAGAAATAAGCTGTGCCAGCGTGTGAATATCTTTGGGATTTTGTCTAAAAGGAGAAACAAGAAAGTTACTGAACAGTTCACAAAACTGGAAAAGGAACAGACACAAGTAAAATAACCTCCTCATATCAAACAACAGCAATGACATGTGGACGTCCACATCTCCACCTCCCTGTGCTTACTTCCAGAGCTGTTCTAGGTCACTAATGGCCTCCTTTTTCCGCCCGTATTTGAGTTTGAAGTTTGCAGCTTCTCTTATCAAGGACAAATGAGCAGGAGATTTCGGCTACAGTTTCAATGAAAAGAAAAAAAAAAGTTTTAAGGTCATTATCTGCAAGTCAATGACGTTATATTCATTAGACCTTCAAAATGCATCAGTCCATTAAATTCCTCATCTAAAATTTTAGTGAATGCCTGAAACAACAAAATCATTCACATATATACAGGCAGGGAGGTAGACAAATTAGTACAAGTAACTACCAATTTATCAATCTGCAACACATCCCAGTTCTATTAAGGCTGCCAACCAAATCTTAAAGACACATCACTGCAGTTCTCAAACACTGAACAGTTCCTGGTCACTGATGCCCCTCTACCACCAACAGTGATAACGGCACAAATGCTGCTTGTGTCGTGTATGTTTCTGTGTAAGCTGCATGCTGTGGCCGAGAGCCCCGCGGTGGGAAAGGCAAGATGCTCCTGTCAGACGGAGACACGTAAGCAAGGATTTCATGTGAACTCTTGCAATTGTCACTACTACTTTTTGGCTCTGCTCCCTTACATGCAACCACATACTACAGGTTAAATACCCCTTACCTAAACTGTTTGGGACCAGATATGCTTCAGATTTGGGAGTTTTTTGAAATCTGGAATATTTGCCTAGACTTTACTGGTTGATCCTTAATCCAAAAACAAAATGCTTCAAACTTCAAAACTTTCTGGTGCTTGGAAAGTTTCCGATCTGGACATCTGGGTTAGGGATGCTCAATTTGTATCACTCCTTCTTATTTCTTGAGATTATCCACACAGGAACAGGAAAAGCACAAATGAGCCCCCCCGCCCTCAATTTGTAGCCATCATTCCAAGTACGCTTATTTGTGCCTGGTATACTGAAAACTGTCCTCATGATGCCTCACTCTGCTTACTTACCTGCTGGTTCTGATACCACTGGATAGCTTGGGTGAAGACCTCGATGGCACTATCAATGTCTTCCTCATGGCTGTACATGGTCACTAACGCAGACACCTACCCAGCCAAAGATATAAATAAGTAAGTAAAACTCTTCCTTCACTCCAAGAATACACTTATTGAAAATGAAAAACATGAAAAAAACAGCAAATGAGGATTTCTAGGCTTTCTGCCAGCACCAAGTTCATCAGAAAACTCTTCACAGAATGTAACTTTATTCCTAGATAGATTATGAACAGTGTTTTCCAAATATGAATGTAGTTACCTAAAAATACACTCTGTTCAGCAGTGCTAGTCCACCGTCTGACAAGCACAGAAGGTGAAAACAAGCACGTAGAAACGTCTACACAGCAAGACATTGCTCAACACTGAGGTGTGTGATCCGTGAGTAAATGCTAGTATAGTGGACTGCCTGTGAGGAGTCACATGGGACTTGAGCTACATACAGCCAGTTCAGAGCTTGCCTAGGGGACAAGCAAGGAGGGACGTATGTCTGATGGGGCTGGGGGATGGGGCTAAAGGAGGAAGAGGAGCAGTAGGAGATAAGGATAGAAAGGAAACAAAAAAAAAGTTGGATCTTTAAGAAAAAGCAGTAAACTAATAAACTTCTAGATAGACTGATCGGGAAAAAAAACAGACACAAATAACTAATATCAGCAATGACAGAGGTCTACAGATATCAAAAGGATATCAATTTAGGTTAAGAAATTCCCTACCCAGGTCTGAGATTATTTGAGGTTGGCATTTAGTGATAACATAAGACCTAAACAGTGCCTGACACATCTGAATACCAAGGGAATATCACAAACTTTCAAGCCAATAAATTCAATAACCTGCATGAAATGGATAAATTCCTTGAAATGTAACAGAAGTTCAGACGTTAAATATTACAAACATTTTATTACAGCCATGTGGTGGATTTGATAGTGACATCAAATAATTGCAGCATGATACCTTAAATACGAGTCTTCAAGAGAAGGCATCACCATAAGACTGTTGCACATTTACTGAGTGTCAAACACAAACACACTGTGTTCGAGGACACAAACATAAAGTAAACAGTTCCCATTCCAGACATCCCACTACACAATGACGGGAGACACATGCTTTCATGGCTGTATTAGTAATCTAAACTTTAATACTTGAATAATCAGAGAACAGTAGGCCGCTTTTACTACAGTGTTTAACTCAAAGAAATCACAATGACAACATAATAAACACAGTTTGGGTTCAGCAATTCCCTACACAGGTCTGAAGTGATGGGAGGCTGACCTTCAATGATATGGCCTAAATATTATAGTGCCTGGCGCTCTGACTGGGTAATAACAAACTGCAAACCAGCCCACAGCTGAGTACTGCATGAATTACATTTCTATCCTTCTGACTATATTGGGATATAAGCAGAAATTAAAATACAGAGAAACATCATACACAGAGACAATCAACTCTACTACTTTTTCAGTCTTGTAGCACTTTATTTATAAACTCACCATGCCTGGTTTATGCTTTAACTTCTCTATGCTTCTCAATATTAGACATGCTTTGGAAATATTACCTTAAGAGATTAAAAACAAAATCAGTATCACATTGAAGAAAGTATATTACAGGGGGAAAAATAACCACAACATTTTACTTTTGCCCACTACTTTCCCTCAGGACAGCAGCCCTGAGTTGTAACATCTCTACATATACAAGCTCTGGGGACGTGGGCATAGGGCACTTCACTTAGTTACTCTACAGAGCAGGAAAATGAGTTCTAAGGAAATGATACACCTTGCTTACACTCAGAAAGGAAGTTACTGGCAGAGCTGTTACCAGAGACGAAGTCTCCAAATGCCTAGTCTATTGAGTTCCATTTCTTTACAGTTAGATTGGAACATTAAGGTGCGGACTCTTTCCCTAAAGACCTTGAAAAATGTTAACTGTGGACATCAGTGCAACAGAAAAGTCATGGTGTTGAAATTCTGATTTTCCCACTCACCGCAAACCTCAACAATTTAAACCTGTCAGTCTTTAAAAGCAAAATAAACAAAAAACCATGACAGACTCTCTCTCAGTAATTTCAGAAAGATGAATAATCCATGCAAAAATAAACTAAAAATCGGGTATGGTAAGAAGATAAAGGGGGGCAAGCAAAAGAAAGAGCTGGTAGAAGAAGGAAAAACAGGGAGGAGGGTAAAGAAATGTGAGAATGCGGTTAGCAGGAGCTCAGCAGGTTTCTGAACACTGTCTTCATTACCGCCCACTAAACAGACTTTTCCCCCAAATTTCCACTATCTCCCCCCCTCCATGAAATTCTCATTTCAGTTGGCATAACATCTAAAATTCTGACTGAATATCACTTCCACCAAAATTGAACGTTCCATACCAGAGCTGTGTGATACAACTTTCTACGACAAGGGGAGCTGACACTGGTGCTATCCAATATGGCAGCCACCAGCCTTAGCTTCCGCACTGTAGCTAGTGAAACTGAGGAAGTGAATTTTAAATTTTGCTTCATCTTAATTTAAACTTATAATAGTTACAAATGGCTAGTGGCTACAATATTGGACAATATACCTCCAGATAATTTTTCAAGGTACATTCAAAATCACAAAGGTCACACAGCAATGCTGCCATCCCATATCAGAGTGCCAGGTGGAGTCCTGGCTGCTCCACTTCTGATCCAGTTTCCTACTAATGTGCCTGGGAAAGCAGCAGAAGATGGTCCAAGTATTTAGGACTCTGCTACCCATGTGGGAGACCCAGATGACGTTCTTATCTCTTCGTTTTGGTCTGGCCCTGCCCTGGCTGTTGCGGCCATTTCGGGAGTGAGCCAGCAGGTGAAGATACCTGTCTTTCCCTTTCTCTCTCTGTAACTGTACCTTTCAAATAAATAAATCTTTTTAAAAAATAGCACGGTAACCCCTTTCTTATTTCAAGCGAATATTACATACTCAGTAAATCTGTGTAAAATGGCTTTTTGGAATGATAGAGCCTTTTGTTTCGACTGTCAAAGCACAGACTGAAAATCATTCTAACAATTTAGGAATTAACATAAGAAAAGGGTCAACTAGTTCATTACTCAATCTGTTGGACGTTATACAATCTAGCTTCATGTTTTAAACACTACTAACTATGCTTTACCATTATGCATAATGTCTAAAATTATATAGCTCATAACTTCAGAATCATTCCAGCCCCATGGATCCATTATTTTAATGATGGAAATTATTATTATTTTTAATACCTTGAGAAATTTTCAACTGTGCCATGGTCAACTTAATTTCAGCTGCATTTTCTGGATGTTGATCTGAGAATTCCTAAAATTGTTTTAGTTGGAGAAAAAAAATCACATTTAATATACACAACTAGAAATTACTATTATCTAACCCATACAAAATTTTAAAACCAGTTGTTAAAGTTCTAAACTTTTGGTTTCTGGTCAAAATTTTAACTTGGGAAAAATTGTACTCGATGCCCACTTAGCTTTAAGTAAACTCTGAAATGACTACAGTAACGTCGAGCTTCCTAGACGTCGTTAACAGAACACTAACACAGATCACCACGCAAGGGCAGACGTCTGGCCCAGCAGTTGAGACGCCGGCTAGGACACCACATCCCACACTGCAGTGCTGGGTTTGTGTCAGGCTCTGCTCCCAACTCCGAGAATGCAGACGACTGGGAGGCAGCAGGGACGGCCAGGCAGTTTGGTTCTTGGCTCCTGGCTTTGGCCTGAAGGGTTTCTGGGCAGTGAACCAGCAAATGGGAGTTCTCTTTTTCTCAAATAATTTTGTTAATCAGAGAAAAAAAAATCACTGCACACATTTTTTTTCTTTTTCTTGAAAAAAGAAATGGTGATGCCTTACTGATGCTCCCTACTAGACAACTCTGCCTGCCACGATGGTCCTAATTTTACTCCATCCAACTTTTCAACATAGGCTTCTCAGGAACTTCAAAAATAATATTGTAACTGGTTTGGATTGATAAAAACCAAGTTAGCATCCTCGTAATTTTTTAAGGTTTTGGAACAGGACTCACTGGAGATTACATTATTGGAAAGGGAATTAAGCGGCTTCTTGTCATGTAAGCATAAAGCAAACCCCGAACTCATGTTAAACGGATCTCCAAACGAAAAAGCATTCTTCAGGGTCTATGACAAATTTGTATGTGGTGTAAATTTACATATAAGCTGCAACCCAAGAATTAAGTAAAGTGACACCGGCATTTGTCTCATGGTATGTTACGTTTCAGTTTGACATCCAAATTTAGAAGCCTGTAGGTCATTATAGTGCACCAAAAACGAAACAAGGCAGCAGCTATCTGACTTTTCATTAAAAATTCAAGTAATTCGTTTACCTGAAGCAGCTCTATTGCTTTTGCATGTTGCTTTTCACGGCAGAGCTGGGCAGCTTGGATTAACACTGGCAGGAGATGCTCAGGACTCTGCGACTGTAAACTGGCAGATATTTTGCGGCACTGTTCTGCCTGGAAGATGGTTTCCCCCCAACAGAAATGAGCTAGTTAATGAAAACAACCACTAAACGATCAAAAAGAGAGGGATGGGAAAATTAGTTCAAACAAAACAGTAAACAACGACCTGCCTGAGGCATAAGAATTGATTTATAGTATCTATTCTTCTGATTTGATTTGTGAAAGTCTTCAGTAGAGGTCAAGTGTTAACTATTTGCTTGGTGCTTAAAGGTGCTTAAGTAATAAAAAGGCAAAACACATCCAGTGTAAACATTTGCTTCTAAAACAGAGTGCTTAGGTGTCTTGGTCAAGTATTATGAGTAACCTGACACAATTCTAAATAGAAAAAACATTATCTCAGGGCTGGCGCTGTGGTGTAGTCGGTTAAGCCACAGTGCTGGCATCCCACATGGGTGCTGACTCAAGGTCCAGGCTGCTCCACTTCTGATCCAACTTGCTAATGCACTTGGGAAAACAGTGGAAGGTGACCTAAGTACTTGGGCACCTGCATCCACGTAGGAGACCCAAAAGCTCCTGGCGCCCAGCTTCAGCCTGGTCCAGCCCCAGCTATTGTGGCCATTTGGGGAGTGAACCAGCGGATGGAAGACCTAACTCTGCCTTTCAAATAAATAAAATAAGTCTTTAAAAACATTATCTCTCACTCTCCCAATAAAACTTATGTTACAGAAAGAGTATGAAATCAGAATTTAATTAGAATGCATGTTAGAACTGACCTCAACATTTACACAGTGTGATTTTACACAACCAAAATGAAAGGTGGATCATAAATCTATGATCATGACTGGCATTTGTGGTGACACCATTTAATTCAGAAAGATTGGACATGAAGTAATGAGAAAGTTATCTCATTTAAACATGTAAATATTGTTTTTTTAATCCTAAATGCCATCAACCCTGCATCTTTACCAAGAATTGGGCAAATAATTTGTTTAGGAAACAAAATGAACAAGTATGATATATGACACTTTAGAAAAGAAAAAAAGACATTTGCATGGGTTTAAGGCAAAATATACATAAAAATGCTAAGATTGCACAAATATACCTATTATTCTCATGCCATATGATAAAAGGATTAGTCAGGAAACCACAGGTCTATTACCCACCTGGTTTGTGTACATAGCAAGTAAGGCTTTGTTAAATTCTATAGCTTGCAGTTGTTTCTTGGAAAGCTTAAACTCTACACCTTCTGCATTGGTTAATTTCACCTTCTTCTTGGAGTCAAAGACATTTTGGTCCTGACAAAGAAAAGTTCATCCACCATTAACAGAATCTAAGGCTTCGATTCTATTAACATTCTAGGGCCTCATTCCTCTTCCAGTTAGTAATTTTACATAAGTACAACAAGTGGGCTTGAAGATGTCCACCTGGTTGGGTGCTTAGCTGTTAAGATGCATATAAATTTGTCTTGAACTCTTACTTCATAAAAGTGAACAGGATCTCTAAAATTCAAGTCTAACAGAATAAGTAGGCTTTCTATTTGTAGCTATGAACAGGCTTACCAATTCAGCTTGTTTTGAAGGGGCAATGAATAAGACTTTTGTTTGAAGCCTTTTGAAGAAAAAAATAATAGCATAAATCTTACAGGGTCTCAGGACTAGAAAGAAACCTAACTTTGCGATTTCTACAAGCTATGCCCTTTACTATTTA
Organism: Oryctolagus cuniculus; assembly: GCF_051225735.1. NCBI lineage: Eukaryota > Metazoa > Chordata > Mammalia > Lagomorpha > Leporidae > Oryctolagus > Oryctolagus cuniculus. The sequence goes on from NC_142874.1 coordinate 137,742,238, forward strand.
GATGACAAGCAAAAGTAATTCATTCCTCCTTTCAAGAGTCACTACGTAAGCACACCACTAAACAAACTTCAGTAATATATTCATGCTGCTTTTGATCCATGTTTAGCAGAAAATACTCATTTAACATATCTACTGTTTTTCCCTTCCTAAGGGTCTTCTCAACTAGGCAGAAGAACAAAGAAGGTGAATTTGTGAAATTTCTGTGTGGGCCGAATACAGTGCTAATGCCTAAAGAGGGTCCTGCTGAAAGCCACACACTCGGGGCCAGCACTGGGGTGTAGCAGGTAAAGCCGCAGCTTTGCCATGCCAGCATCCCATGTGGGTACCAGTTCGAGTCCTGGCTGCTCCACTTCCAATCCAGCTCTCTGCTATGGCCTAAGAAAGCAGGGCCCCTGCACCTGTGGGGGAGACCCGGAAGAAGCTCCAGGCTCTTGACTGGCCCAACTTTGGCCACTGCAGCTATCTGGGGAGTAAACCAGCAGATGGAAGACCTTTCTATCTCTTTTCAACTCTGCCTCTCAAAAAACTTTTTTTTTAAAGACATTAGGTATTTCACATACTTTCCTATTCACAATCATGAGGGTACCTCAAAAAGTTCATAGAAAGTGGAATTCTTAAAAACCCTTGAAATCCATGCAGTTTTTCATATGTATTTTCTACAAACTTTTTAAGACTCCTCTTCTATGTTTCACAAAAAGAATCTGTCCTAATAAGCATTCCCACATTTGTAAATACAAACAGGTGTGTATGTATATACTCCTGCCAAGATTCAAATGTCAGCACCCATGTTTGAAAACCTAAAACCATGTTAATGGCCTGCACAATCCACAATTATTACTTCCTTTAATGCAATTATTGTGCATATGGGGATTTTCAACATTTCAGCAGGAAAGAGATATCATGAAGAGTAGAAGGGGAAACTTTGGAATCAGAACTTGAACCTGGGGCCGGCGCCGTGGCTCACTTGGCTAATCCTCCGCCTTGCAGCGCCGGCACACAGGGTTCTAGTCCCGGTTGGGGCGCCGGATTCTGTCCCGGTTGCCCCTCTTCCAGGCCAGCTCTCTGCTGTGGCCAGGGAGTGCAGTGGAGGATGGCCCAAGTGCTTGGGCCCTGCACCCACATGGGAGACCAGGAGAAGCACCTGGCTCCTGCCATCGGATCAGCGTGGTGCGCCGGCCACAGCGCGCCAGCCATTGGAGGGTGAACCAACGGCAAAGGAAGACCTTTCTCTCTGTCTCTCTCTCTCACTGTCCACTCTGTCAAAAAACAAAACAAAACAAAACAAAAAACAAAACAAAACAAAACAAAACACACAACCTGAACCTGAATCCAAGTTCTACCTCTTACTATCTTATACAAATTACTCAACTCCCTTTAGTGTGAGATTATCATACTCCGACAAACTGGAGACAAGGACAACCACCTACTAAGATTACTGAGAATGAAATAAGCTGGCACTTGAAAAATCACATGGCTTTCAAGAGAAATCAAATGTCAGACTTCCTTATTTTCTCTCAACTTGGATTTCAAATCTGAACTTGAAATGCTGTTCCACTACAGCGATGTTCCAAATGGTGGTTAATTTGATTGGTATGGCACCCTAAGTTAGGACCACCTATGTGTGGAGGCTTCCACAAGTCTATACAAAGTGCCCATTTCTTTGAGTCCCATTCTCCATGAACTTTTTGAGGCTCCCTCCCCTGTACACACTTGTAATGTCTTACAAAAGGTGAGGGAGAGGAAGGAGACAGGACCTGCCCTCAAAAAAAAAAAAAAAAAAAAAAAAAAAAGATAAAGAAAATCACACAACTGGTTCAATAGCTGAAAAAATTACATAAAATATACATGCGCCTAAAGTTTAAGTCCAAACAGTGTGTATCTCTAACAGAGAATTCTCCAAATGACGATAAACTGGGAGAAGGGGATGATTTTAAGGTCTGGAGTAAGTTTTTATTACTTAGATATTATTTACAGAATTATCATCATTATGAGAGTTGAGTAATACTCTCCAGTGTGATTTTACTACAACTGTCCTTTTTCTGTCATGGAAAAAAAGAACATTTATCTGAGAACACAGCTGGGGTAAACTGCTTTCAGTATAACTGGACATGTAGGAAGGACATGGACATGCCATACCTTGTTAATGGTAATGATGTTATTTGCAATTACAGCGAGTAATCCCACATCTGTTGGCCTGAGAACAAGAAGCAACAGTCAAAAGCAAAGAAAACATTTATAAGAAACCTCACCCCCCTCTAAGAGTCACTTCATCTAAATAATGCACTTACTTCAGTTTTATTATCTGATTGTACAGCTGCAAAGCCTCCTCCGTACGACCTTGAAGCTGCAGAATGTAGGCCATCTGACCGTGAATGATGGCCAGTTCTGCCTCTGGGTCCTCCTCAGTCACATCCTAAGTGGGAGAAGAAATATCTTTCTGCTGTAAATGTTTCAAATTGATGCACACATCTGTCCAGTGATCCAAACACCCAGAAGATGTACAATCCTGAGGAAGACAGCTAATTGCAGAAATTCTCCCACGGAGTCACCTCTTTGAAATTTAGGAAGTGCACCATAAGAGTAGTTTAAGTGAAAATGGCACAAATGTTTTGGAAGAACACGGCAACAAACTCAGGAATACCACTTATTGATCATTATCTTCTAATTCATGAGAATGAAAAAAACAGTATGAGAGATCCAGCACACAGGGGTTGGCACTGTGGTGCAGCAGGCTGAGCTGCCGCTTGCAACGCTGGCACCCACATCACGGTGGCGGGTCAAATCCTGGCTTCTGATCAAATCAGCTTCTGATCAGCTCCCTGCTAATGCACCAGGGAAGGAAGCAGAAGATGGGCCAACTACTTGGGCCCTGCCACCCATGTGGGAGACCTGGATGGAGTCCTTGGCTCCGGGCTTCAGCCTGGCTCAATTCCCCAAATGACCACGACATCTGGAACTGGGCATGTCAGGAGCCAGGAGCTGCTGCCAGTCTCCCATGTGGGCGTTAAGGGCCAAAGCAAACTGTGGTAATTTGGAGAGTGAACCAGTAGTTAGAAGACCAATCAACTGACCTCTCTCTCCTCTCCTCTCTCACCTACTCTACCTTACAAAGATCTTAAAAAAAAAAAAAAAAAAGCAGGAGTAGACATTTGGAATTCTGGAAACATAATTTTCCCCTAAGAATAATTTTAAAGATCTTTCTATTTTAATCCTACCATAACTCTAACCTAAAGATTTTAAAAATTCGCAGCCAGGGTGGTGGTGCAGCAGGCTAAGTCACTGCCTGCGATGCTGGTATCCCCTTCGAGCGCTGGTTCAAGTCCTGGGTGCTCAGCTTCGTGATCAGCTTTCTGCTCATGCGCCACAGCGAACAGTGGAGGATGGCCCAAACACCTGGTCCCCTGCCACCGCCATGGGAGATGCAGATGGAGTTCCAGCTCCTGGCTTCAGCCTGGCCCAGCTCTGGCTTTTGCAGCCATTTAGGGAATGAACCAGGGAATGTAACTCTGCCTCTCAAATAAATCTTAAAAAAAGACTTAAGCAAACAAATTCTGTAACTACAGTACAGCTCTCTTACCTACTCCAGATGGATGTACATTCTCCGTTCCTTCTGGAAGTCTGAATGATGCTCACTTACACTCAATGTTCATGGCTATGAGGCTCTGGGTTGTTGTTTTTTTTTTTTTTTTAATTTTAAAAGATTTTTCTCTTCTGCTTCCTTCCCAGGCAGATTAACAGGAAGCTGGATGAGAAGCTGAACAGGGGACCAGCACTGTGGTGTACTGGGTTAAGCCACAGCCTGCATGGCATTCCATATGGGTGCCAGCTCAAGTCCTGGCTATTCCACTTCCAATCTAGCTCCTTGCTAATTGTCTGGGAAAGCAGCAGAAGATGGCCCAGGTGCTTGGGCCCTTGCGCCCACATGGGAGACCTGGATGGAGCTCCTGGCTCCTGACTGGCCCAGTTCCAGATGTCGTGGTCATTTGGGGAATGAATCAGTGGATGGAGATCTCTCTCTCTCTCGGTCTCTCCTTCTCTCTGCAATCCTGCCTTTCAAACAAATGAACCGAAGCAGCAGCAGCAGCACAGCAGCCAGGACCTACACTGCCACCTTGGTGTGGGATGCTGGCGTTGCCAAGCGGCAGCTTAACCTGCTCTGCCACAACACCAGCCCCTGCACGTTGGTTTTTTACTGGCTAGGTTTAAGTCAAGGAATAGTAAGAAATTAGTGAGAAAGTTAAGATCTATAAGATGCAGCGCCGGCACACCGGGTTCTAGTCCCAGTTGGGGCGCCGGATTCTGTCCCGGTTGCCCCTCTTCCAGGCCAGCTCTCTGCTGTGGCCCGGGAGTGCAGTGGAGGATGGCCCATGTGCTTGGGCCCTGCACCCCATGGGAGACCAGGAGAAGCACCTGGTGTTGGATCAGCACAGCGCTGGCCATAGCGGCCATTAGGGGAGTGAATCAACGGAAGGAAGACCTTTCTCTCTGTCTCTCCCTCTCACTGTAACTCTCTCTTACTAATTCTGCCTGGCCAAAAAAAAAAAAAAAAAAAAAAAGATCTATAAGAACTCAACTGACTTTAAGATACAGTACAGCATTTTGAAAAACAAAATAGGATTGGGCATCTGGCACAGTAGTTAAGACAACACGTGGGATGCCTGCAGCCCTGTAAGAGCACCTGGGTTCAAGACCCAGGTCTCCCTCTAATAGCTCTCTGCTCACGTGCACCCCAGGAGTCAGCCACCCCCACAGGAGACCCAGACTGTGGTCCTCGCCCAGCTCCAGGTGCTGCTGGTATCGGGATGAACCAACAGACAGTAGATCCGTCTCTACTTTCAAATAAAATCCAAGTGTTTTTTTTTAAGTTTGGGTTTAGTAACAGTGGAATACTTACTGAGTCTTCTGAAAATGAATGGCGGCACAGATCTATAGAAGAAAATTGTTCTACCATTAGTATTGCTGGGTAACTGCCATTTCTTTTACCATTACAAAGAGAACTAAACTCTTCAGCAGAATATTTCAAAATAATCTTAAAATAAGCCCATGTGAAATTTATATTAGCATCAAATATACTACTGCAAAGGGCATTTAAAACAAATAAATGTAATAAATGCTGGCTGCTAAAAGTCAATTACAGGAGAGCACAAAAATAAAGACAATAATCCTACCTCCAGGGAAAAAGTGCTGGCATTTCAGTTTATTTTTTAAAAATATAAATGGAGAACAGCTTTTTGAAATGAAAGTGGTATATTCTAAATACTCTTTGGAAACTGCTCATCCCCTACTAATATACTGTGAACATCTTCATTACAATACAGATCTATTTTTTTACATTATTGATTTTAATGACTGCATGGTAGTCTACTTTATTATTATAGTAAAGCAACCAATTCTTTAACAGTACCGAAATTAATGCTGCTCCCACATTTTTGTTCTTACAGGCATCCCTTCAATTAACATTCATAATGATAAAATGAAAACTATCTAATTAATTCATCAAAAGAATTATTTTTCTGGAAATGGCATTCCTGGATCAAAGGGTATCAAATTTGAAAATCTGCTACACAGCATCGAACTGCCCAATGCAGAGCCTGTCCTACTTTTACACTCAAAGCTGCCAGATATGAGTGTCCTTGTCCTATACCACTGCCAGACATGAGAGTGTCCTTGTCCTATACCACTGTCCACAGTTGGGGACGACCAAGCAGCTACAGCTCTTACACAACTCCTCCTTCTCGTCATGCTCTATCCACTGCTCTCATTTTAACCTCCAACATCTAACAGTAAAACAGGCCCTGTTTCACCTTCTTCCTTCCTGCCATTGCAGTCCCTATGGCATCCTTTTATAGCTTACAAGAGAAAATGTCTGGGCCACCACCTGCAGTGCCAGTATCCCATATGGGCACAAGTTCTAGTCCTGGCTGCTCCACTTCCAACACAGCTCTCTGCTGTGCCTGGGAAAGCAGTGGAAGATGGCTCTAGTGCTCAGGCCCCTGCCCAACATGGGAGACCCAGAAAAAGCTATAGGCTCCTGGCTTCTGATCAGCGCAGCTCCGGCCGTTGCGGCCAGTTGGGCAGTGAACCAGTGGATGGAAGACCTCTCTCTGCCTCTGCCTCTCTGTAACTCTTCCTTTCAAATAAATAACAAATAAGTCTTTAAAAAAAAAAAAAAAAAGAGAAAATGTTTGCAGAAGAAACACGTAAATGTTTCAGGAGCTGACACCAGACAAGAGTATTTTAACAATTTTTTTTCCTAATTGAAAGCATCAAAGCATGTAAATTTTGTATATAGGAATTTATTACATGAAATTAAAATGTGCTCAAAGGGTGCTAATAATACATGAATGAGGTATATATGGCCTATGTCAGTACTTACTTGGGTGCTGGCTTAACAACCGCAACTACACTTGCTGAATGCATACATTACATGCTATGTACCATTGTAAATGCCTGACATTAACACTCTGCATTTAACAGTCATAGTTGACTTGTCTCAAAATTGAAATTTTTTAATACCTAGTGTGCCTGAACATGGACGAGTGGAATGGCTTAAGGATTAGACAGAAATATAGGAGATAGTTAAAAAGAGAATGGCTAGCTGAACTTTGAGAATTTCCCAGGTTTCATCAATAACTCCCTCTTGATAATTTCACAAAACTCAGTGTGATTTTTGAAGATACTCTGCCAAGTCACATGCATGTTATATTGACAGATAATCTGAATCAATGCCAACCTTCAGCTTTCTGTAGGATTTTCATTGCCTGGTTCAGGTGGCCCTGTCCTATCAGTGCACACGCAGCATTGTAGCACAGTTCATGGGTGCCTTCCTGCAGGCCCAAGTTCTCCTGTCAGGGAGCAAGAGACCAGTCAAACACCAGACACAGATACTCCTTCCCGGCTACCCAGGTACACAAAAGGACGCTCACCGGAACCACTTTTTCCCAATTGCTTTGAGCTGCAACAACTGCTGAAAGGTTTGTTTTCCTCTCCTCGTCATAATCATCCTGGGAGTTTCGGACAAGATCTCTGTACACAGTTAAGCACTCATCATAGCGTTCCAGGCGATATAACTAAAAGACAAAAAAAGCAAGTGAACAATCAAGGAAGACAAACACAGCGTTACGTGTGCAACACTACTCACACCGTTTTCACAACCACTAAGGAGAAAGACTAATTCAGTGTAACATATGTAACCACCATTTATCTTTTGTAATTTTTAATTACTTTTGTGTGCTAATATATTTTTTTATTTTTTTTAAATATTTTATTTAATGAACATAAATTTCCAAAGTACAGCTTATGGATTACAATAGCTTCCCCCCATAACTTCCCTCCCACCCACAACACTCCCCTCTCCCACTCCCTCTCACCTTCCATTCACATCAAGATTAATTTTCAATTATCTCTATATACAGAAGATCAATTTAGCATATATTAAGTAAAGATTTCCACAGTTTACACCCACACAGAAACACAAAGTGTAAAATACTATTTGAGTACTAGTTATAGCATTAATTAAACACCTGAGAGTAATTGTGTATTAATTACAGAGTTCAACCAATAGTTTTAAGTAGAACATAAAAAATACTAAAAGGGTAAAGTATTAAGTTTTTTTTTTGGTTTGTTTGTTATATATATATATATATTTTATTTAATAAATGTGAATTTACAAAGTGCAACTTGTGTATTGTTGTGGCTCCCCCCCCCCAACCTCCCTTCCTCCCGTGGCCCTCCCCTCTCCCACTCCCTCTCCCATCCCGCCCTTCATCAAGTTTCATTTTCAATTACCTTCATATACTGAAGATCAACTTAGTATATACTAAGCAAGGATTTCAACAGGCTGTGTGTGCTAATATTTTTAAAAAGGACTCGCAATGAGTCCTCACATATTGCAGATTTGAAGAGTTTAGAAAAATAACTTTCTTCACTTTCCTTCTTGAAGTCAGTCAGGTGCCTGAGTGGCTTATGAAAAGAAACCTTTCTAAAGAAATGAACCCAATTACCTGCATCTGAATTACAACGAAAAAAATTTTCTACAACCAAAAATCATTAAAGCCCAGCCCCAGTAAACAGAAACAAAATAAAATGGTAATAAGCACTTAATATTGCCTAGTTCACTATATATAATTCACTTTTCTTTTTCAGAAACCAGCTACTGTACACGTACACAATATAATTCCTGCCTATTTTATTCAAGTTTTCTCCAAGGACAGTAACAACAGCTACTCTGGATTAATGAGTTCACTACGCACGACAGAGACGGTCCCTTCATCAACCTCAATGCTGGAATTCACCCGAAACTTACCCAGTTTACCTTAGGAGTTCTTCAGAGAACTATAATCCATGAACTTGCCCAAATACTTCATAAGCTCATCTATATTGATAAATTTACATTCCTTCTTGGGGACAACCACATTATCTGTCCTAAACTGACATTTCAAAAATCTTTTGAGAGGATTTTGCTAGCTTTAACATATATACTTCTGTCCTCCCTTCATTAACATTCTTCTATTAGGATTAATTTTAAGTCTCAAAATCCTTATAGAATAAAATATATTCATGATTTCACAGGCTGAAATCAACCAAATTCTCATCCACCAGGACTGTCTCCATTGAAAAAGTAAAAGTTAAATAACTGAAAGAGGTACTATAAATAAGTGTATAAACTCACTGGTCTTCAGCTTTCTAAGTAAAAAGTCCAAATTTCACAGAATGATTCTTCTACTTTCTTTAATGTTCTAAGTACCCTGAGGAAGTCACTTGTTCACAGAACACTCGATTATGCAACCGTTGGTAAGAAAATCAAGAGGCGGGAACACGTTCAAACCTCGAGAACTGGTTTGGTGGCCAGGTTTGTGGAGCAGCAGGATGGGCTGGGTTTCCTCACCCCTGCTGCCTGCTAGAGGCAGAGGCATGCTCACTCAGGACGACTGAGAACAGGTATTTTTTTTTTTTTTTTTTTTTTTTTTTGACAGGCAGAGTGGACAGTGAGAGAGAGAGACAGAGAGAGAAAGGTCTTCCTTTGCCGTTGGTTCACCCTCCAATGGCCGCCGCTGCAGCCGGCGCACCGCGCTGATCCTGGCAGGAGCCAGGAGCCAGGTGCTTTTCCTGGTCTCCCATGGGGTGCAGGGCCCAAGCACCTGGGCCATCCTCCACTGCACTCCCTGGCCATAGCAGAGAGCTGGCCTGGAAGAGGGGCAACCGGGACAGAATCCGGCGCCCCAACCGGGACTAGAACCCGGTGTGCCGGCGCCGCAAGGTGGAGAGAACAGGTATTTTAAAGCAGTAATTACCACTTGTCCATAAAGCTCCTTCAGTTTGTCTGTCTGCTGGTTGGCACTCTCTATGGTCTTCAAGGCGTTCTCAATTCTGTTTAGCCTGTACTCACAGTACGCCTTCTCAAAGGAGAGCGAGTTGCTGGAGAAGGAAAACACCAGAATCTGTTACCATCTGACAATGCAGAGCACCCACCATATGCCAGAATATTCTTGGCACTTACTGTGTATCCATCTATCCGATCCCCATTACAACAAGAAACTCACAGAGGTTAGTAATTTGTCCAAATATCAGACAGCTCTTAAGTGACAGAAAATAATAATTACCCTAGCCTTTCTTGCTTTCATGGATATTCGTATTAGAATTACTTGCCTTTTGAAACCAACATTTAAGAAGAAAATCACAAGAGAAGGCAATTAGCACAGCAATTAGGAAACCTGCATCCTGCCTGCCTCCCATGTGAGAGCCCGGGGTGGAGGGTGGAGTCCCGCCTCTGCTTCTGACTCCAGCTTCCTGCTCAAGGGCACGCGGGGAAGCAACGGACTCAATGGCTCGAGGAGTTGGGTCCCTGCCACCCACAAAGGAGACTCAGACTGGGTTCTTTGGCCTGGCTCAGCCCTGGCTATTGTGTGGGTTTGGGGGGATGAACCAGTTGATGGAAAACTTTGCCAATTTCTGTCCTCTCTACCTTTCAAATAAAATGAATATATATATATATAATGAATATAATAAAAACAAATATATATGTATATAATGAATATAATAAAAATTTAAAAAGGCAGTGGCAGGGACAACCCTTGGGATGTCCACATCCTACACTGGAGTGTCTAGGATAGTTCCACCTCTGCCTTCCAATCCTGCTTCCTGCTAGCATGCCTGGGAGGCAGATGATGGTTTAAGTACTTGGGTCCTTGAACCATGTAGGAGTCCTGGATTGAGACTGGGCACCTGGCTTTGGCCTGGCCCAGCCCTGGCTGTTGCAGGCACTAAGGGAGAAAATTAATGGATAGAAAATCTGTCACTCTGCCTTTCAAATAAAGAAGTAAATAAATCTTTTTTAAAAAGTATATAAAAAGCAAATTAAGTTAGCTAAATAACTGTCTTAGATACAAAGAGAATCGTAACACTGTTTTTAAAGGATTACTCTATTTATTATTAAAAATAAACTTTTGGAGCTGGCATTGTGGCGTAGTGGGTTAAGGTGCCATCTGTGATGCCGACATCTCATAGGGGCACTGGTTCAGACCTGGGGCTCACTTGCAACCCAGCTCCCTGCTGATGCACCCAGGAAAGCAGCAGAGGATGGCCCAACTACTTAGGAGCCTGCACCTACACGGGAGACCTGGAAGAAGCTCCTGGCTCTGGCTTCTGCACAACTGAACCCCAGCCACTGTGGCCATTTGGGAAGTGAACCAGCAAATGGAAGACTTCTCTATCTTTCCCTCTCTAACTCTGACTTTTAAACAAATCCTTAAAAAATAAACACACTTTTAATTCAATTTTTCCACAAACTTAAAAAAAAAAAGTTGTATTTGTTTTTATTTGGGAGTAAGGGCTCCCCCTCCACTGGCACACTCCCCAAATGCCCACAGCAGTCACTTGGTCAGGCTGATGCGGGGAGAGGAAAATCCAATCCAGATGTACATGTGGGTGGCGGCAATTCACCCACTTGAGCCTTCACCACTGCATTAGCGGGAAGCTGGAGTTGGGAGTAAGGAGCCCGAACTGGGCATCAAACCCAGGCGCTGCAACGCTGGGTTTGGGCATTCTGACTTCCAGGCCACATGTCTGCCTCCGAATGGGTCAGCTTCACTTTCTCTCACCTATTGATAAAACAGGGAGCCATGAGGTGGCGCTTTGGCCTGTGTTTAAGACACTGGTCGGGATGCCTGCATCACATATCAGACTGCCTGGGTCTGAGTGCCAGCTCTGCTCCCAATTCCGTCTCCCTCCCTGCTCATGCACAGCCTTGGAGACCGCAGGTGATGGCTGGAGCAGCTGAATCTCTGCCACTGAGTTCCCAGCTCTCAGCCTGGCCCAGATCCCTCCACTGCGGCATACGGGGAAGGAATCGGGGGTTGGAAACTTCTTGTCTGCCTCTCTCTGTTTCTTTACAAAGGTTACAGACAAAAATTGCTTCTTTTAGCTTGTTCAAGAAACAATCAATTAGCAAAGAAAGAAGATAATTAGAAATCTCAACATAATACAGTCAACTGGCAAACACACAACTATGAAAGCACTTAAATACAGAAACTTAAAATCTCATCTATATTAATGATAATGCAAACTCCTTTTGAAGTTTCAATCATAACACAATAGGAAAAATATTTACCAAAGCAACTAGTAATATGTTTTATTTAATTACCTAAAAAAACTTGAAAACCTCCCTATTGTACAGAATAGCCAAAATTCAAAATATGGAGTTTTAACATAAACTTTTAAAATAATTTTCTCTTTGAGAGGAAGAGATAAAGAGAGAGAGAGAGAGAGGTAGAGAGAGAGGAAGCAAGAGAGAGAGACCTCCTATCCTAATGGTTTACTCAAGTGACCACTACAGGTGGCAGCTGAGAATTCAATTCAGATCTCTCACGTGGGTGGCAGGAACCCAATTGCTTGAGCCCTCAGCACTGCTTCCCAGGGTCTGCATTAGCAGGAAGGAGGCTGGAGTCAGGAACCAGAGGCAGGTACTGAGCCCAGGCACTTCCGTACGGGATGCAGATGTTTTAGTCACCAAATGGCCAGCCATCGTGGATACGTTTAATAAACAAAGCAGTGTCCTCTTTATTTACCTTTAAAGAAAGCTTTACAGTTGGTTTTCCATCTGTAATACACTTACATGACTCAAATATAAAAACAACAAGACATACAAAAAGAGGTTTTACTCCCAGTAGCCCATCCAAATCTAACCTGTTCCTCCTCACACTCTACGAGTGACCGTATTTATTCATCGGTTTTCTTTCTAGAGTTTGTTTTAACAAACACGAGCAAATACCTACGTAAATTACATCTTCTTCTTCTCACTAAAGGAAGTATCCTATATACTGTTCACCTTAGAAACCAGTATGCCATTAGAGAATAAATGTGCTGCAAGCACAATTTCAATACATTTATCTTCTGAGGCCTAGGCATAAACGTAAAACAAAAAACCAAATTACAGTAACAGTGAACAAAATTTTAAAAAACTGTTGTTATGTATTCTAAAGACTATTAAAAATTCTCATCCTCATCTAAATAATCCTCAATAGAGTTGGGTACGGAGGTCAGGCTAAGTCTGTCAAGCTACCCTAACGACCGCTATGAACCGGGACACTCAGACATCCCTAACCTCCACTATGTACTTTCTGGGCCCGAGTTTTAAAAGACCTCTGCAAGTCTTTCTCTCGATATTTTCCAAGGCCTTATTTTATATTCAGGCCCCATTCCTCTCTATGGTTTCTTCCTTCTTAGAGGTTAAAAAGGAAAATAAGGATTTTTTTTAAAAGATATTATGTTTTTTTGGAAAGATTTATTTTATTTATTTGAAAGGCAGAGTTACAGAGAGAAAGAGGCAGAGGCAGAGGCAGAGAGAGGTCTTCTATCTGCTGGTTCACTCCCCAACTGGCCACAATGGCTGGAGCTGCGTCGATCCAAAGGAGCCAGGAGCTTCCTCTGGGTCTCCACGTGGGTGCAGGGGCTCAAGGCCTTGGCCATCTTCTGCTGCTTTCCCGGGCCATAGCAGAGAGCTGGATTGGAAGTGGAGCTCCTGGAACTTGAACTGGTATCCATATGGGATGCCAGCACTGCGGGCGGAGGCTTCACCCGCTGAGCCACAGCGCTGGCCCCAGACAAGGATTTAAAAAAAGGCTGCCTCGGGCCGACGCTGTGGTGCAGCAGTTTAAAGCCCGGCCTGCGGTGCCAGCATCCCATATGGGCTCCAGTTTGAGTCCCAGCTGCTCCACTTCCAATCCAGCTCCCTGCTAATGCACCTGGGAAAGTGGTGGAGGATGGCCCAAGACTTGGGCCCCTGCACCTACGTGGGAGACTGGAAGAAGCTCCTGGCCTTGGATTGGCTCAGCTCTCACTGTTGTGGCCATTTGGGGAGTGAACCAGTGCATGGAAGACCTCTCTCCTTCTCTAACTCTGTATTTCAAATAAATAAATCTATAACTCTTACAAAAAAAAAAAAAAAGCTGCCTACAGTAGAAAAGAACAAAAGTTTCTTTCAGTTTCAGAAACACTACGGGCAAGCCAAGCCCCACCCCCCACCAAAAAACGAAAGACAGGTCAGAAAAGACCGGTGGGGGAAAAGCCACGTTAGAGGTTACAGCTTCAGTACGAATGTTTTACGAAACGCACAGCCAACTACCTGGTCACTTACTTGGCTAACACTTTGGTGTGGGTATTGATAACATTCAAGGCTTCCTTGAAACTTCCGTTCTGGATAAGGCATACCACTTTACAGTGCAGAGCAGTGACATCATCCTTGTTGATCTGCAGGACTGGAGAACAATTTTAGGAAAGTCATTTTTAACGCAATTCCTTTTTCACATTTTTATTAAATTTTTCCTTCCTCAAGAATCTACACTGCCAATTTTTTTTTGACAGGCAGAGTGGACAATGAGAGAGAGAGACACAGAGAGAAAGGTCTTCCTTTACCATTGGTTCACCCTCCAGCGGCCGGCGCGCTGTGGCTGGAGCATGGTGCTGATCCGAAGCCGGGAGCCAGGTGCTTCTCCTGGTCTCCTATGTGGGTGCAGGGCCCAAGCACTTGGGCCATCCTCCACTGCACTCCCTGGCCACAGCAGAGAGCTGGACTGGAAGAGGGGCAACTGGGACAGAATCCGGCGCCCCGCACGGGACTAGAACCCGGTGTGCTGGCGCCACAAGGTGGAGGATTAGCCTACTGAGCCACAGTGTGGCCCTACACTGCCAATTTTAATGCATAGAAATGATAAGTCAAAACAAACAACAAAGAAAAAAATGACCAATGTGCATTCTAACTTAAGTGACAAAGTTATGGATTAGACTTGCAATGAGATAAAGTTTCCCGAGACACACAAACCAAAAAAGTATAATGAAATAATGGAGCAAGAAAGAAGCATGCTATATCCTATGTACTCATACCTCATTACTACACAGAAAAGCAAAAAGTTCATGAGGAATTTAGAAACCAAGGACACGTTTGGAGCAAGCATGGTGTCTTGGGCAAATCATTTCACAGCCTAATCTGTTTTCTGATTTTCAAAATGAGTATTGAAAGCACGACCTGTTTTATGAGGTTATCAGGAAGATAAACGAAGGCAGCGTTGTCATGCCGCAGGTTAAACGGCTGTTTAGGACGCTGGCATCCCACACTGGAGTGACAGCTCAAACCCTGGCTACTCCGCTTCTGATCCAGCATCTTGCCAATGTACCTGGGAAGGCAGTGGATGATGACCCAGTACTTGGGTCCCTACCACCTCCATGGGAGATCCAGATGGAGTCCCAGGCTCCTGGCTTCAGCCTGATCTTGCTCAGCCTCAACTGCTGTGGGCATCTGGGGAGTGAACCAGCAGAGGGACGCTCTCTCCCTCTCACTCTGCCTTGCAAATACATACGGAATTTTGTTTCAAAAAAAGAACAAGAAATAAGAATATCTAGATCTCGCTGACAATATTTCCAAAAAAACCCTTCAAAATTTCCCTTTTTAACCAAGATAACCAAAGAGAAATACAAGGAAGGACTCAGGCAGCCAAGTTTCAATGCTAACAGCTGTTCAGTGTCAAAATGCCCAGTCCTTGCTTCAGGGAAACTAACAATGGGAGTCCAGTCCTCAGTCTCAGAGCCAAAGGTCTTTCTACCAGTCAAGAAAACACAGGGGTGGGCATTCATTTGGCTTAGCAGTAAGTCTCTGCTCGGGACACTCACGTCCTACACTGGAGCCCCTGGGTTCAAGTCCTGGCTCCTCTGCTTGCCATCCCCCGTTCCTACCAATGCCCATGCTGGGGGGCAGCAGATGATAGCACAAAAACACCTGGGTCCCTGTCCCGCACGTGGGAGACCTGGATGGAATTCCTAACTCCTGGTTTTAGCCGGGCCTAGTGCTGCCTGGCTGGTGTGCGCATTTGGGGAGTGAACCAGCAGACTAAGATTTCTCGCCATCTGTTTCTCTGTCTATGCCTTTCAAAAAAAAAAAAAAAAAAAGAAACCACATAGTGATGAACAAACTGCCTGGCACAATACTGGTTGGAGGCCTAGCCAGAGGCTACAGTTAATTCAAACAAGTTAAGGAATCAAGTAATTTTAATTCATAACTATTTTCCAAAAGTGCATGCTGGGCACAATCACCACTCTTTGACACGGCAAGTGGTAGCTGAAAATTATTTATGTACAGCCTCGTATGTCACTAAGATACGTTTAAGGGCACCACTGCTCTGTACAGCTCAGCCCTGTCTTTGTGATCACATTTCCAAACCTAACATACACAGGTTATATCCCGAGTAGAGAGCGCAGGAGCACAGCCAAGGGGATTAAAATGCATGATCAAGGATTAAAAAAAAAACAAAAACAAAACCACCGCGGGGAGCTTCGGAGCCTCCCGACGCGGGGCGCCCAGCGCAGGCCCAGCTCTCCCGTCCTGCCATCTTCCCACGCGGGCGCCCACGGCCCACGGCCCACGGCCCACGGCCCACGGCCCACGGCCCACGACCCGGCTCGCGGGCGGCGGGGAGCCTCGGTCCGCGGGAACCGCAGGCCCGACGCCGCGAGCACCCGTCAGCACCAGCTTCGCAATTACGTGTCCCAGCGGGCCCCCGCCCCCGGCCGCGGCCCCGCGCAGCGCGCTGCCTCGCCGAGCGGTCCCGACCGCCGCACTCGCCGGGGCGAGGCTCCGACGCCGAGCGGGAGACGCGCAGAAGGCGGGCGTCGGAGGACAAGTCGCGGCTCCGGCGCCGAGCGGGAGACGCGCAGAAGGCGGGCGTCGGAGGACAAGTGGCGCAGCCGGCGGGCGCTGCGGTCTCTTTAAATCCCTACCTCGCTCCCCGCGGGGGACACCGGGGGAAGTACACGTGGCGCTAAGCACCCCGCGACCCCGGGCCGGCCCGAGCCGCCGAGGGGCCGCGACCCGCCCCCGCCTGGCGCTCGGGGCCCGGCCCTGGGCTGGGGGGCGCGGGGGTCTCCCCAGCCCGCGTCTGCCCCGAGCGCTCGCGCGCGCCGGAAGCGGGCCGCATCCTCCCGCCAGCCCGAGCCGCCCCGGCGCCCGCGCGACACTCACTCTTGTTGACGGTCTTGAGAGCGCGCGTGAAGTCGCCGTTCTGGCCATAGCGGTTGACTTCGCTCCACAGCGCAGGCACCGACACCCCCCCGCTGCCGCCGCTCGCCATCTTGGAGGAGACGAGGGGCGGGGCGGCGCGACCTCTGCCCCGGAAGAGGATCTCGGAGGCTGCCAAGCCGGGAAGGAAGCCGGTGGTTGCTAAGCATCGCGGAGCCCACCGAGTCTTCGTCCCGGAGTTAGCTGCGGGGACGTAACCTTCTGGTCTCAAGTCTACAAATGTGCTGGAGGCTGTCCTCCTTTCCTGAGCCGGTGTGGAGGAAAGTAACGCACTGCCATGAGGGAATCAGGGTTTGCGAAGACCTTGAATAACTCAATGGAAGAAGGTAGTGGATGAGTCCCAGCTGCTCGACTTCCGATCCAGCTCTCTGCTATGGCCTGGGAAGGCAGTGGAAGATGACCCAAGTCCTTAGGGCCCTGCACCTGCGTGGGAGACCTGGAAGAAGCTCCTGCCTTTGCCGTCCTTTGGAGAGTGAACCAGTGGATGGAAGCTAGCTCTCCGTCTCTCCTAACTGCCTTTCAAACAGAATAAATCTTAAAAAAAAAAAAAAAGCTGCCATTTCTTCTTCGTCCCCCGCTCCAGCAAGCCCCTCTCCCCAATATTTACTTGAAAATCAGTTACAGAGGAAGAGAAGTATCATAGGTGCTGGCTCACTACTTAAATGGCTGGAACAGCTGCAGCTGGGCCAGGCCAAAGCCAAGAGCCTGGATCTCCTTTGGAGTCCCCTGTATGGGTGTCAGGAGCCCAAGTATTGGGGCCATCTTCTGCTTCCCCAGGCGCATTCGCAGGGAGCTGTGGCATGAACTGGTTCATCTGGGAGGCCAGCTCCGCAGGCAGCTGCATAACCGGCCGTCCCAGCATGCCAGCTCCCAGCTCACTCCTTTTTATCCTCCATTATTTCTAAGATTCATCTTTTAGGAAACCTTGGGCTTTACTGAATGGGGAACGTTCTGGTTATGTCCTCTTACAAACCTCTATTTTTGAGTACTGTCATTCCAGGCCCGTGTCTGTCTGGACTATAGGTCTGTGGGGCCAGGGACCCTATTGCCTTGCTCAATATCCCTAGAATCTAGCACACTGCCTTCTGTGAGTACCTTACATAGTTGGGACTCAATAGTTTCCACCCGAGTCCCTGGAGGGCAGAAACTGTGTCCTGTTCGCAACTACGTTGTATGGTATCTGCTGAATTTCACATCTGGTCAGTGTAGGACAACGCAGAAACAGCACATGATGGTATAATCCTTGTGGACTAGTAAAAATCGCACTGTGAAATTGTGGTAGGTTTCAAGCCAGTTATGCCCACATTTCAGGGTTGGGAGTTCTAGATGACATCCAGTATAGCCAAGATCTCCTCGGGTAATTTTTCAGTTTTGCAGATTCCATTGAGTTCTCCAAAGATGTTTACAGTACATCCCAAAGAGCTCCTGCCTTTGAAGTGCTTTGCAAACTTCCCAAAACGATTTGATAGTTGACAATTTTCTTTTAAGATGATTTCCCTTTTTTGAGATTTACTTGAAAGGCAGAGATCTTCTATCAGCTGGTTAACTTTTCACTTGCCCACTGACTGCCAAGGGTGGGCCAGGCAGGAGCCAGAAGTGAGAACTCTATTAGGTCTCCTTTGTGAGTGGCAAGGTCCCAAGTACTTGGGCCTCATCTGGTGCCTTCCCAGGCACACGAGCAGGAAGCTGGATAGGAAGTGGAGGAGCTGTGACTCGAACTGGGCAATTCAAAGGGTGCTTTAACCTACTGCACCAAAACACCTACCTTGGATTTCTCTTTTTCTAAAAAATATTTTTATTTGAAAAGGGGAGAGGGAAAGAGGTCCAACCCACTGGTTAACTTCCCAAATACTCCTAACAGCTCAAGCTGAGCCTACGACCAACCAAAGCTGAGACCCAGGAACTCAATCCAGGTTTCCCATGTGGGTGGCAGGACCCAGGTATCTGAGCCACCAGTCTAATCAAAGCTTAAAAACACATTTAGGTGGAGTCTTTGCTAGGTGAGAACAAAACCTGAAAGAGCATCCAGTGTGACCTCCCGGATACCATGAACTCAAAGTTTAATGATGTTAAAAACTCAAGTCTTTTTAAATCATTCTTGCAAAGTAGCACAAAATAGAGAACTGAATACTGGGCCAGCGCCGCGGCTCAATAGGCTAATCCTCTGTCTTGCAGCCCCGGCACACCGGGTTTTAGTCCCGGGAGGGAGCCCAATTCTGTCCTGGTTGCCCCTCTTCCAGGCCAGCTCTCTGCTATGGCCCGGGAGTGCAGTGGAGGATGGCCCAAGTCCTTGGGCCCTGCACCCCATGGGAGACCAGGATGAGTACCTGGCTCCTGCCATCGGATCAGTGCAGTGTGCTGGCCGCAGCACGCCGGCCGCAGCAGCCACTGGAGGGTGAACCAACGGCAAAAGGAAGACCTTCCTCTCTGTCTCTCTCTCTCACTGTCCATTCTGTCAAAAAAAAAAAAAAAAAAGACTGAATACTACGAGTTTTATAATCCCCCATCTCTGGCAGATTAGCTAGGCACAGCTCATCAGAGCCTACAAGTGTGAGGGAAATAAACTTTAAATTACGTTGTCTCCTACCCTGGAGCTTATGATCCAATAGGGAACTACCAGTGGCTGGAAGTTTTCATGCAGGCAAAGACAAAGCTCTAGTAACTAACAAATTTTAATGACAAAACAGAAGGTACAGATGCGTGCAGTCCCAAACTCAGGAGGAAGACAAGTTGCCTTGAGGGAGTCACAGCAGCGAGCCTTAACTAAAGCCCATGGAGAGCCTTCGGGAGAGTCCACCAACCAATCCATTGCAATTTTCTAGGGCAGGTCAGTAACTGGTATTTTCAAAGGAATGTATGCTGTGCGAGAGCTTATGATAGAGGTCCTTGGACAAGCAACCTGGAAAAGGCTGGGCTGAGAATGGGAACTTGTCAGGCCAGGGTGGCATGAGGACAGAGGTTAATCAGAAATTAAACTGCATGGGTGATGAGCAAGATGGGAATGGACAGACGAAATCAGACTTCTGACTTGGGACTGTGAGTGCAGTGAGAGTTCCAGGCTTAGCAGAAGAATGAAGTAAGGAGCACTCTGGTTTTTATGGGGGGAGAGGGCTGCCCTTGAAAACAGACAAGGAGGAATGGACAGTCGAAAATACAACCTAGATGCACAGAGCTGCCAGGAAGGCTCCAGCCACCTAAGAAATATCACTCTAACCTTCTCAAACTTACGGGTTGAAATATGGAGGGTGAGTAGTATTTTATAAGAGGGCAATCATTGTTGGCATAGTGAGACAACAGTGACATTTATGAAATGGAATTCTTTGGTTATGTTATGTACCTAACAATGTAGATAACAGACTAGCTTTTTAAATGTCCTTATAGCAATTCCACTACCTGTAAAGAATATTAAATATGAGATTTTCTAATCCATGAATCGAGAGGAGCAGCATTTATTCACCAGTAAATTTGGTTTTGATTCAACTCTACTGATTTTTTTAATTTCGCAGCTAAACCAAAAATTTAGTTTTTCCCCTACAAAATGCAATAGTGTTCTTTCTTATGAGTTAGATTCTCTGATTTTCTTGTCAGCCTGCTTCAAGGAAATCCACGTGTTCAATATGCTTGCTCGCAGTTTGGACCACACCAAATGGTTATTTAATCCGAATATCTGAGCAGCAAACTGAGCAGATCCTTCCGGAGAAAGAATGGTTGAACAGCTGACACCTGTTGGTTCAGAAAGGGAAAGACAATTCCGCTGTCAGTTAATAATGAGACCACCTTGCAAACCCTTTTATGCATAGATACATACAACACAGTAAGGTAAGACAATTAAAAGCTAATGTCCTTGTCTAAAATACAATCTGTGGAAGGAGTTTCTTTCCTGCTGAAGTGCCAAAATGATTAAAAGAAGAAATATTTTATGCACATCATTTTTCGTCATTCTCGTTGACTCTACGTGCAAAGGAATGCACGTTTTCCAATCTTTTCACATATAGTCTCCCTTTAAATACCTGGTAAATGTCAATAGAAGTAAAATTAGGAACAAGATAAATGGGTCGAAGTACCTATACTAGACAAACTTGAGGGTTTCAAAGTATTTTGATACAATTTCCTGGTTCATCTTTTTATCTGCATTTGAACTATTTTAACATTTTCTAAAAGCAAAAAGAAGTCAAATGCAAAGAGTAGTTTTAAGAAATCTGAAGTTATGGAGCTGCCGCCTGCAGTGCTACCATCATATGGGCACTGGTTTGAGTCCCAGCTGCTCCACTTCTAATCCAGCTCCCTGTTAAAGTGCCTGGGAAAGTAGCAGAAGATGGGCCAAGTGCTTGGGTCTCCCGTGTGGGAGACCCAGAAGAAACTCCTGGCTTTGACCTGGCCCAGCCCTTGTTGTCACGGCCATTTGGGGAGAGAAGCAAGAGACTGAAGATCTCTCTAGCTGTCTAACTCTGCCTTTCAAATAAATAAAGCTTAAAAACAAAACAAAAACCCCAAAACCTACTAAGCTATAAAAACGAGTAAGAAAAGTAACGTCCTTGTCTGCTCAGGCAGTTTGAGGTGACATTATGTTTACTGTACAAGAGTCAAGGAGTGGCTGGCTTAGAGATCTCAAAGCTGCATTTCCCCACTATTCTTGGAATTTATCAGGCTTTTTGACTCTCACTATCCATAGTAATAACAGAACAAAAGTGGAAGGTCCATTTACTAATTTGTATTAATTATCCAATGCAGCCTCTCCTACTGTAGTGCATTGGCTGTGCTGCTGACAAATGTTAGTGTCCTCAGCAGTTCATCTCTAAGAAAGAAATGGTACTAGCAGCTACCTGAGGAGATGATACAATGAATTCTAATACAGTGCATGGCAAGTACTCAGTGAACGTCAACTGTTATCTTTATTAGCATACTGAGTAGGGTGTTCCACTCAATCTGAAATTCTGCCTACTGCTCAGACTCCCTTCTGATACCAGCAAAGCTTGATTAGTGAAAAATCAGGTTATCTGGTGAGCATGAAAAGAAACAGACAGACATCAGGGTTTTTCACAGGCCACTGTAAAACTCAAAGTATTCTCAATTCGTGTCATCAAAAGATACAAATCTGCTAGATTTTCCCATCTTCTCCTTAAATAGTAATAGATCAAAATTGTCCTAGCTTTGCCCATCACATCTCCTTTTCTAAGCTCTATGGCTAATACCTATATAATTCCTCTACCATAAATTGTGCACTGTGGCACAGTAGGTTAAGCCACCCCCTGCGGTGCCGACATCCCATATGGGTGCCAGAGTCAGCTGCTTCACCTCTAATCTACCTCCTTGCTAATGCACCTGGGAAAGCAGTGGAAGATGGCCCTAGTGCTTGGCTTTCTGCACACACATGGGAGACCTGAATGAAGCTCTTGGCTCCTAGCTTTGGCCTGGCTCTTTGGCCTGACACCTGTTGCAATTTGAGGAGTGAACCAGTTGACTGAAGATTTTTCTAACTCCACCTTTAGATAAATAAATCTTGCATCTCATATGGGCACTGGTTTGGGTCCTGCCTGCTTACTGCTGATCCAGGTTCCTGGCCTGGGAAAAGCAGCGGAAGATGGCCCAGGTGTCTGGGCTCCTAACACCCAAGTGAGAGACCTGCATGAAAGAGCCCCTGGCTCCTGGCTTTGGCCCAGCCCTGGCTGTTGCAGCTCTCTGGGGGCTGAACCAGCTGATGGAAGATCTCTCCAACTCTACCTTTCAAATAAATACATAAATCTGGTTATAGCCTGTTTTTTTTTTTTTTTTTTTTTTTTTTTTTTACAGATTTTAGCTGGAAAATTTTATATTATCAGAAGTGTAACTAAAGATCTGCATAGTTGAAGATGGAGCAAGCATAAGATTTATCCCTGCAATCATATAAAAACAACTATAGTAAAAGGTCAGGAGGAAATAGGCATAAACACACAAAAGCAATGTTTTGGCAGCTGCAAGGCAAAAGGACTGGTAATTAACTTAGCAGTTTAAGAAAACTCAATCGTAAACTGGAATCAGGGAAAGATAAGAGGCTACTTGACAGAAATGATCGAACCCCCTAAAGGTCAAGGAATTTGTGGTACCAGGCTCTCAAATGCGGCTGGGGAGTGGGAGTGCTAGTGGGGCTGAGAGAAAGTACTGACCATAATAAGTCTAAGACAATTGGGCTTTCCACTCTCCTTCCCCACCCTTTAAGAGTCCACAGGAGGGGGGCTGGTGCTCGTAGAAGGCTAAGCCTCGGCCTGTGGCGTATCCCATATGGGTGCTGGTTTGTGTCCCAGCTGCTCCTCTTCCAATCCAACTCTCTAGCCCAGGAAAACAGTGGAAGATGGCCCAAGTGCTTGTGCCCCTGCACCTGTGTGGGAGACCTGGAGGAAGCTCCTGGCCCCTGGCTTCCGATTGGCCCAGTTCTGGCTGTTATGGCCATTTGGGGAGTAAACCAATGGATGGAGGATCTGTCACCCTTCTCTCTGTAACTGACTTACAAATCAATAAATAAAACAACACTGGCAAATTATTACTAAGTAAATGCCAGACTTTATTAGAATTTCATCAATTAAAAAAAAAAGTGCCACAGGAGAGTTTTCAGTTTTTCTAAAGGTTAAATAGACTTCAGGCTGGTAGCAGGCACAGCTGAGGCAGGGAATGCCAGACTTAACCCCAGTATGACCTTGGGAAAGAGCTCCTGAGTGGAAGTTCCTCAGGAGGTTGACGGCACGGGAGAGATTCTGCGTACCTAAACTAAGGCAGTACAACTGCTTAAGAAAACGCCACAGCTTGAATGATGTATTCCTGAGGGAAAAGACTGAGCTCACTCTTGCTACAGATCTTACCATCAGTTTATAGAAACTACAAGGGACGAAGAGCATGTTTACTCTCACCTAGGAACATAATCAACCAAGCGAAAATGTGGAAAATTCTACAGAGAGAATGAAAGGATGATGAATTTTTATAGAAAAAAAGACTTACAAGATGTATCAACTAAATGCACTATAAGAACTGTACTGGATCCCATATTCAAGAACCTAATTGTTAAAAAAAAAGAAGTAACTCGACAAACTTGAACAGCAAGCAGAAACTAGGTGATTTTCAGAAATGATTACTAAGTTTCCTTGGGTAGGAGGGTGTGATTATGATTTAAAACTAGAGTCTTTATCTCTCAGAGATAGGTACACACTTAAATACTGAGGTACAAAACACAGCACCGTCTGTGCTAAATGTCCAGACACAACAAAACGTGCAGTGCTGCGGCTGCACCCGAGTCACGTCTCAGTGTTCCCGACACTGCGCCACGTGTCTGATGTGCTGACGTGCAGTCAGAAACATTTATCTTACCGCTGGGTAGTCGAAGAGAAGACCACACATCCTGCACTCCCCAGTCCGAGGTGAGTGGGGGACAGCTGAGAACTGGATACGCCGTGTTACCCGCCACTACTGGGCCCAAACCATTGCTTCTGCCTGCCACTGCCACGAACACAGTAGGGATGCCATCCCCTAGGGAAACCACACGTTTACCATGGCGTTAAACATTCAAAGGAGATTTAATAGGTTTTTGTTTTAGAAAGACCTCTAGGCATTAAATTCTTGAGTTCTTCAAGTAGTGTTCTCTGGAGAAAGCATAAATGAGACCCAATTAGGAGACACATGCTCATAATGTAGGTTCACTCTGCCACTGACCATAAGTCAGATAATAAAGTAGCTTGGATATGCTGGGCCACGTTTAAGTTCTAGAATACAAGGGGATGTGAGAGGGTGTCTGGGAGGATGGCTCACAGGCCTCTTCTGCTTTGGCTGCTGGAAACAAAGGGTGTCAACAACTGAAAAGGGATCTTTTCCATGGAGCAGTCCTGCAATCCAAAGGGGGCCGGGGACACCCGCTTAGCAGTGACCGAAGGTTCAGGTGCGCTTCATGGAAAAAAGAATTGAAGGCAAGTTTAATAATATATTATCCTTGGGGCTGGCACTGTGGCAAAGCAGGTAAAGCCACCGCCTGCAGTGCCAGCATCCCCTATGGGCACTAGAGTCCTGGCTGCTCCAGGTCTGATCCAGCTCTCTGCTGTGGCCTGGGAAAGCAGTAGAACACAGCCCAAGTCCTTGGGCCCCTGCACCACCTGGGAGACCTGGAAGAAATTCCTGGCTCCTGGCTTCGGACTGGGGCAATTCCGTCCATTGCAGCCATTTGGAGAGTGAATCAGCAGATGGCAAACTTCTCTCTTTCTGCCTTTGCCTCTTCCCCTCTTCCTTTCCGATAAATAAATAAATCTTAAAAAAAAAAAAAAAAAATCCAGGGCTGGGCACTGATGACCCAATGAGAGCTGGTTCGAGTCCCAGCGGCTCCACTTCCGATACGCTCCCTGCTAACACACCCAGGAAAGCAGTAGAAGATGCCCTGAGTATCTGTGTCCCTGCCACCTGCATGGAGTTCTGAGCTCCTGGCTTCGGTCTGGCCCAGCCCTGGCACTGATGGGCACTTTGGGAAGTGAACCAGCCAGTGAAAACTTTCTCTCACTCGCTGTCTATAATTCCTCCTTTCAAACAAATCCTTTTTAAGACGCTCTATTTGAAACATATTAAACTGTAAACATACATGCTTGACTCAATCATTTCATTCTTTAATGAACTTATTAAAAGTATCCCTTTCCTAAAGCAGAGATTTGTAACCTAGAATCCAAAGTTGAGTTTCTTGGTCTAAGAGTTCTAGGTTCATCAGCTCACCAAGGGGTCTGAGACCTTCCCCTGCCTGCCACCTCCCTCAAATTAACAAGTGCATTTCCATAGCAATTACCTGTAGAAGGAACAGCCAACCACTGTTTTTTTCACTTGAGATACATTTGGGTTATAAATCCAGGTCTCTATTTTAGATTAATGCTATCCCATCATGTACTATGTACTGCAATATTTTTTAACGTTGTGTTTGCTTCCCAGGAAGGGCAGCTCATTCCCAGAGAGCTCTCCTATTCCAACTCTGGGACTCTCGTGACGGACAGCAGCCATCATCTGTTGGCGCACATTAGAAAGAATGCTTGGGGTGTCTTCAGCAGGTGAAGACCTCAGGAGTTCTCACACTTTTACTGTCTACCTTTCAGCCTACAGTTGCAATTCTTCCCCCTGCTCCTTTCTTTTACAAGCTCCTGAAGTACCTTAAGCTCTTTGGAGAGGAGTACCACACAAGCCTAGCATGGCACATGATGGTCCCTTGGAGCTGTGGGAAAGCTCTCTTTCAGGGTCATGAAGTCCAAGGAGCACCCAGAGGGCGCTAATTCTCTGAAGTTACCTTCATACTCAGCTTTAATCCTCAGGGTTTCATCTGGTCCTTTATGGGCAGATGTTACACGGAGTTCACATGGGATTCCAAAAGCTTCACAAGCCTTCTTGATTTTTGCACAGTGACCGAGATCAGAAGTTGAGCCCATCAAGACTACGACCCTACATTCACTTTCTGATTTCAGAAGCAACTGGAAAAGAAAACCACAGAAAGAAAAAAGAAAATAAAAACAAACATGAGTACCATAAGAACAGTTGATTTACAGAGGTACAGTCTGCAATAAAATTACATGTGTGCAGAATATTTTCTTAGACCAAATTTAAGATAAAAAAAAAATGATAGAGGCTTAAATTTTTAAAAATAAACTCTATATATTAAGGAAAGTGGTCTTCATAATCAAGACATAAACAGGGGACCAAGACCAGGTTCTGTCGCTGCTTACAATGCTGGCATTGCATACTGGAACACCAGCTCCAGTCCTGGCTATTTCGCTTTCAATCCAGCTTCCTGCTACTGTGCCTGGGAGGGCCGTGGAAGATGGTCCAAACCCTTGGGCCCCTGCTACTCATGTGGGAGACCAAGACTGACTTTGATCGAGGGAGTAAAACCAGCATATGGAAGATCTCTGTCTCTGTTGCTTTGCCTTTCACATAAATCTTGCCCCCCCATCAGACTTTTAGTCAGATAAATTATGTTTATTAATAAAAATAATACATACTCAAATCTTTTTGAATTAATAGTCAGGAAACTACAGCAAACTATTTCATTCTAAGTTTTAGGGCATTCTGTTTAACAGTGGTTCTTAAGGTATAACAGGCCAAATTTAGAAATCATGCTATAAATCTTTTCCAGTGGGTTGCCCAGAGCTCAAAGTGTCTATTCTCATGTAATTAATGTTCTGAAAGGTGAGTATGAGCCTTGGATAACCACAAATCCCATTCAGCTTCTATGGAATTATAGTACAAATACCGTAAGCATTAAAGCAGTGTTTTAAAAAGCTACATGAAGTTCTATCCACCCCGAGGTCAAAACCCTGAGCAGTGAGGGGAGAAGCAAGCAGGAAATGTAAAGTTTCTTCTACCAGGGCGGGCAGGCATGGACAGGCCAACTCGACAGCAGAAGTGCCAGTGTACAGGCTGCCCACTCCCTATAGGGGCCTCTCTCCTGCAGAGTCGCTGACAGAGAAGCACTGCGTGTGTCCACACCTTGTGTGAAACAGGATTTCCTCAGAGGAGAACAAAATACAGTACAGGTTTACTGTGAAGGTTTACCTCCACTCTCTCTGCAACCCACTCGAAGTTCTTCTTTACCATCTGGAGCCCTTCAGGAGTCACTTCTTTGAGGTCACGGTAAGACTATAAAGTAAGACAAGGTTTAGAAAACAAGTGTCTTCCGCTGTCGGAAGCTACCTGGTTTCTGGGTTTGGGGCAGGGATCATGAAGGGTCTGCCCTGCAAGTGATGTATCTAAAAATGTATCTATAAATTCATTTCCACAATTACACAAGGCTCAGCTGCAAAACAATTGAAGACTTGGGGGGAGAAGGGGTACAGTTAGATCTTGCATATACTCTAACACAACTGTCAACACACTTCTTCTCCAAGAGTTTTAGTGTTCAACTAGCCAAGTAAGACAGATACTTGCTGTGTTATTGCTGTATGAGTCCATTAAGATAATAAACTGAGAAACCTTTTTATAAAGTAGCATTCCCTTATCGGGATACAGGAGATTTTTACCTTTAAGACTGAATAGTGACCAATGAATGAGGTTCAGAAAGAGAGAACAGCTGTTTCTCCTCTTGGCTCCATTCTCCAGCCCAGTCTGATTTCCCAACAGATAAGGAGCCTGAGCATCACGCACCTGTTTGTCTTTCTGTTGGCTTCGATCTCCTGACGGCCAGAGTCTCCAGGAATCGTTGTCAATAACATCAGCAAGAACAATTTCTTTGGTGGTTACATCAACACCGAACTCAATCTGGAAACAGCACATCACAAAGGAGAGTTTTTAAAAATTATCCTCCTCACTTACAACACTTACTTTTCAATCTCCTTGTTCTGTGTGCACCTTCATATCCACCAGTGTACAGTTCTGGGTCAACCAGGATTTCTCCAGAATTTCGAAAACAGCCTGCGTGGCGTGACTCATGATGTCCACTTCCGTCTGACCTATCTCAAGTCCAGCAAAGCAAAATTTCGCAGCAATCAACTGTTCCTCAGACCACTGTGGATCATTATTGGCATCATCCTGAGAAGGAAGCAAAGCAGTCCAGTTAACAGAAACCCCAAGTGTCTGAACTGTCCAGAAAGCTAAAGCCCTTTTCTCCTTGAGCATTAATTCCTCAAAAATAACAATTTTTCTCTAAAGAAAAAAAAAATTTTGTTTACAATATCCTTTAATTCAAACCAATTATTTTTGTCTAGTTTCAACAGTTACCTTAGAATTTAGGCAAGCAACATGTTCTAGGTTATCAAGTATTTGAAAGAATCTGTCCTCTTTTTATACATTAATTTAAGTCTCTATGGACACTATTTGCTAATCCAAGAGATCTCAAAGAGGTAAGGGAGAAAATAATTTCATTTTATTCCAAGTAGAATCCCAAATTCACATGCAATTATTTTATGAATTCTTGATTTTTATTATTAAAGTCATAATATGGACACATAATACAGCTCACTGATTTAAAATGCAACAATGACATTGGTTCCCAAGTAGAACTATGCTTAACAGCACAAATCAAGATGAAATGGATAAACTACTTTAAAAATTCATAACCACTGATTCTGTTAACTCTGCATTTCAAAGAAATATTTTTACAAAATAGCATAATCATTGATTCCTAAATCATCATTGCATATGGTCACTTACAAGAGCCATTGATACCGTCCTGTATTACAATATAAATTCCAATAGTTTTTTAAAAATGGGTTAAATGTTATTTTCTTCTCTTCCTTATAACTGCTAATTTTAATTTGTTCATTTTCTAAAAATAAAAATTATTTATTTATTTATTTGAAAGGCAGAGTTATGGGGGTGGAGAGAAATCTTCCATCTGCTGGTTCAATCCCAAATGACCACAACAGTGGGACTGGACCAGGCCAAAACCAGGAACTCAAGTGGGTGGCAGGGTCCCAAGCACTTGGGCCATCTTCCACTGCTTTCTCAGGCTTTTAGCAGGGAGCTGGATCAGAAGTAGAGCAGCTGGGACTCAAACGAGTGCCCAAACAGGATGCCAGCGTCACAGGTGGTGGCTTCACTCGCTGCACATTCAGCCCCAACTGTTCTTTTTCTTAGACACCTTGGCCCAAAGGTTAAGAGGGTTTTCACAGACGTTTTCTTAAAGTCTGATGTATTATCACTAGTAGGAATGGACATTACTGACATTCATTCATGGAATGACATTTGTAATACCAGAAATATTAATAATGTTTCAATCTCTACAGCCCGTACCTACACTACAGTAACATACAGAAGCATAAAATACCTACCTTGAAAAACATCTCCACTTTAGGTGGGTAAAACCTGTAGCCTTCCTTGACGCCAGGGTTTCTTTTGAGAAAAGAGCCAGTTGCTATCCTTCTGCAAACCCACTCAATGGGAATCATCTCACACTGGGGCGCAATGAAAGCTGTCTCCCCATGTTTCCTGGTGAAAGCCGTTTTGATACCTACACATCAATGACAGGAGGTTTTTTTAAAAGCTTTGAAGTTTTATTTAAAAAAGATTTGAGGTGAATAAAACTGTAATAACCAACCTTCACTAAATCATTTCATCTTAATGTTGCATGGTGAATTATATACTGAATCAGAAGGTCAGGATCCAAAACCCATACTGCTTCCTCTGTATTCTCTATGGAGTCTGACTTACAGATTCCATCGAGAGAGGAACAAAATAAACCGTGGTGTGCTGCATTAACAGGAACTCCAGGAGAGAATGGGAGAAGTGGGAGGAAGCATAATATCCATTTTAACTCTTAATGAATGATGAGGCCCAAGGGCAACCAGGAGACTTCAATCAACCCTCAACAGGAGGAGGCAACTGCACCCCTGGCTTCCAGGGCTGGTCTGTTAATCATTCATCAGATCTGCTCATCTGCCTACCAAACTTGACAGACCAGTAGCCAAGTCTTATCACTTAAATTATAAATACAGTTACTGTCATTCAGAGGAAAACCCTCCCTCACACCTAAAGGCGCTAAAAGCACATAATGACTGATAATGGTCTCCATGGTGGGGTGGGAGTGGGGCTTCCTTTTTTTTTTTAAGAGTTATGTATTTGAAAGGCAGTTGTAGAGAAAGAGGGGCTGGATCGGGGGAGGGAGAGAGATCTTCTATCCACTCTTCTCTCCAAATGATTACAAAGTTTAAAGCTGGGCTGATCTGAAGCCAGGAGCTTCTTCCAGGTATCCCTCATGGGTGGCTGGGGTCCAACTACTTGGGGCATCTGCTGCTGCTTTCCTAGGTGTATCAGCAGGGAGCTGAATTGGAAGTGGAGCAGCTGAGACTTGCTGGGCAGTCATATGTGATGTCAGCAACGCAGGCAGTGGCTTAACTCACTGCACCACAGCGCTGGCCCCAAGGTGTGGAGTGGGGTGCTTCTAAAAGAGACCCTAAAAGTTTAGGTGATGTAATGACGGCTTCTAACACACTGCTAACCGTTGAAGCAGGTTCCATGACTGCATGTGGTGAGAAAAGCACTTCCCTCATGTTATCGCAGCTGTCTACACCTCCCATCAACATTGCTAGTGTATGTTACTCACGTACTGTGACTTGGAAGGACCATGCACTACAGCAGTCAGCTCACAGGGGCATAGGTGGAATAGAGACACAGAGATCTTCCATCGGCTGGTTCACTCTCCAAATGGCCACAACGGCCAGCTGGGATGATCCACAGCCAGGAACCAGGAGGTTCTTCTGGGTTTCCCATGTGGGTGCCGGGGCCCAAGGCACTTAGGTCACCCTCTGTTGCTTTCCCAGGCCATAAGCAGTGAGCTGTTTCAGGGTGGAGCTGCTGGCACTCAAACCTTGCCAGCATCACAGGTAGTGGCTTTACCCGCTACACCACAGCACCGACCCCTCATTTAACTATTAGCAAGTAACAATTACATGGGCTGAAGGAAATGTCTAATGTAGTCTCTGAAATTAATCTGCCTAGAAATGTTTGATAATGAAGGTTTTCCTTGACTTCACAGTATTCCATATAGAAAACACCTTTCAATACTGCCTGTGAACCAATTACATTTTAGCTAAGTGTGCCAAATAA
Organism: Oryctolagus cuniculus; assembly: GCF_051225735.1. NCBI lineage: Eukaryota > Metazoa > Chordata > Mammalia > Lagomorpha > Leporidae > Oryctolagus > Oryctolagus cuniculus. The sequence goes on from NC_142874.1 coordinate 137,773,325, forward strand.
AGTAATCTAAAGATAATTACTGGAGTGGGAGGGGGTGTGTGTGTGTTGTGGCCCAGTGGATTAAGCTGCCACCTGTAATGCCAGCATCCCATATGGGCACTGGTTCATGTCCCGGCTGCTCTACTTCCCATCTAGGTCTCTGCTAATGTCCCTGGGAAAGCAGCAGATGGCCCAAGTACTTGAGCCCTGCCATCCATGTGGGAGACCCCGAAGAAGCTCCTGGCTTTGGTCCAACCCAGCTGTTCTGGACATTTGGGGAGTGAACCAGTGCACGGAAGATTCTACTGTAACTTATCATTCAAATAAATAAATAAACCTTAAAAAAAAAAAAAGAGGTGGTAAATCTTAAAATATAAGTCTTTGGGGCAAGCTTGGTGGGTTGAGCTGCTGCCTGGTATGCCCGCATCCCATACTAGAGTGGCTGCTTTGAGCCCCAGCTATTCTACCTCTGACTCAGCTTCCTGAAATGCACATCTTGAGAGGAAACAGATGATGCCTCAAGTCCTTGGTCCCTGCCACCCACGTCAGAGACCTGGATGGACTTCTGGGTTCCTGGCTGGCTTCAGCCTGGCCCAGTCCTGGCTGTTGTGGGCATCTGGGGAGTGAACCAGCAGATGAAGCTCTCTCGCGCGCGCGCTCTCTCTCTCTGCCTTTCAAATACATTAAAAAAAGAAAAAAGAAAAAATCCTAGCTCCAGTGACCAAGGAATCATGAGATTCTTTAAATTTATAGTAATATACTCACTGCCGATGATATATAGATTTATGACGTGGCTAACAAACATTTTTTTCCCCACACTGTTCTACAAAATGCAACAGGATAGTGTGGAAGAGGCAGAACTATGCACAGGCAGTACCAGAATGGATTATAACTTGAATTACTTTGCTATTTTGTGGAAATAAAACAACTCCCCTTCCTCCACTCCAGTGAACCTCCAGACAATATTCCAATCTTAGTCTTTTGTATTGAATTCCCTATGGGAAATACAGCTGTTAACTTTTTAAGCAGGCGGGAACTCTGGCAATCTTTGATGTGGTTCAGGGTCCTCACTTGCGAAAAGGCAGGATGAGATGTAGCTGCCATGTTCAAATACTCTAGGGCCTTCAAGTAGAAGAGGGATTTGAAACTGTTTATCACCTCCATGCATGAGGCAGAAGAAAGAACTTACAATTCTTATAATTCTCTACAAGGAGTAAATCAGAGACCATCAACTGGAGCTACTCAATACCAAAACAGGCTTCCTTCACAGTTCAGCTCCTAAAGACAGAAGATGGTCTTGGAGGGGATACAAACTCACTAAGATTTAACTAAATGCTATTGCTACTTCTAAACCAAGAGGTACAGCAAATCTGAGCGCTCTTGGTTTGCCTTAAATGAACTGAGTTTATGAGACATGCCAAATGTGATGTTAATTTTGGACACCACCACCTCCCCATGAAAGAGACCAGTGTGTGAGAGAAACGAGGCGAGGAGGAGGTGCAGGAGCCACTTACTTGCTTCCCAGAACGACTGGAACATAAGACTGCTGAGTAATATGTAGCTGACCCAAACAATGTCATTTACTCATGAACATGATCCAAGAAAGCAAGAGTGCAAGAGTAAGCGCACCGGCAGGAGGCCACGCGGGGAGCCACTTACCTGCTTCTTGTAATAACTGAAAAATACAGCTGGTAGTTTTGTTTGAGATTGCAGCTTTTCCTTCCAGATGATTCTTTCTAGCTGCATTTCCCGCTGTGATCTGGTCCTTCGATTTCAGGAGGACTTTTCCTGGATTATCTAACAATTCATAGACTTCTTTTGTTTTGCCCTCATAGAGCTTCTTACCAATGTTCAGTACTGTGCGCATAAAAGAGAAATGCATCAGATTTCAGGAAGAAATTTCCTGAGTATGGAATATTAAGTCATCTGGAATGATCAATCAATGAACACGTAGAGGGATTCAGTAATAATCTCCACAGAGCCCTAGAGTATACAAAGTAATTTCTTAGGAATCACATTTCATTGGCATAATGTTGGGTGAGGAATAATCATGTAAGTATACAGATCAGAAAGCTAAATGAAAATGGTTGAGTTATACAGTTAGGAAACAGCAGGGTTGGACAACATCCTGAATATTATGATATCAAGTCCTGTGTTCTTCCTGCTATCAACCTACCACTCAGGCCTGAACGGAAGCAGAATTAAAATTTTAGATACTTCAATGTAACTATCCTATATTTTTACATACACGCTCCCAATACAGTCTCTAAACTAGTTGGAATAAATTGTTGTATTTTTTTCCAGATTTTTGCTTTCTTCCACGGCAGGCAAAATGGTAAAAGTTTAGCCAGATGATTTTCTTTAAAAAAAAAAAAAAAAGTATTTATGTCCCATTTTAAGAATGCATACCCATCTATAATATTAACCTTCAAACTAAGATACTATAAATCTGAGAGATTTGATAGTAGACTTTTTAATGGATACAAAAATGGTAAAAAGAAATTTTGACAGATGACTTTCCTGATCTCAAGTTAACAGAGGAGGCTCCTCTTCACTGGAGTTAAGCACATTTGGAAGCACCCTTCTCTATTTCCTAATCTCGCCTGGCCTCTCCTACCCGCTTAATCCCTTCCCTTCACCAACAGCTGTGGCAAACCGAGGAAGCAGGCACAAAGGAATCTAATTTTGATGCCACAAGACCTTACTGGAAGGAGATCCTAATCATGAGAAAGACTTAGATGATGACACAGGTGACGAAGTTTGGGGACTTAAACATTCCCAGAAAGGCGCTCACCCTCCTGCTCCTGGAGCTGGATTCATTCTGACATCAGCACTTTTTGAGCGCACCCACTGCCAGGCACCGGGGACCTATGGGCGCATGAGACACAGCTCCTGCTCTCGAAGGACCCAGGCTGATCTACACACAGCATCACAGGAAGTTAACGCAATAACCACAGATTGTGGAAACACATGTTCATAGCAGTGCACCTACCTAAACTACTTTAGACAGCAGAGAAGGAGTCTAGAAGAAAGTGACAACTAGGGGCCGGCGCCGCGGCTCACTAGGCTAATCCTCCGCCTAGCGGCGCTGGCACACCGGGTTCTAGTCCCGGTCGGGGCGCTGGATTCTGTCCCGGTTGCCCCTCTTCCAGGCCAGCTCTCTGCTGTGGCCAGGGAGTGCAGTGGAGGATGGCCCAGGTGCTTGGGCCCTGCACCCCATGGGAGACCAGGATAAGTACCTGACTCCTGCCATCGGATCAGCGCAGTGCACTGGCCACTGAAGGGTGAACCAACAGTAAAGGAAGACCTTTCTCTCTGTCTCTCTCTCTCACTGTCCACTCTGCCTGTCAAAAAAAAAAAAAGTGACAACTAGGTAGATCTGAAGAACGATCAAAATTTAGCCAGGAAGAAACGGAGGGAATGGTGGTGGTGGCTAAATGAAGGTGCAGAGTGTTCAGCAGAACTGCAGTGTGGCTGCAGCACCAGCGCTGTGGGCGCAGGTCCCTCGCCACGGGGACAGCAGAAAGCGAGACCCAAGACTTGTGCAGGGCTCACATTAGCAGCTGGCAGAGGCAAGCACTAGCGACAGCTCAGCACAATAGCTGCTACCCTAGGGCACCTAATTTAGAGGATGAATCTGTATCCTCCTAACATACTATCTACCAGACTCAGCAACAAGGCTTAAAAAACCCTGCAGCGGGGAGCAGGCACTTGGCCTAGCAAAGATACCCCCTTCTCACATCAAGAGCTCCTGGGTTCCACCCCCAGCCCTCGCTTCCTGCCAGTGTAGACCCTGGGAGGCAGTGGTGATGGCTCAAGTAATCCGGTTCCTGTCACCCACGGAGAAGACCTGGCTTGAGTCCATGGCTCCCAGCTGCAGGCATGTGGGAGTGAAACAGCACCTGCGAGAGCTTGCTCACCCTCTTGCAGATAAAAAACAAACCCTCCAGCATACAGCCCCAGTTTAGTGCTCTATACTTATTTCTCCAGTCCCTGCCTAGCGTTCCAACTTCTTCCATGGAATTCTTATCCCCCTCCTGCCCATTTCTGTTCCTTTCTCTTCCATTTCCTCAGGCCTTGTAGGCCAAGTTGATTGAGCTGACTTTATCCTGGGAACAACCATAGATAGGGCTTTTAAGCTCTGTAGTGAAATGCTAGATTTGCATTCCAGAAAGATCCTTGTGGTTGCTGTGTGGAGAAAGAAGGCATGGTTGGAACAAAACCAGACCCTGGGAGACCCGTTAGGAAGCTGCTGCTACTGCAGCAACCCAGGCAAGAAATGTCACAGTCTAAGGGAAAAGCAGTGGGAGAAGAGTCAAGATGTTGGAGAGAGAGAGAACCGATTCAGTGTGGTGGACAAAAGAGCTATAGGAAGCAAGAATGGTTCAATCTCTGCTTATTGCCCAGTCATGAAATAGGACAGCAATGGCAATGGGTAGACTCAACCATCAGGACACTTGCTCAAAGTGCCAAAATGCTGTCAATTATTAGATGAGTTCAGAAGAGACTGAGGACTGAGAATGGCTCATGGAATTGAAATTTATAAGTTATCAAAAGCATAGAATTTCCAGAGGAAAGAACTTTACCAGGCAATCATCAAACACTTGAAACATGATGACTCCAAACTGAGATGTGATTTATGTATAAACTACACACCACACTCAACGTGGAAAAAAAAAAGGATGCAAAATACCTCAATGAATTTTTTCTATAAATCACATGTTGAAATGTTCATATTTGGGATATCCTGGGTTAACTAAAAGTCATTAAAACTCATTTTACCAAATTTATAAAAAACTTCAGAAAGAGGGCTGTTAAAAAACAAATTTATGTATATGGTTCACTTTATATTTCTTTTAGCCAGCATTGTTCTAGAACAACAACAATAACAAAAAAGAAAAAATAAAATGTGACCTCTGTGAATTAAACTCACTGGAATGTAGGGTAAGGATTCCTACCAAGACAAATTAGGGTGGAAGAGGTAGGAAGGACAGCTTTACGCAGGGTTCCAATCACAGGAACTTAGGAACAGGCTGCAACAGCTCCAGGGAAGCCACTGAACATTTTTCTGAGCAAGAAGGGCCTTCATTCTGGGAAAGCTAACCTGCCACTGGTATCCAAGATGTAAGTGCTGGAACAAAACCTTGAGAGGTCCCACCAGGTTCAGGCACCCTGACTGCAGGAAAAACTGGCCCAGCCCTTGGTTTTATGGAGCGGTTGGGCAATTATCAAAATGCTGTAACTTTGCAGAAGAGTTCAGAAGAGGCTGATGAGGACTAAGGATGGCTGAAGGAATCGGCTCTTCCCGGTGAGTTTACAACGCTCTTTTTACGATGGCTCACTACCCAGCTGGCCGCAACCGCCAAGCCAGGAGCCTATCCAGGCCTCCCACGTGGGCGCAGGGGCCCAGTCCCTCGGGCCATCCTCTGCTGCTTTCCCGGGCCAGGACTCGAACCTTCGCCATCACGCCGGCCCCAGCTTACAACTCTCTGATCTAAATCCAGTGTGTCTCCTACGTGCAAAAAGAATGTACTGGCGGATGACACAGGCCATCTGGTTCACTGCGTATTTGTCGGAAACATCGTATCACGTCCGATTCCACATCCACGGCAAGAACCATCGTTCCAGTCGACCTGAGCGCAAAGGTTACCGCTACGACGTAAATGCGGTAAATGCAAAATGAAGCTAGCAACCCTTTTTTTTTGTTTTTGCCTACAGGTTTTGGAACTCAGCAAAGCCATCAAAGACTGCTTTAAAAAGTAAAAAAAAAAAAAAAGACCAAACTGCACAAAACCTGGCCAGATTTTCAGTTTAATCAAGAACCTGGAACAACCAAGACTCTAGGGTTTGAAGTCAGCACCAGAATTTCAAGCAGTTGCTTTGCAACAGCTATTCATGACCAGAGCGCTTCCGACCGCCTTTTGTCCCAGGGACCCGCCCCACGCTCGCCCCTCGCCACCGCGTCCCGCGCTCCGGGCGCTCGGGCCACGTGCGCGTCCGCCCAGAGCCCGGCCGCCTCAGCCGCCTCAGCCGCCTCGGCCACCTCAGCCGCCGGGCCGGCCCCGGGCGCCCGCCACTCACCCTCGGCCGTCGCCATTATCCCGAGTGGACCAAGGGCCGCACAAATCTGGAAAAGAGGCCGAGAGGCGCAGCGCGCGGGCCGCGGAGGCGGGGCTCTCGCAGAGTCGGCGGCCGCCGCGCAGCTCGGCCGACCGCGATCTACGTGCGAATGCACGCGGCAGGGTCTCTGCCCGGGGCTTCCCGCCGCGCAGGCGCGCCGGCGCGACCCCGCCCCCGGGCGGCGTTCCCGGGGAGCCGGAAAGTGGCGCGCGCTGGCGGCCCCTCCCCGCTCCGCGCCGACCGCAGGCTGGGGCCCCTCGGAGCCGGAGGAAGCCGGTCAGGGCTTGGAGCGTACCAAGTCGTCCCGGCCGGGGGAAGGCACGTGCGGAGGGGCGCGCGACGTGTGCCTCTTGGGCGAGGGCCAGGATGCTAACCCCGTTATTCTCGTCACCCCAGCATTGAGGACTAGAGAGTAACGGAGATTTCCACGTGCGGGAGAGTATACTGTCCGGGCGTCTCCGGGGGTGGGGGAGGAGTAGCTCCACCCCTACTGTATGCGGGACTCCTCCCCTCGGCCGCGGAGCCTCGCTCTCTGCCCTCACTCATTGGCGGGCCCTGTGGGGGGCGGGACGCGGGGGCTGCGGCCCCGCCCACGGAGGGGGCGGGGACAGCACGCGCCGCCGCAGTAGCGAGCAGACGCTCGGTGCTGGGGAGGAAGCCGCTGTCTCCGGCGCGGTCTTCTGAGGCGTTGGTTTCAAGGCTGCAGCTGGTTGGTGCGCCGACCCGGGCCGCGGCTGCAGCTTCCTCCACGTGCTTTCGGCGGCGACATGGAGCTGGAAGAGTTAGGAATCCGAGAGGAATGTGGCGTGTTCGGGTGCATCGCCTCAGGAGAGTGGCCCACGCAGCTGGATGTGCCGCATGTGATCACGCTGGGACTCGTGGGGCTGCAGCACCGGTGAGCCGCGCGGGGAGGGCGGGGGTGGCGGTGCCTCTCGCGAGCGCTCGAGGGCCCGGAGCCCTGGCCTCCGTTACCTGGACGTGCACCTGCCCGTGGCACGCCCCGGGACGTTAACGCACACAGTCCCGTGCCTCTTGCCTTTTGGGGCCCTCACTCCCCTCCGAGTCCCGCCAGCTTCTGAGGTTCCGCTAGGCTCGTCCCCGACTGCCTGCGGGTTCTGGCGCCCCCCGAACGTGGGGCTGCTCGCGGGGTAGGCTCGTGCCGGGAGGTGCCCGGACCCGGTCCGACGACCAGCACAAGCTTTTGTTTCCAGGACACAGCCCTGGAGCCGGTGGTGGGTTTGAGAGTAGTCACAGCAGTGGGAACTGGAGGGGAGGAGGGGGTCCCGGCGTCCGGATCCGGGAGACTTGGAGTAACCTGTGGAGGGGACGCACGAGCGAGCTAGGGAGATGCCAAAATGAGCTTCCCTGGAAAGGGGGAGTGAGGAGTGGGGCTGGTGCTCCCGCGTCAGGACGAGCCACATGGAAATCGGAAAGCTGGGAGAGCCCCTCCAGTTAAGACCCAACTTCGCCTCCGTGACCCTTACGTTCCTTCTGACTTAGCTGCGAGCTGATGGAAGTAACCCGACTTGGGTAAGAAAAGGAGCAGCGACTTCTAGAACAGTGCGGGAGCTTGGCCGGAGCACTATCGCCAGTGTGGATGCAGCGTGTAAATAAATGCATTCGAAAGATTAGCCTCGCTCGCCCCGTTTCCCTTGGAAACAGTATGCTGTTTTCATAGTCCCAAATACTTGAATTTGATTTTCACGTTTTCTGTGTTCACTGTTCACTAAGGAGTCGAGAGTAACTCACAATCTGGAATGGACCATAAAGAATATTTCTAAGTTGAGTAAGTCTAAGCTTTGATAACTGTGAGTTGACTATAATAGAGTCAATGTTTTGAAAGTCATATATTGAGGGGACTAGATAGGTAATCCAAGGAGAAATTAAAATCAGTACGTGTCAGTGTGAGCAGTTTGTCGTATCCTTGGGAGAGGTTGCTTTGAATATTCTGTCTTGCACAGAATCTAGGGATCTTTAGAGTTGCCTGGGGGTCTGTGATAGGTAACTGAACTGACTTTACATTTTTTAGAAAAAACTGCTTCAGCCAGAATTACTTACCCTCTCTCCCCCACCCTTTAAATACCTGCCTGAAGAAAAGAGAGCTGATTTTTTTTCCTCTCCCTCGCCTTCCCTCCCCTTCCCTCCCCTCCCCTCTCCCCCCTCTCCCCCTCCCTCCCCTCCCCTCCCCTCTCCCCCTCCCTCCCCTCCCCTCCCCCCCTCCCTCCCTCCCCTCCCCTCTCCCCCCTCCTTCCCCTCCCCTCTCCCCCTCCTTCCCCTCCCCTCTCCCTTTCCTCCCCTCCCCTCCCCTCCCCTTCTTCCCTCCCTCCATTCCTTCCTTCCTTCCTTCCTTCCTTCCTTCCTTCCTTCCTTCCTTCCTTCTCTTTATTTAAAAGCCAGAGTTAACAGTTAGAGGTCTTCCATCTGCTGGTTCACTCCCCAAGTGGCCACAGCTGGTCAGGGCTGAGCCAGGTTGAAATCGGGAGCTTCTTCTGGGTCTCCCGCGTGGCTGGCAGGTGCCTCGGCACTTGGGCCATCTTCCACATCCTTTTCCCCAGCAATTAGCAGGGAGCTGGATGGGAAGTGGAGCAGCCAGGACTGGAACTGCCACCCACCCAAGTGGGATGCTGGTGGCTTTACACCCTACAAATGCTGGCCCCAAATTTGGTTTCTAGATTAGATATTGATGCTAACTGGAATTCTAGTAATTAATGTAGGAAAATCTATATATCTTTTAATGAATTCATCTGGATTCCTGGCTACACATACATGTACCTGTGAAAGTAGATAACACAAGATAAAGGAGAGGCAAGACACTTGTGATCGGTGGTAGTAAACCAGTGTTGAATGGATTCCAGGAGGGTGCTCCTTTGACTAAATGAGTTTTTGTTAGGAGGCCTTCACTATGGCAGGAAACTCAGTAGCTTGTAGAGAACAAACATATTATTGGGGAGTGATTTAACATCGTCCTTGTGTAGGCCTGCAGTCATTAGCATGAGATCCTTCCCCAGAAGGCTTTCTTCTACCCAGTCAGAAGTTGCAGCAGCACCAGGTCCTACCCCTTTGGGAGAACTGATTCTGATTGCAAGGCTAATGTCCAGGAGGCGGGATAATTAAACTGATGGGGAAGGGCTGGAGGAAGATCTTGATGACTTTACGGGACAGCGAGTGTCAAACCTGGCAGTCTAGATAAGCTAGCGTGGGTTAATATAGCGTGGAGTTGGGACGAGCACTGCACCCTGACAAGTGGGGGCTGCTGCACAAGGCTCTTTCACTTTCTCGCCTCCATTCATTCAATGGTTAGCTTTAAAATGTTGGCAAAAAATGTCTACTTGGAATTGTCTTCCCTTTTTAATGAAGGAACTTATACATTATCTTAGGAGATATAATGTTGGCGATGAGATCTCTATCATTTCTGCATTGTGTTTGGTTCTGTTTTTCACCTTGGTCATGATGTAATCTACAAATTTCATCTCGAGAGTAGTAATACTTGAAAATTATAGTATGAGCAGCTTTCAAAAAGTTCGTGGAAAGCAGCCAGTGTTGTGGTGCAGTGAGATAAGCTGTTGTCTGCAACACATGCTTCACTTTTTTTTTTTTTAATATTTATTTACTTATTTGAAAGGCGGGGTTACACAGAGGGAGAGAGAGAGAGAGATCTTTCATCCACTGGTTCGCTCCCCAGATGGCCACAGCAGCTAGGACTGGGCCACAGAGCTGTGCTGATCCAAAGCCAGGAGCTTTTTCTGGGTCTCCCACATGGGTGCAGGGGCTCACGGACTTGGGCCATCTTCTGCTGCTTTTCCAGGCCATCAGCAGGGGGCTGAATTGGAAGTGGAGCAGTTGGGACTCAGACTGGCTCCCATATGGGATGCTAGCACTGGAGGTGGTGGCTTTACATGGTGCGCCACAGTGCTGGGCCCATGCTCCTCTTCTGATCCAGTACTTTACTAATGTGCTGTGAGAAGCAGCGGAAGATGGTCCACTTTACTGGGCCCCTGCCAGCTGCAGGGGAGACCTGGATGAAGTTTCTGGTTTTGGGCTTCTGCCTGGCCCAGCCCTGACTTGTGCCCATTTGGGGAGTGAACCAGTGATTGGAAAATTGATGTCTCTCTCTTCCCCCCAGCCCCTCTCTCTGTCCCTGCTTTTCAACTAAACAAATCTTTCTTAAAAAGTTCTTGAAAAATGAGAATTATGAAAACAGTTATACATGGATTTCAAAATGATCTGCACCAAAAGAAACCTTTAATTCTATTTTACCCAAACTTGTTGAAGTACCCTTGTTTAGGTATTCCATACAAAAACAAATGGAGTATCAGTTATTAAATAGCCACGCACTAGATCCCTAGTCCAGATGGGCTCATCCAGAAGCATTTCTTCTTAGTAGTTCTGCCTGTTCACAGTTTTAGTCCACAGCTCTGCTCTTTACCAGAGGGAGCTTTTTACCACAACCATCTTTAAACCATACTCACATTTTATGGAGATTAGAATTGCCTGGACATAAGAATATGTAAAGACTCCATAAACAGAATTACTAAAATGTCATAGACTTATCCCATGGATCAGCTGGTTAGCATTTCTTTTTTTTTTTTTTTTTTTTTTTTTTGACAGGCAGAGTGGACAGTGAGAGAGAGAGAAAGAGAGAAAGGTCTTCCTTTGCCGTTGGTTCACTCTCCAATGGCCGCCGCGGCCGGTGCGCTGCGACCGGCGCACCGCGCTGACCGATGGCAGGAGCCAGGAGCCAGGTGCTTTTCCTGGTCTCCCATGGGGTGCAGGGCCCAAGCACCTGGGCCATCCTCCACTGCACTCCCTGGCCACAGCAGAGGGCTGGCCTGGAAGAGGGGCAACCGGGACAGAATCCGGCACCCCGACCGGGACTAGAACCTGGTGTGCCGGCGCCGCTAGGCGGAGGATTAGCCTAGTGAGCCGCGGCGCCGGCCTAGCATTTCTTTTGATTAGTTACAATATGAGCATGGTCTTCGAATCAGTGATTTATCGCTTTCCTGGGGTAGGAATTGAACCCTACAACTGGTAAATATTTTATGCCTTTCTCCAAAAGTTTGCAGGATTTACCGGATGCAGTTGGGGCTCCTAGGTTCAGAAACGCTCTGTAGAATTTTTGGGTTCTGTTACTGTGCTTGGAAGAAACTAATTTTTAAAGCTCTTGGGAGTTTTCATAAGAGAAACAGACACTGTTTCTGCAAAGGGAGAGTGCACCATTAGTAGTAGGAAGGTGTGGGAAAGACACTTCTATGAAATCAGTTCCCGGTTATCTTCTTTTTTTTATTATTTTTATTTTTATTTATTTTTTTATTTTTTGACAGGCAGAGTGGACAGTGAGAGACAGAGAGAAAGGTCTTCCTTTGCCGTTGATTCACCCTCCAATGGCCGCCGCGGCCAGTGCGCTGAGACCGGCGCACCGCGCTGATCCGATGGCAGGAGCCAGGAGCCAGGTGCTTCTCCTGGTCTCCCATGGGGTGCAGGGCCCAAGCACCTGGGCCATCCTCCACTGCACTCCCTGGCCACAGCAGAGAGCTGGCCTGGAAGAGGGGCAACCAGGACAAAATCCGGCACCCCAACCGGGACTAGAACCCGGTGTGCCGGCGCCGCTAGGCGGAGGATTAGCCTAGTGAGCCGTGGCGCCGGCCCCCCAGTTATCTTCATTTAATATGTTGGAAAACATAGGGGCAGATGTCAGAGAACTTGCTTTGAGCTGACAAGACTGGAGATATCTTAAGTTTATTTTTGATTTTCATCTTTTATTGAAAGTGAACAAATATATCACATTTCTACAGCATTTTATTTATCCACTGGCTTAATCTTTACTCTCTGTCAAGTGGTTTTTTTTTATTTGAAGATGTGACACATTTTAAAACTGATTGCTAATTGTTCCAGTTCTTTGATTTTAAAAGATACTTGTTTTGTAGTTTAATGTTCTTGATTTAAAATAAGTGATTTTAGTTTTTCACTTTGTAGCTATATTTAGAACTTTGCTTCTTTGCACTAGTGTTAAGTGGAATTTATCTTCCACAGAAGTCTCACAATTACCACTGCTTGCTGTTCTTGTCCATACTTGGAATAGCTCTTACCAACCTGAAATCTAGTTTCTGATTTCACAGTAACAGCAATTTAATCTTGGGAGTCTCTTAATTTCTGAGTCTATTTTCTCATCTGTTGGGCTAGACTTAAACATTAAAACATTTTTTGTTTGTTTATTTGAATGGCAGAGAGAGAATTTCCCATCTGCTGGTTTACTTCTCAAATGCCATAACAGCTGGGACTGGGCAAGCTTGAAGTCAGGATCCTGGAACTCAATCCAGATCTCCCACAAGGGTGCCAGGGACTCACCTACTCAGGCCATCACCCGCTGCTTCCCAGTGTGCACGTTAGCAGGAAGATAGCATTAGACAAAGCTAGGGCCTGAACCTAGGTACTCTGAAATGGGATGTGGGGACTCCAGTGTCTTAAAAAGACAATGCCAAACACCTGCCCCTGGATTTACATGTTTTAAGGTTCAGTGTGCCAATACACTGGGTTAGAAATGATACTTTTGTGTGGTTAACCTTGAGCAATTCCCCATTCAGTAGCTTATCACTGGAAGGCAGTAGAAGGCAACTGTGGGAAAACTCAGTGGACTTGCATTTATATCCAGAAATGGAGAAACAAGTTTCAGCTCACTTGTGATAAAAGGTTTGACAGAGGAAGGAGGAATGGAGAATTCTGCACTCCTACAAACTTAGATGGTAGAGCTGGGTCCCTAAAGTGGCCCCTTGATGCACTGGGAGACAGGGTAAACATGGGATGTGTGGGGCTGCCGCCAGGAGAGCATAACCAGCTCTTTTACGGTGAAGTTTCTCTTATAAGTAGGAGTAAACTCTGCTAATGAAAAAATGTGAGGTAAACACATAAACCCATAAAGTAGGTGTTTGTTATCGGATCAAGCATTACGTACTTGGGTCCAGGAAATAATCGCATGTGCTGTATCTTTACAGTGCAGTAGGTTTGTTTGTGCCAGCATCACACCGAACACACGAGTGATGCATTGTGCTGTGGTGTTAACCACAGCTACACTGTCACTAGGTGATAGGAATTTTTCAGCTCCATTATAATTTATAGGATTGCTCTTGTGCATACCATCTGTCCTTGTATGCAGTCTGTCATTGATTAAAATGTTGTGAGGTACATGCCTGCACTTTGTTCAGAACATGTTTGTTAAGTTCCTACCATGGACAAAGCACTCTGATGAACACTGGGAACATGATGACACCAGGCAGATGTGATTCTTACCGTTATAGACAGGGAGCATAGCTTGTCAATTCAAAAGCGCAACTGCTGTATGCCTCAGTTTCCTCATCTATAAATTGGGTGTATTGACAGCAACTATCTCATAGAGCTGTGATGGGACTAAACATGTTCATGTATGAAAGTGAGTAGTAAGCAAAAAATTGCCTGCGTTTCAGAATTTTCTGCACACAAATCAACTTAACTTTTGATTCTGTTTTTCTACAAACTTTTCAAAATAACCTCATGTAAAGTGGTTAGAACAGTACCTGTATGTGTGCGTTTCTGATGACTCTGCATCCCACCCCCGCTATGTACTCAGTAGGATGAATCCACGCGTGCATTGAGAGACATGCAGTTTGTTCATTATAGCCCCAACCTGGAAACAGCCCTGGGAGGCAGTGGCATTTTATACCAGTTATTTATTTATAGATACGCTATTTTAAAAAACGTTCTCACTGATTTAGTCATGTAGCTATCATTTCCAATGCATTTTTTAAAGATTGATTTATTTATTTGAAAGCCAGAGTTATACAGACAGAGGAGAAGCAGAGAGAGAGAGAGGTCTTCCATTCAATGGTTCACTCCCCAGTTGGCCACAATGGCCGGAGCTGCACCAATCTGAAGCCAGGAGCCAGGAGCTTCTTCTGGGTCTCCCACGCAGGTGCAGGTGCAAGGACTTGGGCCATCTTCTACTGCTTTCCCAGGACATAGCAGAGAGCTGGATTGGAAGAGGAGCAGCCGGGACTAGAACTGGTGCCCATGTGGGATGCTGGCACTTCAGGCCAGGGCGTTAACCCGCTGCGCCACAGCGCTGACCCCATCCAATGCATTTTTTAAAAAATATATTTATTTATTTAGAAGCATGTCAGAGAAAGGAAGAGACAGATCTTTCATTCTCTAAATGGTTGCAACAACCAGATCTAGGCCAGGCCAAAGCCAGAATCCAGGAATTCCTTTCATGTGTCCCCGTCTGCTGTCTTCCCAGGCACATTAGTAGAAAGCTGCATGGAAGCCAAGAAACCAGGACTCAAACTGGCGCTCCCAGATGGGACACTGGCATTGCAAATGTAAAGATAGAGCACATGCAGTTATTTCCTGGACCTAGGTACCACTGTGCTACAAGGCCAGCCCCTTGTGGCATTTTCATTTTGTCAGATATTACAGTGACCTGGAGATGATTTTAAGTATACGGGAGGAAGTACCTAATATATGCAAATACTCTGTCACTTTATAGACGGAGCTTGGACATCCTCTGACTTTGCAGGAGGTCCTGGAATCCTTACCCCTCTGCATATGAGCGCTGTGTTTTTTGTATGCTGTACTGCATTTTAATACTTTTTCTGATAGCTGTATTGGGTTAGTTTGGAGTTATGCCTCACATGATTAGGTTGGCTTCTGAATATAGCTTATTTTCAGACTTAATAAAATGTTTTACCCATTACTACCTACCTTTGGAGGAAACCAAAACTCAGAGCTTTCATTAACTTGTTTTTTTGTTTTACATAACCATCTTAAGATCATAATCACTATGAATTACAATTTAAAGACCCGTGCGAACTGCACAGTTATCATACTGGGAACATTTCCATTGCTTTCAGTGTTAACATTCACTCTTAATGGGGCTAGGAACCATCATTTTTCAGCATCATCTGCCCTCATGTGCTCATGAACAGTATATTTAGTCTAATTTGTCAAGGACAGGAATAAATATCTCTATCAGGAAATAACAGTGAGTGTCTCACAGTGTGGAAACATTTCATATTTTTTAGGTTCTTGCCGTCTAGATGTGCTCTTCTCTTGTTATTCGAAGTTCTTTGGCTCTTGGTATGACCATCACATAACTCTTAGATAAACAAAAACATAGGAAAAGGAGTCATTTTAAGATTTATTTATTTATTTGAAAGTCAGAGTTATACAGAGGGAAAAGGAGAGGCAGAGAAAGGTCTTCCATCCACTACTTCTCTTCCCAATTGGCTACAACGGCTGGAGCTGTGCTAGTTTGAAGCCAGGAGCTTCTTCCAGGTCTCCCATGTGGGTGCAGGGGCCCAAGGACTTGGGCCAATTCCACTACTTTCCCAGGCCATAGCAGAGAGCTGGGTTGGAAGTGGAGCAGCTGGGACTCGAACCAGTGCCCATATGGGATGCTGGCACTGCAGGTGGCGGCTTTACCTGCTACACCCCAGTGCTGGCCCCAATCGTTTGTTATCTATTGAAATATATTAGTTTTCAAGCTTCTCATATAGCAAAGTAAGAACACTGAAGCAGTTGGACAGATAACGAAAATGAGTTAAGGAGTAGGAACGTCTTGGCATGAAGTCTGGGAAGAAATTAAAACTCTTGACTCAAATTAGGTGTGCATTTTTCTAATAATTTCTACAGTCATTTGAGCATGCAATAGAATTGGGAGTTTTTGCTAAACTAAAGTGCAAGGGGGGATTTTTGTTGTTGCAGTCAATTCCACAGTTACCTTGTTTCTCTTTGGCAGCTCTCAGAATTGGTCTTAAAATGCAGTCAACTTCTTTATAAAATCTCATTTTTCTTGGAGGAGTGTCATTTTTCTTTTGTAAAACTCTGTATTCATATTTTAAACTTCTATGCTTGGCGCATTGTTTCCAGTTTCATTCTGTTCCAAACTGTGTTAGTCTTCTGGAAATTTTCTTGAATTTTTTTGTTTGTTTCTTGTGGGCTCTTAAGCATTTGCTTAACTTTTTTCATCGGACAGTATGTGCATTGAGGCTGTGACCTCATTGTCACACCAGTGTTTTCTAGCCTCTGTGTCGGTCACTGCCATGATCTGCAAATGATGTTTGGCATCTTCTAGAGAAGTATGACTACCTGTAAATCAACATGATTGATAGTTACTTAAAAGTATCGGTAAATCTTATATTTGAATATCATTCACTTAAAACACCTATATTGGCACATCGCACTAAGAATTGCAGTACTTTCAATATGAAGGTTAAAATTTTTTTCAGCCATATATGTTCCAACAATATATTCTAAAAATTATAAGGTAGCTAATAGGATAAGTTGAGCTGCTTTTCGTCAGTAGATAATCCTCACTGGTTTCTAGCACTTTTTTCTTTTATTTTGTAGAATTTTTTTTTCTAGTATTTCATTTGTTCAGTTTGAGAGAGAGAAAGCTCACATCCACTGATTTGCTCCTGAAATGCCCACAGTGGGCTCTGGCTAGAACCAAGACCAGGAGCTGGGAACACAATCTAGGTCCCCCTTGAAGGTGGTAGGAACCCAATTGACTTGCACCATCATTAGCTGTTGCTTCCCAGGGTTCATGTTAACAAGAAGCTGGAGCCAGGGATCAAACCTAGATACTCTGATATGGGATATAGGCGTCATAACCACTAGGCCCAGTACCCACTCCTGGATATTTGAGTACATTGTCGCAATATACACTCATATCTTCTAGTCCAAAGTAGGAATGGACATTTTCCTTCCTTCCCATCCTCTACCTACTCAGGTACAATAAGGAAGCATCTGGGGTAGCACTTCTATAATTAAATGGTATATGTTATATGGTAAATGCCAATATAACATTTTGCAATTATACCTTGCACCTGACCCAGTGATAACTTTCTGGTGCTGTGGGGCCACACATCTCATATTTTCCTCTCCCAGAAGCCAAACAGAATTGCAATTTAAATTTGTTGTTTACAAACCTCTTACCTACTTTTTAATCATATGCTGAAAAATGAGTGGGACTGGACTCTATGCGTAACCTTGAAGCCAAAAAACATTCGCTGCCCTTAATCAAGTTTTAAAAAGGCCTTGTGGGATTTATGTCCTTCAGTATCTTGGAGATATTCTGTCCTGAGCATAATAAGGAGGCACTGTGCTGTGTTGGGAGTAATGTAGCACTTTTAGAACCAATTTGATAACATTTTTCATTGTTACATTTTTGGACTTGACAAAGAACTTTTATTTTCTCATTTGGTCCTACTTGTAGCTAAGAATGATTCTTACTGAAATGCATATAAAGAAATGAAAGGCTGAGATCTAGTGGTCTTAGCAGTTTTAACATTTATATGTTAATAGTATATATTTATCCAGAAAAAGTTGACTAGGCCAGATAAGACAGACTGGCTTTAACACATTTTAAGGACCTGAGAGTGCTAAGCCTGGTAAACTCTGGTGTGCTCAGTGTGTGCACAGGATGTTACAGGACAGTTGTTTGTGTCTTGGTAATTTGGGAGCACTGCTGCATGTGCCTGTGTTGGATTTCTGAGTTGAAGACTATCAATCTGTGACAATGTTCTCTTAACCCAGCTATACTTTGCTGTTTCCTGAGGCATTTACATGGGTTAAAGCCCCGGCCTGCAGCACCAGCATGCAAAGGGGCGCCGGTTTGAGTCCAGCTGCTCCAATTCCGATCCAGCTCCCTGCTGGTGGAAGACCTCTCTCTCTCTCCCTCTGCCTCTGCCTCTGCCTCTCTCTGTAACTCTTTCTTTCAAATAAATAAAAAATAAAATCTTTTTTTAAAGATTTATTTATTTATTTGAAAGAGGTACACAGAAGGAGAAGGTGAAGCAGAGAGAGAGAGGTCTTCCATCCGTTGGTTCACTCCCCAAATGACTGCAATGGCCAGAGCTGTGCCAATCCAAAGCCAGGAGCCAGGGGCTTCTTCCTGGTCTCATTCAGGCAGGGGCCCAAGGACTTGGGCCATCTTTCACTGTGTTCCCAGGCACACCAGCAGGGAGCTGGATGGGAAGTGGAGAAGCCAGGACTTGAACTGGCACCCATATGGGATGCTGGCACTGCAGGTGGTGGCTTTACCCACTACGCCACAGCACCGACCCCCAAAAATAAAATCTTTTTTTAAAAAAAGGATTTATTGATTTACTTGAGAGAGAGAAAGAGAGATTGAGATCTCCCATCTGCTGGCTTTAATGCCCACAAAGGCTGGGGCAGGAGCCAGGAACTCAGTCCCGATCTTCCATTTGAGTGGCAGGGACCCAATTACCTGAGCCATTACCTGCTGCTTCCCAGGGTCTGCGTTAGCAGGAAGTTGAAGGCCAGAGCTAGAGGCAGGACTCCAGTGTGGGACAGTGGTGTCTTAATTGCTAGGCCATGTGCATGCTCCCTGGTTCATAATTTTTAGAAGAGCATTCTATATACCTAAGTATTTTGAACAACATAAAGTTGATGGTGGTCTTTGTAAAACTTGACAGCTGTGTTACTAGACCAGTGGGGCAAAATCGGATCTGTAAGTACACGCAGCAATGAGGAAAGACAGCATGTTAAGGACTGGTCTGCACAGTGGGACTGAGATGAAATTTAGATTCTAGCAATACTGAGACCTTGAATGACAGTGGATTCTCATTCCAGTGGTTAGTTTTGTAAAATCAATGAAAATACCAAACCATTTTAAGCCTCTAGTTATAAGGTTTTTGCCAACAGATCAAACGTAACCTTCTTCATGTTTATTTCTTTAATGGTATCTATATACTATACATTGCTGATTGGTTAATGCTGAGTCTGCATCCAATGGCACTAGAACTCATAGCTGAACGAAGGTTAGCTCACTTATTGTATTTCCTCTGCAGGGCACAGCACTGCAGCACCATACTTGGGGGCTACTTTAAACAGTAAAACTAATCCCCCCCAAAACACAAAAATGTGAAGAGCGTGGCATTATGGAGACGGTGAAAAGGACCCCTGTTTACGGCCTGAGAGCAGGGTGCCACCTGTTTGGGGTCAGCTGGGAACGGATACGTCAGGAGACTCAGATGCTTTTGCTGCTCTGTGCGTGTCCAAGATGTCCATGGACAAATTCACAGATGCAGACTCCGTGAATAATGGAATTTGGTTACTGCAAGAAAGCTAAGTAGGAGAGCCTAATAGCTTCTTTAACCTGGACTTGTGAAGAAAAGGAGAAATTCTTTGCCCGTCTGGGGAAAATGTAAATTTGAAAACAGCTTATATATAAATAGATCAGGAGGAAGAAATTCAGACTACTCTCAGGGACACCTGTATGTAGCCAGTGAGTGGCTTGGAGTGGGGGCTCAGCAGTGCTGTCTGCCAGTGAGCGCCTCTCATCTCAGACTTCATTAGGGTTTGCTTTGGAATGGCTTCTCAGGCATCATGGACTATTAAGTCACTCCTGTCAGGAACAATTTTTAAAAAGATGGGAATGTAGGCTGGCGCCGCAGCTCACTAGGCTAATCCTCCGCCTTGCGGCGCCGGCACACTGGGTTCTAGTCCCAGTTGGGGCGCCGGATTTTGTCCCGGTTGCCCCTCTTCCAGGCCAGCTCTTTGCTATGGCCAGGGAGTGCAGTGGAGGATGGCCCAAGTACTTGGGCCCTGCACCCCATGGGAGACCAGGAGAAGTACCTGGCTCCTGCCATCGGATCAGCGCAGTGCGCCGGCCGCGGAGGCCAACGGCAAAGGAAGACCTTTCTCTCTGTCTCTGTCTCTCACTGTCCACTCTGCCTATCAAAAAAAAAAAAAAAAAAAAGAAAAAAAAAAAAAGAAAAGATGGGAATGTAAAATGGCACATGGTGCTGTCACTGTGGAAGATGGGTAGTTGCTTAAAAAGCTGACCACAGATATCCTTTAACCAAGTACTCCCACTGCAGGGTGTGTACCCAGAGAGCTGAAAACTTACATAAAAACATGAACTGACTAGAAAAACTGGATGGTTTTCCCCTAGAAAATTAAGCATGAGGATGGGGCAAGTGTTTGGCACATTGCTGAAGATGCTGCTTGGGACATCTGCATTCCATTTCAAGGGTTCATGGGTTCAAGTTCCTGCTCGGCTGTTGATTCCTGCTTCCTGCTAATGCACACCCCGAGAGGCAGCAGGAGATGGCTCAAATATTTAGGTCCCTGCCACCCACAAGGGAGAGCTGGGTTGAGCTTCTGGCTCCAAACTGGCCCAACCATCACTGTTGTAGGCATTTGGGGAAGGAATCAGTGGATGGGAGATAACTCTCAACTCTCTCTCTCTCTTTTTAATTTTTTTATTTGTATAACGTGAACAAATTTCATGTATACAGATTTAGGAGCATAGTGATACCTCCCCACCTCACCCTCCCTCCCACCCCACTCTGTCTCTTTTTGGCACTTACTTCTCTGCTTTTCTTTTCTTTTTTTTTTTTTTTTATTTTTTATTTTTTGACAGGCAGAGTGGACAGTGAGAGAGAGACAGAGAGAAAGGTCTTCCTTTGCTGTTGGTTCACCCTCCAATGGCTGCCGCAGCCGGCGCACCGCGCTGATCTGATAGCAGGAGCCAGGTACTCATCCTGGTCTCCCATGGTCTCCCATGGGGTGAAGGGCCCAAGTACTTGGGCCATCCTCCACTGCACGAGCTGGCCTGGAAGAGGGGCAACCGGGACAGAATCCGGCGCCCCGACCGGGACTAGAACCCAGTGTGCGGGCGCCGATAGGTGGAGGATTAGCCTAGTGAGCCCCGGCACCGGCGGTCTGCTTTTCAAATAAACATAAATTACCATCTGATCCAGCTATCCCAATTCTGGACATATACCCCAAATAATTGAAAGCAGAGACTTAAACAGATATATGTATGTCCCTGTGCCTAGTAGCTTTGTTCCCAGGGCTAGGGTTAGGGTTAGGGTTAGGATTAGCCAGAGATGGAAATACCAGATGATCACTGGTGGATTTCCACACAATGTAGTATATCCAGTTTAATCAGCCTAAAAAAGAAAGGGAATTCTGATATCTGCAGCAACATGGATGAACCTCAAAGTCAGTAACGTAAGTGAAATAAACCAGACGTGAAGGAACAAATACAAATATTATGTAATTCCACTCACAAGGAAAACACAGAGCAGTCACAGCAGCAGAAAGCAGAACAGTGGTCACCACAGTCTGGAAGACCTAGGAGTGGAGCGTTCCTGATGGATGGGTGCAGAAGTTTCAGTCGGGGCTGGTGATAGAGTTCTGGAGAGGACACTAGTGATGGTTGCATGACAGTGTGAATGTACTTAAATGCCGCTGAACTATCCACTTAAAAATGGGTACAGAGGTAAATTTCCATTGTATATATTTCACCGCAATGGAAAAGTTAGCCAGCAAACTTGTACCAGAATGATCATTGCAACAGTACTCATCAGTGCCCCAAAGCAAAAGCACCTAGATGTCCATTAACTGTTGAACAACAAAATACTGTATGTACATAAAATGAGGTATTGCTCAGCCATGAAGAGGAATGCAGTACTGGGTCCAGCATTGTGGCACAGAGGGCCAAGCCACCACTACGATGCCAGCATCCCATATGAGTGCCAGTTTGAGTCCGGCTGTTCTATTTCTGATCTAGCTCCTTGCTAATGCACCTGGAAAAGCCCCAGAAGACAGCCTGCACCCATGTGGGATGGAGTTCCTGGCTACTGACTTTGGCCTGGCTCAGCCCTGACCATTGTGGCCATTTGGAGAGTGAACCAGCGGATAGAAGATCTCCCTCTCTCTAAGTCTTTCAAATAAATCTGTGGGGAAAAAAGAAAAGAAAAGATGGGGCCGGTGCTGTGGCGCAGTGGGTTAACGCCCTGGCCTGAAGTGCCGGCATTCCATATGGGCGCTGGTTCAAGTCCTGGCTGTTCCTCTTCTGATCCAGCTCTCTGCTGTGGCCTGGGATAGCAGTAGAAGATGGCCCAAGTCCTTGGACCCCTGCACCCACTTGAGAGACCCAGAAGAAACTCCTGGCTCCTCTAGGCCAGAGCCTTCACTGGCATAATTGCTTAAATCGTTGACCACAAGCTGGATCCCAGTCTCCAGCCCCATTTCCTCTACTCTCTAGTCATGTGTGGGTCTTTGTCCTAACTAGCTCCCATGACCTTCAGCCTCATTCCTAAGGGACCTAGATCCTACTTGGAGTCACCTCATTAGTGGAACACAGACACTGCTAACACTGGAAATTCCAAAGTTTTTGACACTTCAGGAACAGGAGAGCAAATATATCCTTTATAATGTCTCAGCTTCTTAAAAGTTTAAGTATTGTCAGCAGTAAGAATTAGAAAACATGCCTTTATGATCAACAGGTTGCCCATATTTCCATATTTAAATTTAGCAGCTTACATATATCTGAACTTTCCATTTTTACATTTGTAATTATTGGGTTTCCTGAATTTTCAGCAATCAGTTCTTCTGTCTGGGATTTCTACAAGATTAAAAAAGTTCTCAGTAGGGGCCAGCACTGTGGCGCACTAGGTTAACCCTCCACCTGCGGTGCCAGCATCCCATATGGGCGCCGGTTCTAGTCCCGGCTGCTCCTCTTCCAGTCCAGCTCTCTGCTGTGGCCCGGGAAGGCAGTGGAGGATGGCCCAAGTGCTTGGGTCCTGCACCCGCATGGGAGACCAGGAAAAAGCACCTGGCTCCTGCCTTCGGATCAGCGCAGCTCCAGTCGTTGCAGCCAGCTGGGGAGTGAATCAATGGAAGAAGACTTTTCTCTCTGTTTCTCCCTGTCACTGTCTAACTCTACCTCTCAAATAAATAAATAAAATCTTTTTTTAAAAAATGTTCTCAGTAACAGTGTGTTTCATATGACTAAAGGACATTAATTTTTGTAATAATTTCAATGCTGAGATCCAAATTGCCATGCAAGAAAGAAATGTTCAAATAGTCCATGTTTAAAGAAAAGATTTCTAATGTTGAAGTAATAATTGAATTGAAATAGTAAATGAAGGCAGACCCCCAGGCTTCCACCCACGTTTGGGAACGTCGGAGAGAAGTCGCAGGAGACTGCCCAACCCAGAAATGGACAGAGAAAGCTGACAAGGCCAGGGGTGCCTTCCGCTCCGAGCTCTGGAACCCGCGCTGGTGTGGCAGAACGTGAGCTGGACCTTGAAGGGGAAGAGAAAGGCCGCGGGGCGTTCCAGGTGGGAGAGAACGCGTGCAGGCGGGCTTCTGGACCGGCCCGGGAGCAGAGAGTGGGCACTGTCACTCATTCAGTGAAAACAGGAGAGAAGTACAAGCTGCTTTAGGACCTGATCCTGGGGGTTTATTCTTCATGGGGTGTACTCCCGTGACTTGAGTGATGCCGTGGAGTAGGAGGACTATGGCATTTGCCAGTGAACTTCTGTTGCCGCCAAATACTCTGCTAGAATTCAAGGTGATGTCTATCAACTTGCTAAACAGAAGGGCATTGCCAAAGTAATCAACAGGAAGATTACATGGCGTAGGAATTGTTCTTGCCTTCTGAACCAATGAATAGGAAGTGGGAAGAAAAACTGCAGCAGATTGAAGAGCGAGCGTTTCATTATAAGAGGAAGCCACTGTGCTCAGTGTAGAGACCAATCCTGTCCAGGCCAGAGCAACCACCCTCCATTTGGAAGCTATTTCATCGTCAGACTGAAGCTTTTGATTTTGTTAAAAGCTATAAACAGGATGTTCATGTATTTGCTTTGGAATACAAAATGGGAGATGGACAGCGTATTTATCTTGTAACAACCCTATGCTCAGCTTTGGTTTTACTATAAATCCCGAAAAAATATCTTGCACTGCTATGAAGTTGTTCCTGAAAATGCTGTGTGCAAGCTCTATTTTGATTTGGAATTTAACAAACCTGCCAATCCAGGAGCTGATGGGAAAAGGATGGTTGCATTACTCATTGAGCTCTCTGCTGTAGCCTGGGAAAGATGACCCAAATCCTTGGGCCCCTGACCCGCATTGGAGACTGGAGGAAGCTTCTGGCTCCTGGCTTCGTATTGGTGCAGCTTCAGCTGTTGCGGTCATCTGAGGAGTGAACCAGCGGATGGAAGACCTCTCCCTCTCTCTGCCTCTCTGTGTAACTCTTTTAAATAAAGTAAATAAATCTTTAAATAAAAAAAGAAATAGTAAATGAAATGACATGCCTCTTTTTTTGTTAATTATGGGGCTAGTGCAACTTTTTGGAAATAGATTTTATGTAACCAAAGGAAAATAGGTACTCAGGATTGTTTTTAGAAAAACAGTGTGGTCTTTCATTTGTGGTTTTTTGATTGAAGATCAGTGACTTCCTCTTAATACAAGGGCATTAAAAGAATCATGGAAAATACAACTTAAAGTTAAGTTTAATTTGGTGCAGAAAAACCTTTGAAATCCATTCATACTTACAGGATATATTTAATACTACAGAACTTACAGGGTGAACATTTAGTGTTCCAGTTAAGATACCTGCATCCCATATTAGAGTAATGGGGTTCAGTACCTAGCTCCAGCTCCTGAGTAATGCAGACCCTTGGGAAGCCATGGGATGCCTCAAGTAATTGGATCTCTGCTGCCCATGGGACTGAGTTCCCATGTTACGTGGACAACTGTGGAGTGAACCAAGGATGGGGGTGAGTGCACATTCTCTGTCTTCCTCTGAAATAACTAAACAATTAAAACGAAACAGACAAAAAACTGAGGCCTAGTTGAGTATGCCCGACTCCACCCCTCTGAATCAAAATAGATGAACCCATCAACCTCTGGACTCACCTCTACTAGAAAGGAGTGGCTTAGAAAAATACCAAGCCGGCGCCACGGCTCAGCAGGCTAATCCTCCGCCTTGCGGCGCCGGCACACCGGGTTCTAGTCCCAGTCAGGGTGCCGGATTCTGTCCTGTTTGCCCCTCTTCCAGGCCAGCTCTCTGCTATGGCCCGGGAGTGCAGTGGAGGATGGCCCAAGTGCTTGGGCCCTGCACCCCATGGGAGACCAGGAAAAACACCTGGCTCCTGTCTTTGGATCAGTGCGATGCACCTGCTGAGGCGGCCATTGGAGGGTGAACCAATGGCAAGGAAGACCTTTCTCTCTGTCTATCTCTCTCACTGTCTACTCTGCCTGTCAAAAATAAAAATAAAAAAAATAAATAAATAAAAAAAGAAAAATACCAAGACATAGAGGTATTCCAGTGCTTGAATGGCAGCTGATATTGGTGATGAATTAAGTTAATTTTGCTTCTCCTACATTTCAGAGACAGGTAAATGACTGTCGAACACAAATTTCTCTTTTGGAAAAGTCCTTTCTCTGGTAACTTCCCGACTCCTTTTATCCTCTCTGACCTCTGCTTCAGACCAGGGGGATAACTAAAATAAACTTACTATATTCTTAAAATTTATTTGGAAGGCAGAGAGATTGAGAGAGACAGATCTTGCATCTGGTGGTTCACTCCTCACAAGGCTGGGCCAGGCCAAGGCCAGGAGCTAGAAACTGCATCTGGGTGTCCCGTAGGGGTAGCGGGGACCCAGGTACTTGAGCCAGCACCACTGTGCCGGGTGTGCATTAGCAGGAAGCTGTGTGGAAAGCAGAGGTGGGACTCATTCAGAGGCACTCTGATAGGAAGAGGTGGCTTAACCGGTTCCTCCACAATACATGCCCCAATAAACTTAATTTCGACACAAAGAAGTAGTTAGTCCAATTCTCATGAGCCTTTTCTTAGGGGTGGCCTCAGAGTTCAGTGATTAACTTCTTTTGTATTGCATTAGCCATGCATTTTTAAGCAGTCATCCATTAGAGTTAGCTGAGTTTTCTTTCCGGATGGAGTCAGATTGAAGCCTGACTATCCCTCTCTTCAGCCCTGTGCTGGTCCTACTCTGTGAGCAAGGCGCCTGCATCTGGTCCAGCACCTGCCGTGCTGAGTATCATCTCAAAGGAAAGGTGCCTGGACCGACTCCACCTGCAGACTAAAGTCTCCTGAGTGCGAAGTCGGGAGCTTCTCCTGGACACAGGCAGTCTACGACCCTGACTAGATTTTTATTTGAAATAAGAAAGAAAAATTTGTAGCAGTCATTTAAGATAGGAAAGAAAATCCTTAGTGCGCAGGCATCAGTTTCATGACCAGGTGTCAAAGCTAACAACATGGAGTGAGAGCAACTCCGGATAGAAAATTTCATCAGAAAAATACAGAGGTCCGGGCAGGTGCTGTGGCTGCCTGTGACACCAGCATCCCATGTGGACACTCCTTGGAAACACGGCTCTTCCACTTCAGATCCAGCTCCTGCAGATGTGCCTGGAAAAACAGTGGAAGATGGTCCAAGTTCTTGGGCCCCTACACTTACCAGGGAGACCAGGAAGAAGTTCCAGGCTCCTGCCTTCAGACTGGCCACAGCCCTGGCTGTTGTGGCCGTTTGGGGAGTGAACCAGCAGTTGAAGATCTCTGTCTCTCCCTCTCTCTTTGTAACTCTGCCTTTCAAATAATAATTTAAAAAAATGAAGGGGGCTGGCGCTGTGGTGTATTGGGTAAACTGCCACCTGCAGTGCTGGCATCCCATATGGGCACCGGTTCGAGACCTGGCTGTTCCACTTATGATCCAGCTCTCTGTTCTGGCCTTGGGAAAGCAGTGGGAAGATGGCCCAAGTCCTTGGGCCCCTGTACCTTTCACATATAAAAAATTATCTTGAGATATTTAGATAAGTTTTTCCGAGAACTAGCAAGCTAAAATCGTTTTAGGATGCTAAAACTTGTAACTTTCTATGTGGAGGTTTTGTTTGTTTGTTTGTTTGTTTGTTTTTTTAATATTTATTTATTTGAAAGTGTTACAGAGAGGCAGAGAGAGAGAGAGAGAAAGTCTTCCATCTGCTGGTTCACTCCCAAATGGTTGCAACGGTCAGAGCTGGGCCGATCCTAAGCCAGGCAAAACCTTTGCCCTCAGAAACCTAAACGGCATAGAATCTGTCCTGTCACAAAAATCAGAGAAAAAAGTTTTCCAAAAGTATGAAGAATTCGGACTGACGTTTGGCTTAGTGTTAAGATCTGGTTGGGATGCCTGCATTCTATTTTGGAACACTTTAACTGCTATGCCAAACCTGGACCTAGTCTTAGCTCCACCCTAGATTCCAGCTCCCTGCTAATGTGCAACCTGGGAGGCAGCAGAAGCTCCCTCACCCCCACCCTCCAGTTTGGTTCATGTAGAAGAGGGAACCTGTCAGGTAGGAAGTGGGCCCTCTGCTGGCCTCCATGTCCTTGGGACCTGGCATGCGTTAAAATCACCTGGAGGGCTTGCTAAAGCCTGATGCCAGGCCCTGGATGTCCAGGAATTTTCTTTTATTTATTTATTCATTCATTTATTTTACAGATAGAGTTAGACAGTGAGAGAAAGAGACAGAGAGAAAGGTCTGTCTTCGTTGGTTCACCCCCCAAATGGCTGCTACCGCCAGAGCTGCACCGATCCGGAGCCAGGAGCAAGGTGCCTCCTCCAGGTCTCCCATGTGGGTGCAGGGGCCCAAGCACTTGGCCCTTCTGCTTTCCCAGGCCGTGGCAGAGAGCTGGACTGGAAGAGGAGCAACCAGGACTAGAACCCAGCGCCCATATGGGATGCTGGCACTGCAGGCAGAGGATTAACAAGTGAGCCACGGTGCCGTCCCCCAGGAATTTTCCTGTTGAAATTTCCAGATGCTGCTGATGCTGCTACACTTGGAGGACAACAGCAACAGGAAACATTGTTTTCATTAATTTCTCCCTTCCGTTTATGTATTTTCTTTTTTTAATTTTTTTTATTTGAGAGGTAGAGTTACAGAGAGAGGGAGAGACAGAAAGGTTTTCCATGCATTCATTGGTTCACTCTCCAAACGGCTGGAGCCGGGCCAGTCTGAAGCTAGGAGCCAGGAGACTCTTTCTGGTCTCCCATGTGGTACAGGGGCAGAAGCACTTGGGCCATCTTCTACTGCTTTCCCAGGCCACTTCCCTGGATTGGAAGTGAAGCAGCCAGGACTAGAACCCGGTGCCCATATGGGATGCTAGTGCTACAGGTGGAGGCTTAATCCACTCTGCCATAGTGCTGGTCCCCATTTATATGTTTCTAAGTATGAATCATGTAACGGTGTTTCACATAATGTTATACTAGGTATTCTATCTTATTTTTGCATTATAAACTATAAAACCTGTCATGAGACCTCCACTCAGTGGCCTCATCTAGACATTATATTCCAAGGCCCCAGCTCCAGATGTTACCACTTTGCAGTGTTGGGAGGCAGATTATGGATTCAACCTATGAATTTTGCCTTTACATGGTTCAGTCATAGCAACCTGCTATATTAGGACATTGATGTGTCCACACAAACACAAAGAATGATATTTTACCTGTGAGAGGAATTTGTTCTATATCTATGTCTCCTGGTCTCTGACTCACTGACGACCAAGTCGGCTTCTGCTTCATCTCCAGCAGTGACTGTGAACACAAGGGGATGTAGAGTGGTTTGGTTTTATTCACTTTCATTCCAGAGTTGTGTCTGAAACTGTCATGTATTTGGAGTAACCCTGATGGACTAAATGTGTTTGCTTTCCTGTGCTGTAGGTTCCCCGCCAGTTAGCATCTTTCCTGACTGTAGTGGTAGAGAGCGGGTGTGTGTCTGGCTGGGTGTTTGGACCTGTACCCAACAATGGCGTCTTTGGCTGGGCTTCCAGCACTGAGTCTCTCAAGTCACCTTGCGTGCTAAGTGTAATGGGGGTGGGTGTTCTGTTCTGGCAGTCCTGGTTTCTCTCTTGTCTACCATGAAACAGTTTGAGACTTCTCATGGCCATCTCCCAATCTTAACTCTGCCATTCCACTCTCTTCTCTGCACATTCTTAGAATTAGGACTGCAGCATTGAGGTCGGATAATAAAATCTGGGAACTTTATGGTTAGTCAAGATCTTCCAGAGCACCTGGTCCAGTATCCCTGTTTTAGAGTTAGGCCCACAGAGACACCTGGTTGCTCCCACCCCTCTCTACTTCTGTTTCTGTTTTCTCAGTCTCTCTTTTTCATTTTTGAGGTAGCATATTTAAATTTGCATTACAGTAAAAAGGCTTAATACTTCTCTAAATAAGCTTAACAAATAAAGGCAAAAAGACCGCTGTTTCCCTAGTTTAGTGGTAATATAGGCAGTGGTTACAAACCACTGAATGGAAAAATGATCATTTTACCCAAAAACAGTAAATCAAGGTAATCGCAGATCCTCAAAACTGTAGTAGTATAACATTCTTCACCATTGGTTTGACAAAGCAATAGAACAGTTTTACAAAACTCTATTTGCAGCAATACTAATACACACAAGCCTTTTTGTTTGTTTTTGTTTTGATTTTTTTATAGCTCCCACATATAAGGAAGAACATGTGTTATTTGTGTTTCTGTGTTAAATTTATTTTGAAGAACTTTATATGTGTCCCAGAATAACTTACCACTTCTAAGACATTCTTGGGTGTTTTGTGTTTTTCTAAGTTCTTCATTGGCCATTTTTGTATTTACTTGGTTTTACCATGATTGGTATAAAAGTTTGCTTTCTCTTTTGCCACCTGAGGTTGCATGTTGACTTTATTAAAATTGATTTTACATTATTTTAAACTTTTTTCTGGAATTTCAGTTTTATTTTCACCTATTATATAACTTTGTAATGTTTTATGTTCTGAGGGACATCAAATAAATACACATTCCATTTGTTTCATGACAAGTAAAGGAAATAGTTCAGGCCATGTAATGAAACATATTTATCCTTAGCTCTGTTAGAGTTGTGTTATGGTACTGAATATTCTCAGGCAGTGTCACGTGATGTTAAGGTTACTTTTCTTCAGGTCCTACCTCTCTGATCCTCTTCCTTTTGTACACCGGCACCTTCTGTGGCTTGTTCTCTGTCTTGGGATTTCAGTTGTGACTTTACTGTTTTATTGTGTCTCGGAGTACCATCCAACTCTGAAAAATGTCATGGTCTTGGTCATGCCGAGGTCTTGGGCTGCTCTTATCTTGTATTCATGTTTTAGTTTTTTGTACTTGGCACTGTTTCCAGTCTGTCAGTTCCAGGTTTCTGAAGCTTGGCAGCAGTTGTTTGAGATACTCTTAATTTCTCACTGTTCACTCTAGTTGTGTATGCTTTTATCAGACCAGGTGCCTGTGGGAGCCTTGACTTCTGGCACAGTCCAGTGTCTTCCTCTTTCATTCATTACAATTTTTAAGGGTTCCACTATTAACATACATGCACCTGCATTGATGGGGAGAAAAGATATAGATATGGGTTAGTAGTCAGATAAGATAAATAATTGGATGCAAATTATCCAAGAAAGTAATTTTCTCCATAGGAGATGGAAAACAAATCATACTTAACTACTATTGTTTCTTACTCTTCCATTTCACTGGTTTAGTATGTGGGATGTGTATCCTTATAGAGTAAATTGAATTATAATTTGTGATAATTGTGGTTACCTAAGAACACATTCCCAGATTAAATTTGGTTTGAGGTTGGACGGCAAGGAGACGGTTTAGCTTCTGCACTTTTATCAAGTAGTTTCCACCGGCTGCACCCTGAAATCTCCTGGGAGCCCTTAAAACCCACTAATCCAGTGCCCCCTTGATCCTGGAGTGACTTCTCCAAGACTGCTCATGAGCAGATGGCTTGGAAGAGTCACACACAACACTGAGTGAATCCTTGTGAAAACTGGAGAAAGACTAAAGGCCCTTTTCCCCAAGTGGTATATTTTAGTAGTAGGAAATGTGTCAGAAATTTCATGATTGGGGCTGGCGCTGTGGCATAGAGAATAAAGCTGCCGTCTATGGTGCTGGCATTCCATATGGGCACTGGTTCGAGACCCGGCTGCCCCACTTCCGATCCAGCTCCCTGCTATGGACTGGGAAAGCAGTAGAAGATGGACTGGGAAAGCAGTAGAAGATGGCCCAAGTGCTTGGGCCCCTGCACCCACATGGGAGACCCGGAAGAACCTCCTGGCTCCTGGCTTTGGATCAGAGCAGCTTTGGCCATTGCAGCCAATTGGGGAGTGAACCAGTGGATGGAAGACCTCGCTCTGTGTGTGTGTGTGTGTGTGTGTATGTGTGTAGTAAAATAAATAAATTATAAAAAAGAAAAATAAATTAAAAAAATTTTTTCCTGATGCCTTATTCCTGGAGGAGACCAGGCAAACGCCCCAGTGGACACTGGCTTTCAGGAAGTGCCTGGGTTTTTTTTTGAGTCATTCTATGGGGGTGCCCATTGGACGGGGTTTTACATACTGTGTTGATTGGCTTGGGGCTCATGGAGCTAGCAGGGGTCTCTTGGAGACAGCCAGATTCTTCTTAGGTCTCAGCTAAGCTCCTCTCCTCTGCTAGCTCTGGGTGGAAGGTGGTAACTAATTTGAAGGTGTGATTTTAAAACCCCAAGGTCACTTATGTGGCAACAAGGAGCTGTTTGTGGGGAAGATGCTGGCAGTTCTGGAAACAAGCTTTCCAGCCACAGCTGACAGCCTGCTTGTAGAGGACACTCTAAGTCTGAGAGGGCCCCAGCCCCACTGTGCAGCCTCAGGCCCTTGTCACCCACCTGCATGGGAGACCTGGAAGAAGCACCTGGCTTCAGCCTGGCACAATACTGGCTGTCGCGCCATCTGGAGTATGAACCAGCGATGGAAGAAATCTCTACCTCTCTCTCTACTTCTGACTTTCACATAATTATAATTAAATAAATCAACAACAACAACGAAAGAAATGCAAAGAGTGTCCTTGGGTGGAGTGGATTTTTTTCTTTACTCAGATGATCTGTTATTGAGCTGTAGACAGGAAGTCCAGCTAACCCAAGTTCACCAGCTGTGAGCTCTGTCTTAGCCTCCCTTGCCTTTGGTGCTGTTATTCTATTCGTTACCATTTTCTCCTGAGTGTTACATTTATTCATGTCTCTCTCCTCTTTGAGGTTTCCCATCACTGATGGGTGTAGCTCAGCACTAGGTCCATGATACGCAGATAGTGGGTGTTACAGGGATTCGAGTTGAACAGTTTTGCTATTAGCAGTAGCATCTGTAAGACTTTGGCCATGGGGCTGGCATTGTGACACAGCAGGTTAAGCCACTGTCTGACGCAAGCATCCCATGCGAGTGCCAGAAGACTTTGGCTGTGGGGAAAATCTCATTACTGCAGTTGATTTTATTTTTTTATCCCAATGTTCCTAGTGATTCCTCATCATCTGCAATGAGCAAATTCTTGGTAAATACTGTTGGGCTTACAACACAGCCAATCAGGAACCTCATTTCGTGCCTAAGTCCTGAAATCGTAAATCATTTTAATCTATTAAGTCTGTTTTTGTTTTTCTTCATTGTTAAAATGGAACTGTTCTTCCAAACAAGCAATTAAAAATTGTTTATCAGTTCTCAGTATTTTAGTACTTTCATTTACAAACTTAGGAAAATAGGAACATTAAAACAAAGGGATAATTTCTGTCAAGTGTGGAGCTGTAGGAATAGAACAGTTTAGCTGTACTTTCTTTTTAAAGATTCATTTTATTTGAAAGTCAGAGTTACACAGAGAGAGGAGAGGCAGAGAGAGAGAAATGTCCTCCATCCTTTGGTTCACTCCCCAGTTGGCCTCATTTGCCAGAGCCAGGTGCTTCTTCCAGGTCTCCCACATGGGTGTAGGGGTCCAAGGACTTGGGTCATCTTCCCCTGCTTTCCCAGGCCATAGCAGAGAGCTGGATGGGAAGTGGAACAGCCGGGACTTGAACCGATGCCCATATGGGATACCGGCACTGCAGGCAGTGGGTTTTATTCGCTATGCCACAGTTGTGGCCTCTAAGTTGTACATTTTTTATATTTTCCCTCTTCTTGCCATTAGGAAATATTATAAGTTAATGCATATTTCAAAAACATAAGAGGCGTACAATTGGCACTAGCAGTTAATGCCATTTTAATGTGCTTTTTCTGTATTCTGCAGATTTAAAAGGTAGTAGCATTTAACCTTTATAAAAAAAAGTCTTACCTCATATAAAATATTATAAAAAGTTGGCCGTATTCATCATGTGAACTCAGAAATCCTGTACTTTTACAGTTTTGTAAGCTGTGAAACAAAAAAAAAGGATGGTGCTGTCTCTTTTTGCCTTCTGTGGTCTCTGGGGCTGCCCTGGGCTTGGGGTTGCCAGGTCCCTGCTGTCTCTGACTTCCTCTGTTGTTGGGGTGGCAGCTTCGTACTGCAGGATGGCATCCAAACCGTTGAAGAACTTCATGGTTTTAGAGCAGCCTCCAGAGCTGTGGGCGCATTTAACTGTTCTGTATTCGTATTTGAGATTTTTATACTTTGCCTGGCACTGTTTCCAATCTCTGTGTATTCTCGAGGATTGCAGCCTTTTAGCAATGTAAATAAATTTTCCTTTATTTCTCAGTGTTCCATAAAGTCATTTTCATGTGATTTTTTTTCTACCCAGATGCTCAGGGTAGCTTTAATCTCCTTCTCAGTGTAGTGCTTTCCTGTTCCACTTTCATGTTGTAGGTTCAAAAATGTGACTCAAGCAGGTTTCTTGCAGCCATCCTTGTTTATGATGGCCTGGCCCCATCTGAGTGCAACGTAGCGGAATAATCCTTCCTGGAACAGCCTCTGAGAAATAAACTCTGACTCAGACTGGTCTTTTGCAGCTTTCCTTGGTTGACTGTGTGATCTGGTCCGGTCTGAATAAGCCTCCTGGAACATCCTCTGAGAAGCAAGCTGAAGCCAGTAAACCAGTTTGGGTCTCTGCCCTGCTCCTATGCCACCTTGTTGCCTGCTTCCTACACTCTGGGTTCCAACCCGCCCCGCAGACATTTCACTCTCGTTCTTGAGGGGTAAGGGAGAAAGGTCATTCTTCTGTAACTGCTTCCTGCTGACATCCCCCAGGACAAGGGAGCGGAAAGCTCCTGCTACAATATGAGATCAGTCTTGGTCACCAGGGGTAGCCCTTAGAGGCCATCAGGAACACGGCGGGGTATTTGGAAGACTGTCTCATAATCGGTGTTGGTTCGTTTTGAAGGGCAGTGTTAGGTCGGACACACCTGCTCACCAGGGTGTCTATAGCACAGTTCAGGGTAGGCTCGGGAGCTTTCTTTCTTTGGGTGTGGTAAATCCAAGGAGTCAAATCTTGGAATTTAAGAGAAGGGTGAGTGGTCAGTAGAACCAAGTCAGGTCCCATCCAGATGGGATTCAGCTGATCCTGAAGAGAACTCAGTTTCAAGTCTGTAAGTGGGCCCAGACTCTGATTCATATGGGTGGAGCTTTACCTACATCATATTTGCATATTGGTTAAGAGCAGTCACTGCTTACTCTAATGGTAGTTACGGTTTTGTTTCTTGGTGTGGCTTTTTTTGTTTGTTTGTTTTTGTTTGTTTGTTTGTTTGTTTATTTAAAGGAGAGGTTTTCCATCCACTCATTCGCTTCCCAATTGCCTGCAACAGCAGGGGCTGAGCCATGCTGAGGCTAGGGTCCTGGAACTTCACCCACATGGTGGCAGGAACCCAAGTTCTTGTTACCACTTGCTGCTTCCCAGGGTGCACAGTAGCAGGGAGATGGATCAGAAGCAGAGGTGGGACTTGAACCTAGGCACTCCGATATGGGATGTGGGCATCCCAAGCAGTGAACAATGCTCACCCCAATAAATGTTTTACTATTTTCTCAGTGTCCATATCTGGGCAGCTCAAGCAAATGGATAGCCATACTGGAAAGGTGTCTCTGGTATAGCAACTCAGATGGGCTGAAGCCTAATTTTGTTTTTTTGGGGCTGCTCTAACATGGGTTAAGGGGGTGGATACATACTCTGATTATCATGAACTTGCTGACAAACTAGCTAAGGATACCTTTAGGGTCCAGTTTCAGTTGTTCCTAACTAGGTATCTCCAGGGAGCCTGGGCTGCAGGACAATAATGGCAATCCTGGTTGTATCTCATGTTGAAGAATTTCCACGCACAGAGGGACAGTGTTTCAGTTGTTCCTAACTAGGTATCTCCAGGGAGCCTGGGCTGCAGGACAATAATGGCAATCCTGGTTGTATGTCATGTTGAAGAATTTCCACGCACAGAGGGACAGTGAGCAAAGTGAGATTTATTGAAAGCGGGAAACCTCCCACCACAGCAGTTTGTGGGGAATGGAGTACTCCAAGAAAGAAGCCAAGAAGCTTGCGAGTGCTGGCTGTTTTATACACAGTGATTCTGATTGGCCACTTACTGAAAACTGGATCCAGATTTAACCAATCAAGGGAGGAGTAGAATAACAACCAGTCAGGGAACCAAAAGTGCATACTAATAAGGAATACTACATAGGTCAATCAGAAAACTGAAACTGGAGTAGCATTTAAAAAAAAATGATTTATTTGTTTGGAAGTCAGAGTTACAGAGAGAAAGACACAGAGAGATCTTCCATCTGATGGTTCACTCCCCCGATGGCTGCATTAGCCTGGGCTGGGCTGGGCTGAAGCCAAGAGCCTGGAGCCTGAATCAAATGGTGCTACATCTGTGAAATAGGGAATGACAGGGTAACCGATACTAAGGTAAATCCAACCTGAATATTTTTCAGGCCACTTTTTAAAAACATTTATTTTATGTATTTGAAAGGCAGAGAGATCTGCCATCTGGTGGTTCACTCCTCAGATGCCCACAACAACCAGGACTGGGCCAGAGCCTCATTCAGGACTGGGAACTCAGTCCAGGTCTCTCGTGTGGGAGACAGGTTCCATCGACTTGAGCCATCGTCTCTGCTTCCCACAGTGCACATTAGCGGGAAGCTGCAGGCTGGAGCCAGGATTTGAACCTGGACACTTCAGTGTGGGGCGTGGGCATTTCAAGTGGTGTCTTTTTTTTTTTTTTTTTTTTTTTGACAGGCAGAGTGGACAGTGAGAGAGAGAGACAGAGAGAAAGGTCTTCCTTTTGCCGTTGGTTCACCCTCCAATGGCCGCCGCGGCCGGCGCGCTGCGGCCGGCGCACCGCGCTGATCCGATGGCAGGAGCCAGGAGCCAGGTGCTTTTCCTGGTCTCCCATGGGGTGCAGGGCCCAAGCACCTGGGCCATCCTCCACTGCACTCCCGGGCCACAGCAGAGGGCTGGCCTGGAAGAGGGGCAACCGGGACAGAATCCGGCGCCCCGACCGGGACTAGAACCCGGTGTGCCGGCGCCGCTAGGCGGAGGATTAGCCTAGTGAGCCGCGGCGCCGGCCCTCAAGTGGTGTCTTAACCACAACAGCACCACCCCGCAGACCACCCTTTTGTGATTCTCAGTCCCTCAGCTCCTAGGAAGGCTGTCCCTCTGCGGTGTTCAATTCTTTCCTGATAGCACACTTCTTGTCCTGACTTTGGCTTTCAGCAAGTCTTACACACTTTATTAAGGCAATAGTCCCTAGTTAATCTCTAATTACTTGCCCCTCATTTCCATGTGGTGCTGGACAAAACGGGGTCCAGGCAGCTACTTTGCCATTTGAATCTTTGGGTCAGCAACTCAGGATCACTAGGCACCAAGCAAAACTTTCCATGCCAAGAGGGGTGGGGCAACCATTTCCCAAAGGGCAAATAGGCTCTGAGGTGCGGCTGCCAACCACTTTCCTCTCAATGTGCTGACACTTCGACCCGAGGCTAGGGGCAGTCCATCTGGGTTGCCAGTTAGCAGGTGCAAGGTATCCATCACTTGGGTGTCAGCGAGAGTGGGAGGTGCTCAGGAGGAAACTTGTAACAAGCACTGGAGACTGTGGGAAGGTACAGTTCCCCAAAGGAACTGCCTCCCTGAAAAACAATTGGCTAATATAGCAAGGTTAGGGCAGTATCCAGGATGGTGTGAGGGGTGGCAGGAGGGTCTTGCTCCAGCATCATCCATTTTCCTGCATTATATGTTCAAAAAAATTCTGACTCAAACTGGTTTCTTTCAGCTGTAGCTGTTCCTTCTTTGCGGTGGTCTGGCCTTCTCTGCTACAGTGTCTCACAGTACAGTCTTCCCAGAACACCCTCTGAAAAACGCGCTCAAGAGCACAGACTGAAGCACCGCTTCAGCTTCTCCGCCCCTATTGCGCTGCTCCCCCACTGGCCGTGTTTGCCTACTTCCTACACTCGGTTACAAAAGTGACCTGGAAATGATTCACTACTTCTAGCCAGGGTCTTGGTTCCTAGGGAACCAGAAGGCTGGATGTCAGTCAGCTCCGAAGAGCTGAAAGGATCTGATTTAACTGGTTCAGGCTGCCTGAGGGAGTAACTTGAGAAACTGCCAAGTAAGCAGAATCTGGGATTAGGGAAGCCTAGACCTAATGATTGCTAACCTTATTCATTTCAGCTGTAAGGAAAAATTAGCCTTGAGGCAACAGGGAAGCAAAGCCTTTTTGTGTGCCTTTTGTTTCTTATGTAATTATCTTACCAAAGGAGTGCCAGAAGTTCTTTTGGCCACGAGGTTTATAACCAATATTAATATACTTTTTCTTTGACATGAATCATCTAGTCTTGTGATATAAGTAGATTTAAAGACTTTATTATTTTGCTTAATAAAAAAATCCCTGTTTCATGATTTATTTGGTCTTATATGATGTATAATATTCTGCATTTACTGTGGTATGTCATGCATTGAAAAGTAAGTAAAATCCATTTTTTATGAAGTTTTTATTTCTGATTAATAAAATGCCTGAACAATTACATTATGTAATTTTGGAAAAAGATTTTTTAACTAATAGTTAATAATAGTTAATAACCAATAGTTAATGTATTAACTATCATACAGTAAATGTACAAGTATGAAAGACTTTTTTTCTACTCTGATCTATACTCTTTGAAGCCAAAATCTTTCAATAAAAATATAGTGTATATATAATACCTGCTTGGAACTATTAATAATTACTGAGCCGTTGGAACTTTTGTTGGAGCTTTACTCTGCGATGATGCTGATTCTCTCTCTCTTTTTTTCTTTTTTTGACAGGCAGAGTTAGACAGAGAGAGAAACAGAGATAAAGGTCTTCCTTCCATTGGTTCACCCCCCCAAAATGGCTGCTACGGCCAGCGTGCTGTGCCGATCCGAAGCCAGGAGCCAGATGCTTCCTCCTGGTCTTCCATGCGGGTACAGGGCCCAAGCACTTGGGCCATCCTCCACTGCCCTCCCAGGCCACAGCAGAGAGCTGGCCTGGAAGAGGGGCAACCGGGACAGAATCCGGTACCCCAACCGGGACTAGAACCTGAAGTACCAGCGCCGCAGGCGGAGGATTAACCCAGTGAGCTGTGGCGCTGCCCGATTCTCTGTCTTGAAACTACGTGTTACCCTTTATTCATCTAGTTTTTTTTTCTCTCTCTCTCTCTCTCTTTTTTTTTTTTTTTTTTTTTTTGATAGGCAGAGTGGACAGTGAGAGAGAGAGAGACAGAGAGAAAGGTCTTCCTTTGCCGTTGGTTCACCCTCCAATGGCCGCCGCGGCCAGCGCGCTGCGGCCGGCGCACCGCGCTGATCCGATGGCAGGAGCCAGGAGCCAGGAGCCAGGTGCTTTTCCTGGTCTCCCATGGGGTGCAGGGCCCAAGCACCTGGGCCATCCTCCACTGCACTCCCTGGCCACAGCAGAGAGCTGGCCTGGAAGAGGGGCAACCGGGACAGAATCCGGCGCCCCGACCGGGACTAGAACCCGGTGTGCCGGCGCTGCTAGGCGGAGGATTAGCCTAGTGAGCCGCAGCGCTGGCCTTATTCATCTAGTTTTAACTGTCTTCCTGTGTCACTACAAAACACTAATGTAATGCATGAAATACAGACATGGTTAGAGTGCTCAGTCAGTGAGGGTTTTTAAGCATTGTTTATTTTAATCTGATATCAAAAGTGATATTTGTTGGGGAAAGTTTGGAAAACGCAGAATAGAAAAAAAGCAAAACCAAAAGTTTGTTTATAAATTTAGTACCTAGCTACAACTAAACATTTGTCTTCTGTTGTATACAAGGAGATTTCAAAAAGTTCATGGAGAGGCTGGCACTGTGGTGTAGTAGGTTAAGCCTCCACCTGTGGTGCCGGCATCCCATATGGGCACCAGTTCATGTCCTGGTAGCTCTACTTCCTATCCAGCTCTCTGCTATGGCCTGGGAAAGCAGTAGAAGATGGCCCAAGTGTTTGGGCCCCAGCACCCACGTGGGAGACCTGGAAGAAGCTCCTGACTTCGTATTGGCCCAGCTCCAGCCGTTGCAGCCATGGGGAGTGAACCAGTGGCTGGAAGATAGACTGAGTGCTTGGGTCCCTGCCACCCTGTGGAAGACCCTGATGAAGTTTCAGCTCCTGCCTTATGCCTGGCCCAGTCCCAGCTGTTGCTGCCACTTGGGGAATGAACCAAAGGATGAAAGATCTCTCCCTCTGCCTTTTCCTGTCTCTCTGTAACTCCGCCTTTCAAATACAAAAATAAATTTTTTTAAAGATTTATTTATCCAAAAGTGTTACAGGGGCCAGCGTTGTGATGTAGTGGGTTAAGCTGCCACCTGCATCTCATATGGGTTCAAGTTCCAGCTCCTCCACTTCCAATCCAGCTCCTTACTAATGCACCTAGGAAATCAGCAGAGAATGGCTTAGCTCTGGCCTGAGACATCTTATAAGAATGACTAGGGGACATGACAGAGTTGAAAACCGAAGCCTAGGGTCTCCAATTTCTTTTTAATCTCAGCCAACCTAATCTCACACAACATTCACCTTCCACAAACTTTCTACAACTTTTTAAAAAGATTTATTTGTTTGAAGGACAGAGTAACAGAGAGTTGGGGAAAGACAGAGGGAGAGGTCTTCCATCCCTGGTTCACTCCCCCAAATAGCTGCAGCAGCAGACCTGGGCCAGGCCAAAGCTAGGAGCCTGGAACTCCATCTGGATCTTCCACATGGGGCCCAAGCACTTGGGCCACCTTTCCCTGCCTTCCCAGGTGCATTAGTGAAAAGCTGGATCAGACGAGGAACAACTAGAACTCAAACTGGCATCCATTTGGGATGCTGGCATTGCAGGCAGTGGCTTAAGTACTGTGCCCAAGGCTGGCCCCTATAACATTCTGGTATTCCCTCAGTCATTTGTCCCATCTTTTCCTTTCCAGTCCAGGGTAGTCCAGTCATTTCACCTTAGGCCAGAAATTTCATACCTAATGCCTTTCTTTTTCCAAATAAAATTTTCTGTTCATGACCTTCTTCACCAAGAATATATACATGCTTATAGCTTTCTTTCTATTTTTTTTCTCTTATCTACTGGTTCCTTTATTTTACATCTTGAAATAACTCTGTAAAAGTTTTTAAGAAAAGCATTTTTAGTAAGAGAACATATACACAGAACATAATGAATACCGTACCTTTATCTGAATCATTTGTTTTTCTGGCTAGCAAGCTCAGGCACAAATGTATGGTCAGAATTCTGAAACTGTCTTTACCCATGCCCCCTCTTTTTAAAATATTTTTTTAAAAAATTTATTTGTTTGAAAGGCAGAGTACAGAGAAAGATGGATTGTCCATTTGGTGGTTCACTCCCTAAATGCCAGCCAGGAGCCTGGAATGCCATCCAGGTCTCCCATGTGGGTGATAGGGGCCCACATACTTGGGCCATCTTCCGTTGCTTTCCCAGGCACATTAGTAGGGAGCTGGATCAGAAGTGGAGCAGCCAGGACTTGAACTGTTGCCGGTATGGGATGCCGGTGCGCCTCGCAGGCAGTTTAACCTGCTGTGTTGTAATGCTGGCCCCTATCTTCTTTACCCGTAAAAAATGAATTTAAAGCATCTGTCCCTCAAGATTTTGCTTGAGTTATGTAAACCAACAGGCACTTGGATCAATATAATTTTCTCTGAATCATTATTTTAGTTATCTTTTTTTTTTTCACCCTGAATTGGCTGGCTTTGTATAACAACATACAAGCTTACATATAAACAACTCTAGCTACAAAATAGTGACATAACCCAGAGATCCATTCAGTGGCCATTTCCAGTCAGTCTCAGGTAGTACTGAGATCAAGTGTTATTCATGATCCTTCTCTGATTGGTCAGCAGTGTAGTGCAGGCTGGGGGCTACATGCGGACAGCTGGTACATTCTGTCCCAGACCTTGAGTTTCCTCGAAGTAGGACTGTGAGATGATACTGATCATCAAGGTGTAATCTACTGGAGAGGCAAGTGGCTTCATGAGTGATTAGAACTGGGTGATCAGAATCTTGTAAGACCAGCTGTAGCACTCCCTCAATTTTAATACTATCAAAAGACAGGGCGAGGACACTTGAGGGGAGGGAGGCTAGAGATAGGAGCTTGCTTGTATCTAGCATCTGCTTTTAAGCTACTCTTTCAGGCTTAGTTTCTTTTTATTTGACAGGTAGAGTTAGACAGTGAGAGAGACAGAAAGTCTTCCCTCCATTGGTTCACCCTACCAATGGCCACTAAGGCCGGCACACTGCGCCGATCCGAAGCCAGGAGCCAGGTGCTTCTCCTGGTCTCCCATGCGGGTGCAGGGCCCAAGCATTTGAGCTATTCTCCACTGCCTTCCAGGGCCACAGCAGAGAGCTAGACTGGAAGAGGAGCCACCAGGACTAGAACCCGGCACCCATATGGGATGCCGGCGCCTCAGGCAGAGGATTAACCTAATGAGCCACGGTGCTGGCCCTCAGGCTTAGTTTCAATGTCCCTATTTCTTGGTACTCCTCAGTCCTGTAGGAGTAGGGCTGCTAAACGTTCTACCAACCATCTGCTGTTGAAGGGGTGAAGTGAGGGTGTTTCAGTATTGGGTGAAGGAGACTATGAACATTTACTTTAAGAAAATCCCTGTTCCTGGCTTAACTGAAGAGATTCTCTGCCCGTAATAGGATCTGGCTTAGTTTTACAGTTTTATCCTGGAGTTGCATCACCATTCCGTAGCAGCAGGAAAGGTAACAACATTCTAGCATTCCCATACCTCAAATGAAAGCCAGAAAGATAGTGTTTTTCCCACCAGAAAACTTCTAGTCCCAAACCAGGAGTAGAGCCATTGATTAAGGCTTAGTGTGGGGTCAGACATAACATTATTCTGGGTGTGTGGCACTGTCATTTTAAGACACATTACGTGTTATTTGTCAGTGCCTTAATGTGCAAGGTCACACTCTCCAGTCGTATCTCTAGACCAAAGATGGATAGCAGGTGTTCATGCCGATGGAAGACAGGTCTTGTAAGCTTGGGAAATGGGCAGGTTCCTCTACTTTTTCCCCTCGTCTTCCTTGAACCCAAGAAAGGCCCAAAATACATCTTCTCTTCTATCCCAGGGGAAGCCGATGCCATCAACATTCATCTTTCTTTACTTAGAATCTATGTGAATGTTTACTCTTTTACCTCTTTTTTTAAAAAAAGGAAAAAAAGAGATTTATTTATTTATTTGAAAGTCAGAGTTACACAGAGAGAGAAGGAGAGGCAGAGAGAGAGATAGGTCTTCCCCTGCAGGTACAGGGACCCAAGAAGTTGGGCCATCTTCCACTGCCATGTGGGATGCCGGCACTGAAGACGGCAGCTTTACCTGCTACGCCACATCACCGGCCCCTCTCTTACCTCTTCTAAGACAGGGTGAGGTGAGGTGAGGTGAGGTGAGGGCTTTGAGTTCAGCCTTCTGGGCTAAGATGCCTAGTGGCAGATTACTGTTCGCAGAGTTTTCCTGGATATCCAGCCTTTGATTGTTCTGATCCATGCAGCTCTTTCCGAACTTGAAGAGTTCCGGATCTGACATCAGTCAGATCCAGCCTGTTGGGACACACTTGTTCAGTAGCCTATCATTGGTTCCAGGTCTGGGGCGAGGTGACTGGCTTTAAAGACAATATTGTTCAAATAACATGACCTGATATTTCCTCGGATAGCCAGAAGTGAGCCAGTGACCTCCTTTTCCAGAAGTGGCAGCCCGT
Organism: Oryctolagus cuniculus; assembly: GCF_051225735.1. Classification (NCBI taxonomy): domain Eukaryota; kingdom Metazoa; phylum Chordata; class Mammalia; order Lagomorpha; family Leporidae; genus Oryctolagus; species Oryctolagus cuniculus. The sequence continues at coordinate 137,816,173 of NC_142874.1, forward strand.
GGTGAGCTGAATGCACTGTGCTGGGCTGCCCCAAAGCAAGCTCATCTGTCTCCTACAACACATCAGAGTGGCTCTTTTCAGCCGGTCTTGGGTGACAATGTCCAGGTTTTTTAAATGCACACCATTAGTGTACAAAATAAAATAGTGTCCCCAAATTTGAAGTCACTATCCCCAGTCTTAATCCTTACTCCTCAGGTACAAGTAAGTCAGAGCTTCCTCAACACCTTGAGCACTGTTGAGTGCTGTGTAGATTTTACCATTAGGTAAGAAAAACAATATCATGTCCAGTTAGTTTCTCCCTTTTGAAACAGGGACCCTCTATAGAGTGAGTTCTAGTAGTCTTTTATGATAGTTACTGTTACATAACTGTGCATTAGAACCCTTACTTCATAACCTCTCAGCTTTATCCACTTTGTTTAAGGTTGACACCGGTGATTCCATCTTGATTTTTATTCCCTCCTCGTGATCGAGATCTTTTTCTGAGCACACGGCTGATCACTCATCTTGTAACTAGGTTCCGTTTGTCCCTCATGGCCAGCCTGGATTTGACCTGGTTGTTGATCCAGTCCCGTGTGGGAGAGAGGTATTTTAATGACCAGGAGTCTGTCAGAACCCGTTCAGCCACATTTGAGCAACAGAGGTTTTGGAAGGAACTGTTAGCCTAAGGACCACTTTGGAAGGAAGGGTCCTTGGGCTGACTTTACCTGGAGTCGGTTGTTAAACTTAGCTGGATCTGTTCATCATCCCGAAGTATCAAGTCAGCATTACCTTACTGGGACTTGTACTTCTGGAGAATTCTGACAGGCAATAAGCACAAAGCTCAAAAAGGGGAAAAAAAAATAAAAACAACTACAAGGACATCAAAGTGAAAGGCTGGTATGTGTTATTTTATTTTTTTAAAGATTTATTTTATTTATTTGAAAGAGTTACAGAGAGACGTAGAGCCAGAGAGAGAGAGAGAGAGGTCTTCCATCCACTGGTTCACTCCCCAAATGACCTCAATGGCCAGAGCTGAGCTGATCCAAAGATAGGAGCCAGGAGCTTCTTCTGGGTTCCCCACATGGGTGCAGGGGCTCAAGGAGTTGGGCCTTCTTCAGCTGCTTTCCTAGGCCATAACAGAGAGCTGGATCGTAAGTGAAACAGCCGGGACTCAAACCGGCGCCCATATGGGATGCTGGCACTGCAGGCGGTGGCTTTTACCCACTACACCAGAGTGCCGGCCCTGGCAGGTATATTTTAGTTTGTTGACTGACAGTTTGCCTTAAGTACAGTAACAAAAGTTGCTTTGCTATATAATAATCTTGGATTTAGGAAACTCTCAAAGTGATGCCAATCCAAGGCAGACTTTTATAACTATGATGCCTGACCTCGAATTTTCTGGGCCTACTAAGAAATAACCTGCTCCATTTACTTGCTGCAAGGTCGGGAACCCTTGAAGCCAGGCATTCTGTGCATAATTTTAGATGTACCAGTGTTTCCAACTATATCCTGTTATGAGAACAGAATCCTCTGAACTCGTGCAATCGCATTGCCATGGGAAACCAAAAATCCTCATAAAAGTGTTTGAATTTTAGAGGAACTTAGTAGGGTGGAAAAGGTAAACACTTCCATCTCTGTTTACAGAACTATACCAAAGCACAGTATGCCATAGAAATCACAGGGAATAGGTTTCCTGAACCTAAAAGATGAAACATTCAAATAGAGAGCCAACAATATTTTAAATAAAAGACAGAGAAATGCACAGATTGCATTAATTCATTCTCATGTCAGGAATTCTTGTTTGATCTCCATCAGCAGTTTCATGGATCTTGTAGTTCCTCCCCCACTTCCAAGACTTCTAGAACTTCTTATCACTGATCTTAAAGCAGTCAGAAACCTGTTATTAAAGAACATTTGGGCCGGTGCCGTGGCTCACTAGGCTAATCCTCCGCCTGCAGCACCGGCACACCGGGTTTTAGTCCTGGTTGGGATGCCGGATTCTGTCCTGGTTGCTCCTCTTCCAGTCCAGCTCTCTGCTGTGGCCTAGGAGTGCATTGGAGGATGGCCCAGGTCCTTGGGCCCTGCACCCCATGGGAGACCAGGAGGAAGCACTTGGCTCCTGGCTTCTGATCAACGCAGCACCGGCCATAGCGGCCACTTGAGGGGTGAACCAACGGAAGGAAGACCTTTGTCTCTGTCTCTGTCTCTCTCACTGTCTAACTGCCTGTCAAAAAAAAAAAGTTAGTGTTCCTCATAATAGAATTTCAAATGTTCGTACAGTCAGAACCGTGGATGGCAAAAGACTTAACAATAGTCGTGGTTAAAATGATAAAACTAAGCAACTCACAAACAGAGCCAGTTATTACGTCCATTGCATGTCGTGTTTTAGAAAGCATCTCAGGAGTTTTACAAAACAACTCTCCTTGGCCCCTGGGCCTGTAATGGGAAGGGCAGAGTATGCGACCCTCATGTCTGCTTAGAACTCCACCTACTGTACCCAAGTTGACCCAAAGCCCAGCCATGGAGACGGAAAATACGGGCGCCAGCAGCCCCTGGGCTGGATAACAATCTTCACTGTTCTAAGACTCAACTTTCCCAAGCAGACAAAACTTAACAGAGAACAGCAGAGAATACCAGAGATTTCCTTAAAGATTGGAATAGAGAGATAGAGCTGGCCAGAACTCCTGTTCTGGAAGTTCACGTTGGGGCTACACACCTCTTTTGTAGAGTCTGGGGATTAAATGACCTTGATTAAAGTGATTGTCCCATTATCTATTTATTTATTTATTTATTTTTTGACAGGCAGAGTGGACAGTGAGAGAGAGAGACAGAAAGGTCTTCCTTTACCTTTGGTTCACCCTGCAATGGCCGCCGCGGCCAGCGCACAGCGCTGATCCAAAGCCAGGAGCCAGATGCTTCCTCCTGGTCTCCCATGCGGGTGCAGGGCCCAAGCACTTGGGCCATCCTCCACTGCACTCCCTGGCCACAGCAGAGAGCTGGACTGGAAGAGGGGCAACCGGGACAGAATCCATTGCCCCAACCGGGACTGGAACCCAGTGTGCCGGCACCGCAGGCAGAGGATTAGCCTAGTGAGCCGTGGCACCAGCCTGATTGTCCCATTATTAAGGTGATTGGGATGGCCAGACAGCCCAACCACACAGCCCAACTAGGCGGCAACCAGGGTGAACCCTCTTGGAGGCGTCCCGTTAGGAGGGAGACATTCAATTTAAATGGGAGCCCACCTCATGGAGGCATTGTGCCCACTGTAGGGTACCTTTGGTGCTTCTCTGGCTAAGAGGAAGGCCCAACACTTCCCCTTTAAGAGGGAAGGTCTCTGATGCTGGGTGGCCAACCCATGTTCAGGAGAGGGACAGTAAAGAGTTGTACTCGTCCTTGAATGTCAAGTCTTTCAGTCCAGGATGTTTCTAAACAGGGTGGTCAGCAAAATGTAGGGAGACCAGTAGGCTTTTAACCTTTGTGGAGGACAAAGGGAGCCTGCTAGGGTAAATGGAGGGGTCCTTGCCCCTGAGGGCATCAGGTACTGAACATCCATGAGCAGACACCTTCCAGTTCCTCCAGTGAGTCACCCTGGCCAGGAGTCATCAGTTGTCTTCTCAGAGGCAAGCCGTTCTCTGAGGACTTGAGAGAGAACACAGAGAAATGGGGTCCTCACCTCTGCAGGCAGTGGAGGCTAAGTACCTAAGAGTGGCAGCCTTCCAGTTCTGCCAGTCATCCTGGCCAGGAAGCATCAGTTGTCCCTGCCCAGGCAAGCCATCCTCCGAGGACCAGAGACAGAGAAGGGGGCTGAGAGCGCCCTGGGCTGATGGTGTGCAGGGGATTGCCCCGAGGAGCTGCACTGCCAGGGAGCAGAGTTATTTTTGGTGCAAAATGATTTTGAAATCCATGCAGTTTTTTTCGTAGCATGCCTTTTCTATTAGCTCTTTGAATACCTCTTCTTTATCTATGCATTCATCCTGTTGGAGTCTTAAGTAGAGATGTTAAAACAAAAAAGTCAGATACCAAAAGGTCTCTGAACAAACCTACGTGGTTTTACTGAGCTGCTACATGTGCTGGCCGAGTAGAGGAGTGGTTCTGTGAGATTCCCTCAGCCCCAGTAGCGTGGCACATAGCATTTGGGAAAATGTCCACTGACTAAAAAGTCAGGGTTGCTTTTTAATTTGTTTCTTTGGGAGGCAGGGAGACAAAACAGAGCTCCCCTCTACTGGTTCTCTCCCCAAATGCCTGCAACAGCTGGTGCTGGGCCAGGCCCAGGTGGAATCAGAAGTGGAGACAAGACTTGAGCCCAGCACTCCAATGGGTGGTGCAAACATCTGAGCTGTTGTCTTACCCATTAAGCCAAACAAGGGCCTCATAAATGCCAGAGTGTTTTATAATTTGGAGAGAAGAAAACAGATCACAACTTTGAACCTACGTTGCCTGTAGATAAAGGAGCGGGACAACACAAGTGGGCATAGTCCTGGTTAGGAAGGTGGTCCATAAGGAGACGGGTTACTGCATGTGGACGGTTTGTATGCAGAGGGCCAAGTCACCATAATGACTTTCAACATATGGGAAGGGAGTGTGGAGCAGTCTCTTTTAGTCTTGTCTTTGCTGGTTTAGCCCAAAGCTGTCAGTTTGATGTAAACTCCTCATATCTTCCTTCCTGCCTTCCTCCAGTCTGTAATGTAGTGTAGGACATTGTGGAATTCTTCTCTTATCAAGGACCTTGCGCTGTAGAAGCAGCACAAACTCTGGAGTTCAGTTGTTCTGATCCTGGCTTTCCTCTTTGCTCTCTGCGTGACATTGGGCAGCTTCCTTCCCACTCCATCAGGGTGCTGTGTGTAAAATGGGAATGGTAATCACAGTACCTATTTCATAGGACTGTTGTGAAAGCCAGATGAGGTCATTCATGTCAAATGTTTAGGACAGTAGCTGGGTACTAGGTAGAGCTGGATGCAGTACGGTCCTGTAACAACACTGGCTGCTCTTGCTAGTCCTCTAGTATCAGTGTAGGCGGTGCTGGTGTGGTGGCTTCCACTGTGTCCCTGGGTGCTTACTGACAAAGCTCTTCAAGGAGCTTATCCGTTGGACAGATGTAACAGCCGATGCCTTTTTGTGTTTCCAGGGGTCAGGAGAGTGCTGGCATTGTGACCAGTGACGGCAGTTCAGTGCCAACGTTCAAAACACACAAGGTAAAGTTGGATATTAAAGACTGTTGATGATAAAAAGATAACCTGATCACTGATATATGGGGGAGGTGGGATCAGAATAAATAATTTCAGTTAGATGTAGTGCCCTTTGGATCATCCTAACTTTTGTTAAATCTGGATGTATTTCTTCCCTAGTGGTAGATTGCTGCTCCACCTGCTCACTCAAACAGGAGGGCATTCATTTAGTCTTTAAGATGCCTTGATTTTTTAAATTTTAGTTTATATTTGACAAATTTTATTGCTTAGTACATCTGTTCTTAAATGCTGACTTAAAAAAGAGTTATTTGTGGGGCCGGCACTGTGGCACAGCTGGTTAACGCCCTGGCCTAAAGCACTGGCATCCCATATGGGCGCTGGTTCAAGACCTGGCTGTTCCACCTCTGATCCAGCTCTCTGCTGTGGCCTGGGAAAGCAGTAGAGGATGGCCTGGGAAAGCAGTAGAGGATGGCCCAAGTACTTGGGCCCATGTACCTGTGTGGGAGACTGAGAAGTTCCTGGCTCCTGACTTTGGATCGGCGCAGCTCTGGCCGTTGTGGCCAGGTGTGGAGTAAACCAGTGGATGGAAGACTTCTCTCTCTCTCTCTCTCTCTGCCTCTCCTCTCTGTGTAACTCTGACTTTCAAATAGATAAATAAATCTTAAAAAAAAAAAAAAAAAGGGTTATTCGTTTGAAAGGCAGTTACAGTAAGAGAGAGAGAGAGAACGCTTCCATCCAAGGTTTACTCCCCAAATACCCTCAACGAATGGGACAGGGCCAAACTGTAGCCAGGAGGCAAGAACTCCATCTGAGTCTCCTGCATGGGTAGCAGGGGCCCAAGCACTTGGGCCAGCTTCGGCTACTTCCCAGGTGCATTAGCACAGAGCAGGATTAGAAGTGGAGCAGCCAGGACCAAAACCAGTGTTCTGATATGGAATGCCAGCGGGTCAGCTGGTTTAACCTGCCGTACCACAATGCTGGCCCCGTTCTTAAATGTTTTAATGGAAAGTATCCCATAAAATAGAAGTAGTTCAACATTGTGAATGTACTAAATGCCACTAAATCGTTCACTTTTTTACAATTAGGATAATCTTTTTTTTCTTCTTAAGGTGAGGATTCTGAAGTGCAGACGTTAGCTAAACTGCATTGTCTAGTTTGGATGGCGTGAACAGAGAGGGTTTTATTATTCCCTAGCATTACCAGTCCCTGTTTTTTTCTAAAATGCACTTTTACTTTGCAAGGGAATGGGTCTTGTAAATCATGTCTTCACTGAAGACAATTTGAAGAAATTATATGTTTCAAATCTTGGAATCGGGCACACGAGGTACGCCACTACAGGAAACTCTGAATTGGAAAATTGTCAGCCCTTTGTTGTTGAAACGCTTCATGGGAAAATAGCTGTGGCACATAATGGTGAATTGGTAAATGCTGCTCGGTTAAGGAAAAAGGTAAGTTGAGGTTTTATTTTTCTTGCTCTTTTCTTGATTGGGGTTAATGAAAACATGATGAGGCTCTTGCTACAAGGCATTGTCTGATGTTTAATAAGCACCTGCTACCCCAACTGCAATGCACAGTTGCATGAGAATCACGCAATTCTTCCAGATTATAGCGTATCTGCATTCTAATATGCTCCCAAGATGCTTTACAGAAGAGATTTAAATAAGTTGATTTATGGTTGCTTCTAGATGCTCAGAGAAGTTAGAGTTTGTGAATTCTTGCTATCCTTTTTAGTTGTCCAAAGCTTGTATGAAACTGGAAAAACCAAATGGTTATTCCTAATCTCACACTCAGCACAGAACTCTCCTTTGATCAAATGTGAGGATTTCTCACACCAAACAATTTTTACAGAGGACATCAACTGAGTATCCTATAATTCACTTAAATTTGGATTCTGCATTAGTTAGAATCAGATCCCATAGGTTAAGTATCAGTCCCAAAGGGCGGATGTTTGGCACTTTAAGACACTCATATCCCATATTAGAGCGCTTTGGTTCAAATCCTGGCTCCACTCCTGATTCTAGCCTCTTGCCAGTGCACAGCCTGGAAGCAGTAGGTCATGATTCAAGTGGTTGAATCCCTGCCACCCATGAGGTTGAGTTTGGGCTTCGGCCTGGTCCAGTTTGGGCCACTGCAGTCTATTGGGAAGTGGATGAGCAGATGGGAGATCTCTATCTGTGTATCTCTGCCTCAAAAAATAAAGAAGCAAAAATTTGAATCAAGGGATGGGCATTTAGCGTAGGGTTAAGATACCCGCATCAGAACACTTAGGTTTGATCCCTTGACTCCAACTTACTGCTGATGTAGACACTGGGAAACAGCAGTGATGGCTCAAGTAACTGGGTTCCTGCCTTCTAGGTGGGGGACCTGGAGTGAGTTCCCAGCTCTGGCCATCGTGGGCATTTAGGGGTTGACTAGCAAATTGGAGCTTGCTTGCTCGCTCTTTCTGTCTGCCTCTCAAATTACATTTTTTCCCCTAAGTGTCAGTCTAAGAAGACTGTCCCATACTAAAGATAACACTTGCAGGTCCAGGCCTCCCGTACTTCTGATCCTTATAAATTGGGAGTTCTGTGACCTCCTCCTTGGTTGCAGTTATTTGCTAAAGCAGCCTATGGAACTCAGGAACGTGCTGTACTTAGGGTTCCATTTTAGTATAAAGGGTATTATTAACAAAGAATGTCGAAGACTGGTCAGATGACAAGGTGGACAGGGACGGTATGTGGAAGGGGCATCATCTTCCAGGCCCTGCCAATTGTTCAACCACCCAGAAGTTCCTCAAACCCTGTCCTTTTAGGTTTCTAGGCACGATTGATTAACTACTCATGGTCCATTGGTGATTGGCTCACACTTGAGCCCCTCTGCTCTCCTTGGCTATGGGCGTGAGGCTGAAAGTTCCAACCTTCTAATTGTTGGTTGGTTCCTGGCAGCCGGGCTTCTATCCTGAGGCTGTTCAGGAACCCCTAGACAGTGTTTTCAGTAACACCAAATGACAGTTACTTTGGCCATTCCAAGGATTTTGGGAGCTGTGTACCAGGAAAGACCAGGGCCAAAACCCCCACAGTATGTTTCTTAGATTTCACAGTTTCACAGCAGCATAAGAAACTGCAGCATAAACTTGAAACATAAGAAGAAGAGGGAGTATAAACTTCAGGTGACAAATATGAGAAAAAATAAATTGGAAACAATCCCAGGAAACTAAAGCAATCTGTGAGCAGGGGCAAAGAGCAGTTACGTATACTGTACTCTTTGATGCCACGTTGTTGAAGCTTTCTGTGTTGATGGTGTCAGGTTTGTGCCTTTGCCTTCATCCGTCATTTCATATTCCTGTTTGCTTAACACTGTACGGTTTCTTCATATTATCAGTAATTTCTTTCTTATCCATGTCATTAATGGACACCAAATGCCAAGTGTCTTTAGTCCCTCTCACTTTGATTTGATAGCTTCAGAACTAGGTGGTATTAGTAATAGGGTGGTTGTACTCGCGTACTATTATCCTTTCAGCCTTCCAGAGCTGGCCATTGAACATACAATGGACAGTTACCAAAGCTGTGTGATGATGATAGAGCCGGGCTTCTGAAACTCTCATTGTCTGTTTTCAGTTCTAGCTTTGAACATTTCTCAGAGCTTCATCTTCCAGCTCTGGCATTAATAAGGGTGATAATACATAGAGCATTTTCTGTCCAGAAATGAAAGATGTATAGCTCATGTTGCAAATTCAAACAATCATGAAACTGTAAGTGTCTAATAAAAACTACTCAAGAATTTGCCACTTAGAAATAAGCATTAAGAGTTCAGTTCCAAGTGACATCCAACTCACTGTTTGAGACATAATCGCTTCCCCAGATGCTGGACTTGGCCCTTAGCATTGATCTGCCCCCTGATCTGCCCTGGGGAGTTTGTCCCAGTGCAGTCTGTGGATGTCCACAGTGCTGCCCTCGCCTCCGTCAGCCTTGCTCAGAGCTTCATACTCATCCCAGTGCACCCGGGCAGTATTTATTTACGTCTTCCACATTCAGTTGTTCAGTGCAGTAGATTCCTTGTCTCTGTCAGTGATGGTGAGGACAGGAACACAACAGCACTACCGCCAGCAAACCGGCCATGGGAGTCATTACAGAAGCGTGCTGTCTGTATAGGAACGTGCCCAGCATGTCGGGAGTGTTGAGGGTAGCAGTTAGAACCACGATCCCCACATCTCATCTTCATCCCCTCAGCCCCACCCACTGTGGGCTAACTGGCTTTCAGTTTTCTTTCTTTCTTTCTTTCTTTCTTTCTTTCTTTCTTTCTCTCTTTCTCTCTTTCTCTCTTTCTCTCTTTCTCTCTTCCTCCCTTCCTCCCTTCCTCCCTTCCTCCCTTCCTCCCTTCCTCCCTTCCTCCCTTCCTTCCTCTTTTTCTTTTTCTTTTTCTTTTTTGTTTATTTGACAGAGTGACAGAGATCTTTCATCTGCTGGTTCACTCTCCAAGTGGCTGCAACAGCTGGGACTAGGCCAGGCCAAAGCCAGCACCTGGAGCTCCATCTGAGTGGCAGGGGCCCGAGCACTTAGGCCATCTTCCGTTGTTTTTTGGGTTTTTTTTTTAGAATTTATTTTGTTTAAAAATACAACTTCATGCATTTAATATATACAGATTTGGGAACGTGATGCTTCTTCCCCCCACCTCCCTCCCACCCATCCTCCTGCCCTTCTTCCTCCTCCCTCTTCTCTTCCCATTATTATTTTTATAGAGATCAATTTTCGATTAAGTTTTGCCATCTCCCATTGTTTCCCACGTGCATTAGCAGGATGTTGGATGGGAAGTGGAACAACCACCCATATGGGCTCCTGGTGCTGGCATCACAGGTGCTGGCTTACCCTCCTGTGCCGAACGCCAGCCCTAAACTTCAGTCCTCAAAAGCTTTTCTGTATATTCCTGAAAGCCTTTTGTCTTTTTAGAATTTTTATTTCCTGAAGAGGTAGAGAGACAGAACAGGAGAGCTCCCACCCACTGGTTTGCTCCCCAAATGCCCACAACAACAGGGACTGGGCCAGGCCAGAGTTGGGAGCTGGGAACTCATGACAGACTTCCCCACAAGGGTGGCAGGAGACCTCTTAAGCCCCTGCTGCTGCCTCCCAGGGCTCAAGGGTTCATTTTCTCTGCTCCGAACCTTCAGAGGCCTCGTGTTCACTCCAGCAATGGGCTTCCATTTAAAACATGCCCCGTTTATTAGTGGGATGCAGGATTTTACTGAGCCTCCTCAGACCACCTGATTTCTTTCTGTTATGGCAAGGGGTGGGGGCGAGCCTCCCCCTAATGACTGAACTGTTCTTCTTTCTGGATAGCTTCTGCGCCATGGCATTGGCCTGTCAACAAGTTCTGACAGTGAGATGATCACCCAGTTACTGGCATATACGCCTCCCCTGGAACAAGACGACACCCCAGACTGGGTAGCCAGGTAATACTAAAACTGGGCTGAACTTGGAGCCCCGGTAATAAGAGCTTTGCCTCGCTCGTGTTTGCAACTGCAGTTCCACGGTCCATTATGTCGTTAATTCCAGGATTAAAAACTTGATGAAGGAAGCACCCACGGCATACTCGCTGCTTATCATGCACAGAGATGTGATTTATGCTGTGCGAGACCCTTACGGAAATCGTCCTCTGTGCATCGGCCGCCTTATTCCAGTTTCTGATATTAATGATAAAGGTAATGAACCTCATGGTGCTGCTCAGGGTGTTTAGTGGCTAGTCCTGTTGTTTTTCTTGTTGGAATGATCTGTTCATGTCCTTTGCCCAGTTTTTTTTTTTCCTTTTTGACTTAGCTATTTTACTGAAACCGTGAAATCATAATACTAGAAGATCATCTTTGGCGCAAGTCAAAAGAGGATCCATGTGCTATTAATGTCATAGAAATGGCTCTTCTATGAGCTTTGTATGCTCCTGATGTTTAACAATTATCAAAATAGCGTCTGTTTTAATTCCTTGAGTTCATTAGCTGAATTGATTATCTTGTGATTTACAGAGAAAAAAACCTCAGAAACAGAAGGATGGGTAGTGTCTTCAGAATCTTGTAGCTTTTTATCGATCGGTGCAAGGTAAGTTGTTCCGTCATCATATTGTCTTTTTCCACACTGATGAGCAGTCTTTCTTTGGACATTTACATGACAATTTTCTTTCTGATGTCTGCAAGAGAACATATGGCATTTTCTCATGTACATTGTGCTCAGCAGTTACACTGATGTTATTAATGTATTATTTTGGATGTATTTAATAGGCTGAGAGACAGAGATAGAACAAGCTCCTATCCACTGTTTGACTCCAAATGCCCACAACAACTCCTGACTGGGGCTCAAGCTGGGGGAAGTGAATTCATTCCAAGTCTCCCACATGAGTGGCGATGATGCAATTAGACCTCTGCCTCCAGGGTCTCTGCATTGGCAGGAAACTGTGCTGAGGAGCCAGAGATGGGTATTGAACTGGAGACCTCCAGTATGAGACACAGCATCTTAACTGACTTCTTGATGAACCATTAGGCTAAATGCCTGCCCTCATCGACTTAAATATTTCAGAAACTGGCATGTTAATTTCAAAATATGTGATTATTTTAGAAAGGAAGAGCTTCCTTAATAAGCAGTAGTCACAATAGAAAAATAAATTTTGATTAAAAATGTTCTCTTTTCCCTTTATCCTTTCAAAAATCAGTGAAAGTTAGGGCTCCTATTTTTTAAAATTTGAAATTAGACCTTAGGGATAAAAGAGAGTTCTATAGAAATTATTCCTGGAGGCATATTACTTTTTTATAAAAAGCCATTTCTAGGCTTTCCATTGAATGGATCTGTTTTTGCTCTGTGAGGGAGAAGACTGCTTTATAACTGATGTTATCATCAACTTTAAAGACTGCTCATCAAACATTGTTTCCCAAGGTACTACCGTGAAGTCTTGCCTGGAGAAATTGTGGAAATATCCAGACATAACATTCGAACTCTTGACATTATACCAAGATCTGAAGGAAACCCAGTGGCTTTTTGTATCTTTGAATATGTGTATTTTGCAAGACCAGATAGTATGTTTGAAAGTAAGTAAATCTCTTTTCTTTGAATCTTTTAACTTTTGGAGTTTTTCTTTTGGGTGTAAGGATTATGATTTTCAGATTTATATTAAAGTCAAATTTGTTTTTAAAGATTTATTTATTTGAAAGGCAGAACCAGGGAGAGAGGGGAAGAGACAGAGAGAGAGAGAGCGAGCGAGCGAGCACATTTCCATCTGCTGATTGACCACAAAATTGTCTGCAACGATTGTGGCTGGGCCAGGCCAAAGCCAGAAGCCTCGAACTCCATCTGAGTTTCCCACGTGGAGGCCTGTGGCGGAGGAGCGGCACACCGCCAGCCGGCTCTCTCAGGGGTTGCTCAGATATTCCTCAGATGTTTTCCCGGTGCATGTTGTCTCTCCTCCTTTATAGTCCTCTTCCACCAATCCCAACTCTGCTACCCACACACTGAGCACGCTGCTCTCCTCCAGTCAGGAACAGGATCAGCTCCTGCAGCTTATCAGTCAGATTGGTGAGGCAGCTGTGTGGAAGAAGTTGTTTGCTGTCTCTCAGCGCCATATTGTGGGAGAGCAGATGCACAGAATCAGTCCTAGCAGTTCCAGTAATTTAGTCTAGTCTCGGTTGCTCCCCACAGAGGCCCAAGTACTTGTATCATCTTCCACTACTCCCCCAGGCACATTTGCAGGGAGCTGGACTGGAAGTAGAGCGGCTGGGACTCAAACCAGCAACACCCCGACATTGTAGGAAACAGCTTAGCCTGCTGCACCACAGTGTCATCCCCTTAAGATCAGATTTTTAAGAAACTACATAATTGAAACGCCCAGTTTGTGTGTTTCCACTCTGGTGTGTTTTGTCTGTATTGCTTTCCTTTTCATACTCAGTCTCTGGAGTTCTAGTACTAGCTTTTTAAAATGGCAACGTTGTATTGTGCTAACCCAAAATAACCTGTTTCTTTCCCAAACATCCCAGACCAGATGGTCTATACAGTCCGGTACCGTTGCGGTCAGCAGCTGGCAACCGAAGCCCCCGTGGATGCAGATCTGGTCAGCACTGTCCCAGAGTCGGCGACGCCCGCTGCCCTCGGTTACGCAGCTAAGGTGTGTGCTCCTGGTCCTCGTGCAGTGCCTTGCTTCCCTGGCAGCGAGAGAGAGATCCTGGCACCTTGAGGGAGGAGCTCATCAATGACTGCTGATTCCTTTACAAGAATTTTTTATTTTCCAGCCTTTTCATCCAACAGCACTGTTCCAGTGAAGTTTACCAAAAGGGTTTAACCAAAGACTGGGAAATTTGACCTCTCCCCCTTTAAAAAAAAAAAAAAAAAAAAAAAGAGCATCTATTTCTAATTATCTGTAGAATTTAGTGGTAATACAGGTTGAGCATCTCTGTTCCAAAAGTCCAACATGGTCCATTATCCCAAACTTCTTTTGCACTGATATGATGCTACAAGTGGAAAATTACCCCCATGACCTCATGTTACAGGTCTCATTCAAAGCACAGGTACACTAAAAATATTGTATAAGATTATCATCAGGCCATGTGCATAAGAGGAATTATGGTTCTGTTCCTGTACTTGTAGTTGCACATGCTTAAATGTGCAAATGTTCCAAATGTGAAATGCAGAGCATTTCTGTTACCAAGCGTTTCAGATAAGGGATATTCAGTGTATACTTGCATATTACAATGTGCTGTTGAGGAACCCTCACAAGCTGCCAGTTTATCTGCTCCCTACTGAGTATGGGTAATGATAAAGGTAATGATGTTCTTTTGTTTAATGTTCTTAGTGCATGTTTATTTTCATTTTTCTTAATCAGGTAGATTCTATAATGTTGTAGTCCTGGGGTGGGTATAATACCCACTGCTCACTCTGAACACCTTGATCTCTTCTGAGCACAGGGCTCACAGAGACAGACCTATCACTCGGCCTCACCTCTTTTTTTTTTTTTTTGGTTGTTGTTGTTTCCATTTATTTGAGAAGTACAGAAAGCTCCCATCCTCTGGTTTGCTCCCCAAATGCCTAACATGGCTGAGGTCGTGGTTCTGGAAGTGGGGGAAGTGGGGAACAAGGCCAGTGAAGCTGGAGCCTGGAACTTAACCCTGTCTCCTGTGTTGGTGTCGGGAACCCAGCTTCCCGAGCCGTCATCGCTGCCTCCCGGGGCTGCATTAGCAAAAAGCTGGAGTCAGGAACCATGCTGGGAGCTGCAACCCAGGCACTCAGGTGTGGCACGTGGTGCCCTTCCTACCTGCTCAGCCAGTGCCTAGCCCAAGCCCCAACCATCAAGTTTCCACACCACCTCAACACTGCCACACCGAGGACCAAGCCCGACACAGGAGCCCTTAGGGCACAAACCACATCCAAACCATGGCAGGTGGTGCAGTGCATCAGCTCTGAAAGAGACAACATGCTGACATTTTAGGGAAAGCCGCCTTGAGAAATGGCTGAATCCTCTCCTGAGCCTACAGGTTTTAATTTCTTCTATAATTTCTAAATATGTGAATTTTTCTGATAGTAATTCATTACTTGTCTTGTCTTCGGCTACTTAGGGTTCCCTTCCAAGACAGAGGAATAACACTGTGCAAGAGAGCAGCGTTAACAATTACAGCAAACTCTAGCAGAATGAATTGGCTTTCCCACCAAGTGTATTACTGTCAGTGGGTTCCTCCACCCATTTTAGTCCTGAAGCACAGTTGTAATCCGATGATGAAAAGTCCCGAGTTACAGCCGCGTTTTGAAGTGTCACGCGCGTATTGTAGCGGCAGCACGGTCTGGAGAAGCCGTGTGCTGCTCTCACCGTCCCTTTGTCTCCTCTCTTCAGTGCGGACTGCCCTACGTGGAGGTGCTGTGTAAAAACCGGTACGTGGGAAGAACCTTCATTCAACCAAACATGAGGTTAAGACAGCTGGGCGTGGCCAAAAAATTCGGAGTACTGTCGGATAACTTTAAAGGCAAAAGAATTGTTCTTGTAGATGATTCAATTGTGAGAGGCAACACTATCTCACCCATCATCAAATTGCTCAAAGAATCTGGCGCAAAAGAGGTGAGTCATTAAAATTTACCCAAAAGCACTGGCAGATAACAAATAATACTGGCATAAAGATGGCAGTTCAGTATAATGAAACAAAATGAATAGTTCAATATAATGAATTTAAATTATTTTTCTATCAGGTTATTTTAGTGATAGATATGTAGCAACTTGGAGAACTTATAGTAGTAATTAATACTCACTCTTACACTAGATGTAATCCGTAGTGGATTAAAAAGCTCACTATAAAAGCCTAAATTTTCACAAAGTTAACTAAAAGACCAACAACAAAAAAACAGAATGTTTTTAAATCTGTAGGGTTTTGATTACTTTTACTATTTGAAGACATAAAACCAATCCCCAAGGTAATAAATTTGACTCACATTTTTTGTATCACTTAAATTGACAACAAACATGTATATATTCCTGGTATACCACATGGTGTTTTGATACTTGTGTTGACATACTGACATATCTAGTTTTATTGGGTCCCATTTTTTTCCACTCCACAGATACCGTATTTCTTTACACATTGAAGGTTGGCTGCAACCCCATGTGGACTAAATCTCTCAGCACCATTTTTCCAATAGCCTGTCCTCATCTCACATCCAAGAAGAGTTGCTGGTTTGCTTTTTAGAAAGGCAGAATTAACAGAGATCTTCTGTCACCTCATGCACACCCCTAAATGCCTGCATCAACTGGGGCTGGGCCAGGCTCAAGCCAGGAGCCTGGAACTCCATCCGGGTCTCCCATGTGAATGACCGGAAGCCCAGCACCGGGTCCATCATTGGCTGCCTCCTGGGTCTGTTAGCAGGAAGCTGCACTGGAAGTAAAGGTGGGACTCTGTCCCGGGCACTCTGATACAGGGTGCAGGCTCTGATAACCCCGGGCAACAGCTTAACCCACTGCACCACGACCCCTGGCCTCAAGACTTTTTCATTGTTAGTGTTTCTGTCTTGGTGGATCTGTAGTCGGTGCTATCTGATGTTACGATTAAAATTATTCTCGGGCACCATGAAGTGTGCTCTAAGATAGCAAAATTACTGCCTAACCGTTGTGTGTTCTGATCCATCCGCTGGGTCCCTCATCTCTCTCCCTGTCTTCAAGCCTCTCTGGTCCCTGAAACACAACAGTATTGAAATTAGGATGGATAGCCCTGCAGTGGTCGTTCAGTGTTCAAGAGAAAGGAAGTCATTTGCTGCTCGCTTGAAAGCATAGAAATGATGAAGCTGAGGGGGGCAGGCGTGAACGTGAGGCAGCCTTGTTGCTGCCACGGAGAAGGTTTGGTTGCTCAGAACAGAAAGATCGGACTAGCCCTCTCCTTGGACTGAAGCCGGATGCAGAGCAGGGTTCTGGCTCCTCAGCTCAGTGAAGGCTTGAGAGAGAAGGAAGCTGCAGAAGAAAAGTCCGAGGCTAAGAGGAACTGAGTTACGAGGTTTGAGGAAGGAATCCATCTCCACAAAGTACGACCCGGGGTGAAGTCGCCAGTGCTGGGGCAGCAGCTGCCGCAGGTTATGAGGGTCTAGCTGAGCCGAGCGAGGAAGGTAGCCACACTGAGCCCTGGAGCTCAGAGCAGGTGAAGCAGCCTCTCAGTGGGTGAGGACGCCATCTAGCGCTTTCACGGCTGAGGAGGAGGCGGTGCCTGGCTGCAGAGCACAGGCCGGCCCTCTTGTCGGGCTAGGACCTTAGGGTGAAAAGTCTGAAACCCTCTGCCTGTCGGTGCTGCGTTCATAGTGGAGCCGCAAAGCCTAGATGACAGCACATCTGTCTCCAACATGCTTTAATGAAAATTTAAGTCCGCTGTTGAGACCTACTGCTCAACAAAAAGATCCCTTCGGGGCCAGTGTTATGGGTTAAGCCACTGCCTGAGATGCCAGCATCCCATAGGGGTGCTGGTTCAAGTCCCGGCTACTTCACTTTCCATCCAGTTCCCTGCTAGTGTGCCTGGGAAGGCCGAGGAGGATGGTCCAAGAGCTTGGGCTCCTGCACCTACATGGGAGACCTGGAGGGAGCTCCTGGTTCCTGGCTTCGGCCTGGCCCAGCCCAGGCCACTGCAGCCTTTTGAGGGAGCAAGCTGGTAGATGGAGGAGCTCTCTCTTTCCTTCCCTCCTCCCATCTACTTTCAAATAAGTAAATCTTTTTTTAAAGAAAAAAAGGGCCAGCTCTATGAAGTAGTGGGCTAACCCTCCACCTGCAGTGCCAGCATCCCATATGGGTGCCAGTTCAAGTCCTGGCTGCTCCACTTCCAATCCAGCTCTCTGCTATGTCCTGGAAAGCAGTAGAAGATGGCTCAAGTGCTTGGGCCCTGCACCCATGTGAGAGTTTTGTACCTTGATAGATCAGTGCGATGAATATGATACAGCTGTTAAAAAACATTGTTCTGGCCGGCGCCGCGGCTCACTAGGCTAATCCTCCGCCTAGCGGCGCCAGCACACCGGGTTCTAGTCCCGGTCGGGGCGCCGGATTCTGTCCCGGTTGCCCCTCTTCCAGGCCAGCTCTCTGCTGTGGCCCGGGAGTGCAGTGGAGGATGGCCCAAGTACTTGGGTCCTGCACCGCATGGGAGACCAGGAGAAGCACCTGGCTCCTGCCATTGGATCAGCACGGCGCGCCGGCCGTGGCAGCCATTGGAGGATGAACCAACGGCAAAAGGAAGACCTTTCTCTCTGTCTCTCTCTCTCACTGTCCACTCTGCCTGTCAAAGAAAACAAACAAACAAACAACATTGTTCTGAAGATCGTGACGTGGGAAAATCCTTCCTGGTATAAGAAAGTTTAAAAATAAAAAAATGTGGGCACTGATTATTAGGGCCAATTCAATGTGCCTGACAGAAGGCAGAAGATAATAGACTGAAATAATTCTGTTATAGTAATAAGGTATTTGTTGTAACCCACTCAATCATATTTTTTTAAATAGTAAAATAAGAATTAGGCAGAAAGCCCATTCGTTAATTATAAGAGAACATGAAAGTGGTGCCAGGAAGGATGTCATTTAGTTAAATGAGAGGCAGGGATCTACAGAAAGAAATCTGTGAATGGGCGACAGAAGACAGTGGGCAGCTCTGTAGAGAAAGCGCTTCCAGGTAGCTGACCTGCACAGTTAGTGTCCAGATGCTGTGACATCTGGAGTGGAGCTGCCCACGCAGGGTTCTGCAGTACTAGATCGATTCTCTCAGTGGTTCTGACTCAGCACCGCAATTCTGTGTTTACCACATGCTTTTTTTAGGATTCTTTTTCATCCTGTTTTTCAGTAAAACAGATTTTGTAGTTTCTTTTTTACTCAGATATTGTTGCTAAATATTCTGTGAAATAATTTTATGTTCCATTTGGTGAATGAAAGAGAATTGTGTTCTTACGATGAGTATAAAATTATTTCTTTTCTAGGTACACATTCGAGTAGCTTCACCACCAATTAGATATCCGTGCTTCATGGGAATAAACATTCCCACAAAAGAAGAGCTTATTGCCAATAAGCCAGAATTTGATAGTCTTGCAGAATATCTTGGTAGGTATTAAAATTCCTGTAAACTTTATGTATTAACAGAGAAAGTCCAAAGCTCATCAGTGCTTATACCGTTAATAAGAAATGGTGCCCAGTATCTGCTAAAAGTAGTTATTGCATATGTTAACCAAGTGCTCAGCACTAGTCAGAGCGACAGGCATGTGTAGACACCACAGAGAATGCTATGCGGGGTACTGGGCCATGCCGAGGGCAGGAAACACAAAAACAATTGTATTACAGACTCTAACAGAATAATTTGGATGTGCTCACAAATCAGAAAAGTAAAGCTTATGAAGTATCTTTCTTGTTTAAAGATTTATATGTTTATCTGAAATCAGAGTTAGTGATAGGGAGAGAGAGGTCTTCCATCGGCTGGTTCACTCCCCAGATGGCCACGATGGCCAGGGCTAGGCCAGGCTAAAACCAAGAACTTCATCTGGGTCTCCCATGTAGGTTCAGGGGCCCAAACACTTGGGCCATACTCTGCAGCTTTCCCAGGCCATTAGCAGTGAGCTAGATCAGAAGTGGAACAGCTGAAACTCCAGCTGGTATCCACACATGACGTTGCTTAAGCTGCTTCACCACAAGCTAGCTCTCATCTTTTTTTTTTTTTTTCAAGATTTATTTATTTATTTATTTGAGAGGCAGAGACAGGGATAGGGTGAGATATTCCATCCATTGGTTCACTTTCCATGGTCTGGGCCAGGCTGATGTCAGGAGCCAGGAGCTTCATCTGGGTCTCCCGCATGTGTGGCAGGAGCTGGCGCACTTGGGCCAATTCCCATTGCTTTCCCAGGTGCATTAGCAAGGACTTGGATTGGAGGTGGAGCAGCTTCAACTTAAACCAATGCTTATATGGGATGCTGGCATTGCAGGCAGTGGTTTAACCTGTTGTGCCATAATACAAGCCCCAATAGGCTTAACTTTAACAATGAAGTAAGGAAACTTGGAGATTAAAATTGGATAAGACATCTTCCTTCCAAAGTCAAGAGAGTATCAATTATATTTATTTATTTTTTTAAAGATGTGTTTATTTATTTGAAATGCAGAGTTAACCCCAAGATAGAGAGAGAAGTCTTCCATCTGCTAGTTCACTCCCCCATATGACTGCAACTGCCGGAGCTGGGCCAATGTAAAGCCAGGAGCTTCCGCCAGGTCCCCCACATGGGTGTAAGGTCCCAAGGACTTGGACCATCTTCCACTGCTTTCCCAGGCCATAGCAGAGAGCTGCATCAGAAATGGAGCAGCCAGGACTTGAACCAGTGCCTATATGGGATGTCAGCACTGCAGGCAGTGGCCTTACTTGCTATGCCACAGCGCCAGCCCCTAAATTATATTTAACTGTCACCTGATGTTGGCCATTGTACTTTTGGTATGCCATGTGGTTGTGGCTGGCATCTCCTTTTGTGGTCATGCCTGTGCCTTTGGCCAAGTATTTTGAACATCACTGATGGCTATTATATTGGGAGCACTCATTTTTTGCCCCAAACTGTGCTGTATGCGTTATCTTTATTACAGTACCATCACAGTAACACTGCAGCTGGGCAGTGTTTCCCCAACTCTTGAGAAAGTAGACTTAGGGAGAGTGACTTTGAGCGTAAATGTGAGCTCGATCTTCCTGACCCCTAAATCTGTTTTCTTACTTGAGAACACTATTTCTGAAGCCCTTACATCCATTCTAGACTTGTAGCATTCCCTGCTGGTTTAAATTATGTTATCTCCTAATTCCAATTCAAAATTTAAAAAATAAAGTCTCTGGAATTTATTGATTTTAAAAATTTTTATTGATTTAATTTGGAAGAGAGAGAGAGAGACAAAGATCTTTCAACTTTGACTTCCTATATGCCTGCAATAGCTGGGGATGGGTTGAAGTCAGGAACTTAATCTGGGTTTCCTACATGGATGGCAGGGTTCCAAACACTGGAGCCACCCCCTGTGCCCACAGGGCACATTGTCAAGAAGCTACGACGGAGGAGCAGGCATCCCCAGGGACCTGCCCGCCTTTACCCGCCTTGTTTTCTTTTTCTTTTTTTTTTTAATTGGCTAAAACTATTCTCTATTTAACCAATTATTGCTTTTCAAGGAAGTTTCTTGATCTTCTCGTTTTCCTCCTTTAGGAGCCAACAGTGTTGTGTATCTGTCGGTAGAAGGACTGGTTTCATCTGTACGAGAAGAGATAGAATTTAAACAGCAGAAAGTGAAAAAGCACGATGTGATTCAAGAAAACGGGATTGGCCCAGAGAGCTTTGAAAAGAACGGTCACTGCACAGCCTGTCTCACTGGCAAATACCCTGTCGAACTGGAATGGTAGCTCATCGGGCAGATGCATTGCCGCAACGGACAGCTGGTCAAGAAGTGCCAGCGGCTACACCCTTCCTATTTACCGGTACTCAGTTGGTACAATAGAAGATGCCACATGCTTGCGTACCCGTACAACTTTTGGGGTTTTTTTCTGGAAAGGTTACCAAAGTGTATAATTGAATCTTGCTAATTGCATTTCATACAGCAATGTACAGTGGTTGTTTTTGTTTTTTTGTTTTTTCTTTTGTTTTTTTTTTTTTTTTTTTTGCTATAAGCAGTGGCAGGCCCTTGCAGCTGCTAAGTGGCACGTGCCAGATCCATGTTTTAAAGGGTTTGTAAGATGTTAGACTAAGACAGGAGATAGGAGGCAGATAGGACAGGTGAGTTAAATATAGCAGTTCATGCAAAGTTTGAATGTATCAGACCCCACAGGTGGCTAGCCTCCATAGTTCTGGCTATGGTTAGGGATTTGGCTTCCCTATCTAGCCTTAGATAAAGCTGTATAAAGCAAAAACGAAAATCATCTTTTTGTGCCTCAGTTTCCCCACTTGTGCAGTGGGGTATTTTTATTGTTAAATAATTATTGGGACTTTGAATAAGTCCTCCTGGTGATTAGAGCCAACATCGCACCCCTAAATTTGTGATTTTTAACTTTTGAAAGCTAATCGTTACCAGCTCTTTTGAAACTAGTTTGCAGCTAAGGTTTCATGTGGAGGAGGGGAAATACAGTTAGGCATCTATCTTTGGGGTTGTTGTAAAAATCTGCCTATGGAAAAGATTTTCCTACATTCGACCACAAAATATGATTTGTCACACTTAGTGCCCTGATGCTGTAAGCCCAGCGAATAACCCAGCACATCTGAAATGAAGACAAATGTTTGGATCCCAACAAACCGTTTCTCCTTAGTTTTGCTTAACTATCATGCTTTTTGAATGAAGTACTTAATCACTCATAAGCATATATACATTTTTATATATATATCTATATATATATACAGACGTATACACACATATGTACAATTGCAATTAATGATCAGGAAGAAATATAGTAGGGACCAAGATTTTTTTAAGAATCAAGAAGACAGCTACTTTTTTGACATTTGAATGCCCACATCTAAGCATCCACTTTTTTTTTTTTTTTTTTTTGACAGGCAGAGTGGTCAGTGAGAGAGAGAGAGAAAGGTCTTCCTTTGCCGTTGGTTCACCCTCCAATGGCCGCCGCGGCCGGCGCACCGCGCTGATCCGATGGCAGGAGCCAGGTGCTTCTCCTGGTCTCCCATGGGGTGCAGGGCCCAAGTACTTGGGCCATCCTCCACTGCACTCCCTGGCCACAGCAGAGAGCTGGCCTGGAAGAGGGGCAACCAGGACAGAATCTGGCGCCCCTACCGGGACTAGAACCCAGTGTGCCGGCGCCACGAGGTGGAGGATTAGCCTAGTGAGCCACGGCGCCGGCCTAAGCATCCACTTATAATCACTCTTTTCTGCTTGATTAGCATCTAGAGAATTTGATTTTTTAAAATATTTTTCTTATAACATCTGAAATTTAGGTTAAGGTGACTTGCCCATCAACCCTGCTTCTGTAAGATTTTTTAAACATAAAAGTGTTTGTTTCTGTTATGTTACCACAGTCTGACGTATATAGCATTCAGATCTGCTTAGAAGTTTAATATTTATTAGTGGCTGCAGTTGTTGGTCTTCATCTGGCGTATCACCTGGTGTCCTGCAGCAGCGGCTCAGGTGCAGGCAGAGTGGCAGTGCAGAGCCCTGGGACCATGCCGGGGGCGCAGCACCGAGGCGGCGAGCCCCGGGACTCACGTGTGACCTGGCCTTCCTTACCTTTGACTTGTGAAAAACAAGACACTCAGGGAGTACTACACCCAAATCTCTGATCACCCTCATGTTCTTCGTAGTTCGTTTCACTGGGATGCTTTCATAAAGGAAGATAATACTGTGACAGTTGGCTGATGCTACAGATTTCATCGTTTTTCTCCAACATGGACTTGGATTTCACAAGTTTCTGACACCTGAACTAAATTACAGGGTTTTGGTTTTTGTTGTTTCTTTTTTTTTTTTTAACTGATGTAGTTTCAAATGTTGTTTAACTGCTTTAAATTTATATGAAAATTGTAAGCTGCGCAGATGAGACCTGTGTTTTCACAGGATCTATATTGTGAACTGAACTAAGCCTATGTTTTTGTGACCTCTCTGTGATGCCTTGGTCGCAAATATATGTAATAAGTGTATTTGGACACACATGTGCTTTTTGAAAAACGGTGACTTCTAGTAAGTACTTGTCGGTGAACAGCACACAGACATGTAGGCTCCACTCTTGGTGCCAGCTAGTTAGATCTTACTTCTCTGATCTGGACATTTCAACAAATAGACCATCTCTTATAAACCAGAAAAACCACTTGTTGAAAATGAGGGACAAATAAAGTTGTTAGAAAAAGCAAGGCCCGGGTGGCTGTTTCGCTTGCCAATAAGATGCCCCTTGGCACGCCCACATCCCACCTCCCAGTCCCTGGGTTCAAATCCCAGCCCCGGTCCTGACTGCACCTTCCTGCAGCGCACACCCCAGGAAGCAGCAGGGCTGTAGTTAGGTCCTTGCCATCCTTCGGGGTACCTGTAGTCGCTAGCTCCTGACTTCAGCTTGATCCAGCCCTGGCTGTTGCAGGCGTTTGGGGGAGTGAGCCAGTGCGCTACAGTATATACAGTCAACTGGATATTATAATAAAGTATGACGCTACGAAGTGACACAGAGGAAACTTCAATGCCTGTTACTCAATGGTAGAAGCCAGCCTGAATGACACTCTGCAAGAAGCAAAACTAGGGAAGCAGCATCCTGTGTCGCGTGCAGGGTCTTAGTCCACCCAACGAGGATGGACCGGGTCCGAGGAAAGGGAAGCGCGCCGCTCGCCTGTTCCCCAGCCCCCCTTGATCCCGGAGACGATCCCATCCGATGCCGTGGGAGTCCAGTCAAGCAGGGACTCGTTTGTTGTCGCGCAGTAAGCCCCTTTTAAAGCAAAAACCACAAAGCTATAGGGGCGGGGAAGCGAAGCCAGCCAATCGTTTTAAAGGTTACCCTGTCGTGCACTCGGTTTCCATAGGGTCCACGCACTGACGTCATCTCCTGATGCCTGTGCCCAATCAAGTTTTCTTGGAAACAACTCGGACTCCGCGCGTCTAATGTCCTCTGGGCGCCATCCTGTCCAGCGCTGCGTAGATGGCGTCCACCTCCTCCTAGTCCTCGTAGGGCCCGCTGGAGAAGAGGCTGCCCGCATAGCCGTTGTCCTCGTCGTCGTCGGCGGCAGCCTGGTTCTTCATCTGGGCCCCAGCGGTCCTCTGGGGGGGGTGCATGGCATCATCCACGGGGTCGTTGGCATCCCGGGCAGGTCTGATGTCCGGCCAGGTGGTGAAGCCGGTAGCCCCCGGCCCAGCCCCAGCACACAGCCGAGCGGGGCAGGCATGGCCGGGAACGGCTGCTGCTGCTTGTTCATGGCGGCGATGAAAAGACGGGACGCCGCAGCCGGAGACTCTGAGCCGAGCCGCCGCAGCGCCGTCTTCACGAAAGGTCACAGCCCCGCGTCACCCGCGCCCCGGAACAGAGTGCGCCATCTGCGCTATCTCATGCCCTGCACCAATCCAGCTCCCTGCTGGTAGGCCTGGGAGGCAGCAGGGGATGGCCCGGTGTTGCCGCCACCCGCGGGTGAGACCCAAATGGAGATCCTGGCTCCTGATTTGGGCCCAGCTATTGCAAGCATCTGGGGAGTGGAATCAGAGGATGGAAGATCTCTCTCGTCACTGCCTTCCAAATAAGGGGGAAAAACGGGTGAAAGAGGGAAGGATGAATGGCAGAACAAAGGGTTTCTAGGGCGGTGAAAGTGAATTGTAACAAATGGGCCTCTGGAGGTTCTGGTCCCGGCTGCTCCACTTCCACTTCTGATCCACCTCTCTGCTATGGCCTAGGAAAGCAGTGGAGGATGGCCCAAGTCCTTGGGCCCCTGCACCAGCGTGGGAGACCTGAAGGAAGCTCCTAGCTCCTGGCTCCAGCTATTGCGGTCATTTGGAGAGTGAACCAGTGGATGGAAGACCTCCCTCTCTCTCTCTCTCTCTCTCTCTCTGCCTTGGCCACTCTCTTTTTCAAATAAATTAATTTTAAAAAAATAGGCCTCTCTGGTTGGGGAGACTGCATATAAAAGAATATAAATCGTGACATGGTTGGGAAGTGTCTGTACCTTCAACTCAGTTTTGCTATGAGCCTCAAACTGCTCCAAAAAATAAAGTGTATTTTAAATAATTAGTGAATGGAACCAAAGAAAAAATGCAGGGGCTGGCATTGTGGTGCAGTGGATAAAGCTGCTGCCTGCAGTGCCAGCATCCCATACGGGCTCTGGTTCGGGTCCTGGCTGCTCCACTTCTGATCCAGCTCCCTGTTAATGGCCTGGGTGGGAGACCAGGAAGAAGCTCCTGGCTGCTGGCCTTGGTCTGGCTCAGCCCTAGCCATTGCGGCCATTTGGGGAGTGGAACCACAGCTGAAGATCGATCTCTCTCTAATTGCCTTTCAAATAAATAAATCTTAAAAAATAATCAAAATAATAGGTGCATATTCTTTGAAAGTTAGAAAACAAGGTCACCACTCTTTCCAGTTGTACTCTGTACTGCACCTGCATTTTACCCTTTTTCTGTTAATATGTTTTAGATACTTACACAGTGTTTTAGCCAATTTTAGGACATCTCTTATTTTCCTGCCTTGGAATTTGACAAAGTGTGTCTGGACGAGTAGAGGACATATTCAAACATTCAAAGTGTGATTGCCTCAAAATCCTGCCCTTATACCTTGAATTTCTAATGCTTCCTTTCTTGGTTTCCAGTATAACCTAGACAGCTCCTCTCAGGAAAACTTCCAGTCTGTTGGTAAAACAGGTCAAAGTGAACATCTAAGCCTCTTCCAAAAACAGCTACATGCTCCTGAGACGACAAGCTGCGACATGCAATACACACCCCTAACTTTGGGTGCAGACATTGTCTTATGTAGTTGGGAAATTGCTGGATGGCAGGAACCAGAGTCTCTCATAGGATATACAAGAATACTGGATTCTTTGCATTTGGCAAAGTGAAAAATGACTGTGCAGAGAGATCTAAATAGTCTTCCTCAATCCTGGAAGACCGCTTGTGTGGCTTCAGCCTCAACACACTGATAGTTGTGAAGGATGTGATGGTTGGCCGGTGCCGCGGCTCAGTGGGCTAATCCTCCGCCTGTGGCACCGGCACCCCGGGTTCTAGTCCCGGTAGGGGCGCTGGATTCTGTCCCAGTTGCCCCTCTTCCAGGCCAGCTCTCTGCTATGGCCAGGGAGTGCAGTGGAGGATGGCCCAAGTGCTTGGGCCCTGCACCCCATGGGAGACCAGGAGGAAGCACCTGGCTCCTGGCTTTGGATCAGCGCAGTGCGCTGGCCGTAGTGGCCACTTGGGGGGTGAACCAACGGAAAAAGGAAGACCTTTCTCTCTGTCTCTCTCACTGTCTAACTCTGCCTGTCAAAAAAAAAAAAAAAAAAAAAAAAAAAAAAAAAAAGGCTGATTTTACGTGACAATTTGGTTAGGCTGGTGTACCCAATTGTTGGCTCAGTCTACATGTTGGTGTGTGACAGGTGTCTTTTTAGATGTGTTTATTTAAATCAGCAGACTTAGTAAAGCAGGCTGCTCTACATACTATGGGTGAGCTTCATCCAGTCAGATTAAGACCTTTTAGAGCAAAGATGGATTTCCTAAAACCAGTGTCTTCAAGCCTGCAACACTGGAATTGTGCCCGAGTTTCCAGCCCTCTGGCCTGTGGAAACTGAGCTGAAACCTGCAACCTGGGGGAGTCTGACACAGCAGTGGAGACAGCTCAGGATGCCCGCATCCCACATCAGAGGGCCTGGATTCAAGTCTTGTATGCTGCAGGTTCCAGCTTCCTGCTGATGTGCACCCTGGAAGGCAGCTGGTGATGGCACAAGCGCTGGAGTCTCTGCCACCTACGTGGGAGAGCTGGCTTGAGTTCAGGATTCTGGATTTGGCCTGGCTCTGCCCTGCTGTTACAGGCATTCGGGGAATCAACGAGCTGATGAGATTCTCCCTCCCTCCTTCCCTCTCTCTCTGCCTTTCAAATTTTTTTTAATGTTTCCTTCCAGCTTTTCTTTCTTTCTTTCTTTTTTATTATTTAACAGGTAGAGTTATAGATAATGAGAGAGAGAGAGAGAGAGAGAGAGAGAGAGAGAGAGAGAGAAAGGTCTTCCTTCCATTGGTTCACTCCCCAAGTGGCCCCCGGCACCCATATGGGATGCAGGCGCCACAGGCGGATGATTAACCAAGTGAGCCACGGTGCCAGCCCTGTCAAATTTTTTAAATATGTATTTTAAAAATAATTTTTAATGCAACCTGAATTTCTGGTGGCCTGGCTTGCTGGATTTGTCAGGCCCCACCATCGTGTGTCAGCCATGGGGCTAGGTTTATCCTATTGATTCTGCTCCTCAGGAGAACTCTGATAGGCTCAGTCAGATGCAAACAGCCTGACTTCTCCATTCTTTTTTCCTGGTCAAAACACCAAGCCTGAAGGAACCCATTTTCTTTCTGCCTCCTGAGCAGGCGAGCCCTGTCAGAGCAAATCACACCATGCACATCATTCAATTGTGAACTCTGCTACAGAGCACATCACGGGAACTTAACCCTGCACTAGAGTACGGTCAACGATTTTCAAAATTCTTTCTGGAAACAAATTAAAAAAAAAAGACATTAGCAGATGAATGTTATCTAATTAGACAAAGTAGTGAAATGTGTGGAATGCACAAACTGTCAGCTGATGGTGGGATGGTGGGATGATGATTTGCCTGTAGGTGTACTATCAGCTCTGTGCACGGTACGCATTTGACGCTTTCCTGCATATAGAACAGGGTGAGTGGATGGAGTTAAAAAATTGGGAAAACAAGTGTGTAAGACATGAATCCTGCTGTCACTGTATTTTTAAGCTTAAAGAGTCTTGGAAATGACACAGCTGTTCTGGGTGCTATGTGCATGTAAGTCACTGTGGGGGAAGGTTCTGAGGTTGTCACCTGTTTAACACCTGTTCCTAGCTTGTGTTCAAAGAAAAAACTATTACTCATGGCAAAAGCAGCAGCCAAAAATTCTTATTTGCTCTGGTTTCCCATGCTCCCCCAGTCTTATTCTGAGGTGTGGCAGGGAGGGCTTAGGTGGATGTCTGTGCACGGGCACATTACAGAAGCATTACAGGGGCCACTACTTTGGTAGTAAGTGGAAGCAGGCCTGCTCTTTGGGGAAGATGGCAGCTGCAAAGTGGCTAGATAAAGAGGACCTTGTAATCTAGGCATATCTAGCAAGACTTTGTGGGCACCCAGATGGTCCCTCGCAACAGTATGTGAAGTTCATGGAGTAAGAGGACGATGGGCAAATTCTCAGGTGGAACTTGGGGAATAACACCGCAGAGGAGTAACGTTTCAGCTGTGTTGTCCTCAAGCCGGCAGGGGGAAGAAAGGGGCGTTTCCACCTGAGACCGTTCAAAGCGCAGGTGTGGAAACATGCTAGGGACTGGTATGCTCAGATTTACTTGCGTCTCATGGGGCTGGAGCTTAACAGGAAGAGGTGTGGGGAATGTGGAGGTTGGGGTGGGGGACACTGGCCCCAAGATTTGTCTGCATCCGAATGTTACGGTGCAGGCAACGTGGAACCACCAAAGCCGCTTACTCTCATAGCAGAGAGCCTTGACTGATCAGGCTGTTGTCTGTTACAATGATCATTCTGGATTGACGGGGAAATGGCGTCTCAGACACAGTCTTTATGTTGGCTGCCTGTTGGAATCCCCTGAAGTAGAGAGTCTGTAAAGAGTAACGGACCCTCAGGGAAAGAGCAGAAGGGATAAAAGGAATACTATTCTAGGAGCAATAGCAGAGGCCTCCACGGAAGTGGAAAGGCTAAATTTAAAACAGCAGTGAGCAAAGCCAGCAGCCAATCCCATTTGTATCGCAGGCTCTCTCCCCGTGCCCCTGCCTACAAAGCTCAGAAATTGGCTTCTGGGAAGAGGGCAACTGAAAGGACTGGAAGTTCACTTGGGAATGAGTTAAATCCTACACCACCCTCGGCCTGAGCTGAAGACGGGATTCCTTGTATTGGAGGACACCAGACACATTTCTTTTTTTAAAGATTTATTTATTTATTTGAAAGGCAGTTACAGAGAGAGAAGGAGAGCAAGAGATCTTTCATCTGCTGGTTCACTCCCCAAATGGCCTCAGTGGCTGGGGCTGGGCCAAACCAAAGCCAGGTCTCCCATGTGGATGGCAGGGGCCTGACACCTGGGCCATCCGCTGCTGCCTTCCCAGGCACATCAGCAGGGAGCTGGATGGGAAGTGGAGCAGCCAGGACTTGAAACCTCTGACATGGAATGCCAATGTTGCAGGGCCTTACCCGCCGCACAACACCTGCCCCTTCAACTTTATGAGAGTAGACAATGCTCCTGCAGTCCTGTTCAGAGCCAAGGGCATGTACTGACGACCTTCACCAAACGCTTCACGCTGTCACACCATCAGATGTTAGCAGACCTACTCCCCAGCCAGCAAAGGGCTGGGCATCGACGTCACACGATCCAGAACTCCCAGGGAAGCCTGCGTGGGTTTTATCTCCAACATCTGTGTTGACCGCAGCTTCAGTCTTTGCTATGGACAAATTAGAAGACAGTGGATCCCACCAGGAAAGCGCTGCGGGTCTGCCTTCTGAATCTTCTGGGAGCCATCCAACAGTGACCAATCAACCAGCACCCTTCCAGCCTCTGCCACCTCACTGATGCAGGATTCCGGCTCTTCCTGCACGGTAAGCGCTCCCAGTGCAGCCAGCCCAAGCCATTAGTAGGAAGCTGGATGAAAAGCAGAGCGACCAGCATGCAAACCAGCTAAGGGACACTGGCATGGCAGGTGGCGGCTTAACCCCCTGTACCACAACCCTGGCCCCACCAGACACTTTAAACAGGAGAATGAAGTGGAAAATTAGAGACATCGCACCCTCTGCAACTCTCTGCTTCCACTTGATTTTCAACAAAACTTGTCCCTGAACTCAAGAACTTATAATCAGCTTTTAAGTATGTGCGATCGCTGGAGGACGTAAGGTCTAATTGGATACAGAGGGCAAGAAAGAGGTGAGGCTGTTAACCAGCCATCTGGGTGGATGACGGTGTCCTCTCCAAATAGAAAAACAGACAAGATACATCTTGGGGGACCCCTCCCCCCAATAGGTCATGTTAGTTTTAATAGCCATGGCATATCCTGGTTGTAGGGGATGCTGCTCTTCCCCCCCCCCCCAGAAGAGCACCCCTGGGGGTGGTCTCTGGGTTAGTCCCCTGCCAGGATAAGCATCTTAAGTGGGGTCTGGTGGGGAGGGCCCACGCACGCCTAATGCAGCTGCAGCTCCTAAAATACTGGCCTGTTTGGCCCATCGTGCCACAAGCTATTTAAGGCGCACTGCAGCCCGGCTGTGCAGATTCCGGACCAAGGGCGGCCCTCGGGCCCTCCCAAAGGAGTTTCCCAGTGGTTTCTCTGGAGGGGCATTACGAGTGAACCCTCTTGGGTTTCGGGCTCCCGCAGGGCGACACTGGTCAAGAAAGGTGGTCGGTAAGTGGAGAAGTTTCCCAGATTCCTGCAAAACGTTTTTTGGTCATAACTGAGAATGAGAGCGCACCCCGTTCTTTCCTTACTGAGCTGCCATCTCTCACGCCTTGTGCTCCCACATGCTCCCCCCCCCCCCATAAACGGCAGAAAACGCCTCTGCTTCCTTCTGGTTCCACACCCAAACCTCAGGGCACCGCTTTATTGCCCTGGACGCCTACTGTAGTAACCTAGGTGTCGCCCATGAGGGCAACTCCCTTGCTGGACTCTGCCCGCCCCGCCCGCGCAGCTTATGGAACTCGCCACTTCGGACCTGCCTTATTTTCTCTGGAAATCCTACTCGAAGCTGCACATCCTACCGTTTTTGCTGCATTTAAAGTGAGCCGTGGCCTGGCCTGGGTCGCTCTGTCCTCTGTTTTTCTGGCCAGTTGCATTGCTATCTACTCAAAAACTAACCCTGTAAGAGTGTTATCGGTAAGGACTGTTCACATTAAGCTCCGTAACCTTGCTTGTTCTGGCTTCCGTAACAAGTGCTTGCCTTTGTCCTGAGCTCCCAACAGGATGTGGTTGACCCCTGGCCTGCATCGACTGGGGAGCACACGTCCCCGTGCAGCCGCCGGCTTTCAGAAACAGACTCCACGATTCGCCCCGAGGCTTTGGCGCCTTCTGGAACTGGCTGTTCAGAATGTAACACATCTGCTTCTCGACTTCAGCCCGGGGCGGCTGTTGTAGAGCAGCTGTTAGGCAGAGGTTGGGGACGCGCGCCTCGCCTGTGGCAGGGGCTGGGCTCGAGCCCGGCACCGGTTCGTTTCCTGCTCATGCTTCCCGGGACGTAGCAGGTGATGGCTCAGCGTTCCTGGGTGTCCGGCCCCCACGGGGGTGGCCCTGGCTGGGGCTGGCATCCGGGGAGCTAACCAGCAGATGGAGGATCTCTCTGCCTTATTTCAAATATGTATTAAATGTCCGCTTCACGATGACAAGGAGTCCGTGTGCAGGCGCCACAAATGTCGAGAGCCTGGAGTGCGCTCACTCCAGTTTTTCACGATGATTTCCCCTTTCTTCATATCCACCCTAGGGGTGTTTTTATTACCACCTCATCTGCGGTTGAAAACCCAAGAACCTTGCCCAGGGTTTCAAGGCAGCGAATACAGAGGATGCGGTTCCAAGCCGATCAATTCCAAAGTCCTACAGATCCCGTCCCAGACCCAGCGTGACCAGCGCAAGCGGCTGAGCCGAGGACCGTCAGCTAACAAGCCTGCTGCGGCTGTCAGCTCCCTCTGCGCCACAGCTCCGGGATATGGCCCACACCCCTGAGGCGCGCGCGCGCTGACGTCAACGCGACGACGCCGGAGACTGACGTAAGGGCCGCGCGACGGGGTGAAGTGATTCCGGAAGTGCTGTTGAAGGGCGGGGTGTAGGTCTGGATGGGCTGAGACTTCCGCCGGTGAGACCCTGAGCGGGTCGCGGCGGGGTGTGGTGTCCGGCGAGGGGTTTGTGCGTCGGAAGCCGCGTGGGCGAGACCTAAGCCGGCTGCGGCGCGGGCTTGCGCGGGGTCGCGGGCGCTAGTGTGCGGGTCGGTGCGGGCTGTGCGCTGTCTGCGAGTCACCTGGCTCCCGCGCTCAGGGGGAAGTGCACCTGCTCCACACGGGGCGGTGGTGTTGAACGCGGTCGCAGGATGTCCGTTAAGCAGCAGCTAGGTAAGGGAAAATGAAGTTTCTAGCTTTATTTTATATTCACAGTGAAAATCAAAAACCGAGACAACACTGGATTTTGGCTAAATTCTCTACCAACCACTGGGAAACTGGAAATTAAAATTAGAAAAACATCTTAATTGTATAGATAAGTGTGATGTGAGTGTAGTTTGTCATTTAAATGATACTTTCTGTAAGAATTCATATTATAATCCTGCCCATTCATTAATATCAAATAAGCTTTAAAATATATTGATGAGGTTATTCTGATGTGGAAAATTAACTTCATGTTGGTACGTTCAAGGAAGATAAGTGGCTTTTGCAAGTGGACTCGGTTTTTGTAAAAATGCCTCAATGGGATAGATTCCGTGTGTAGACGATTTGATAGGCACGTGCTGGAGTGGGTGGCAGGAGCATTAGCTGGATTGTGAAGTAAACGCCTCTCCTACAATTCTATGTGCTGTAGACAACCATTCCTACATGATCATTCGTATGTCTAAGGAAAGCTGAAAATCTGTCTTGGACAGGCCAAAAAGAAGTGCTTGGAGCAATGCTTACTAAAACCACCTCTGAGTTTCTCTGGTATTGCTGAGGTTTGCATCCAGAAGTCGTGCATCTTCAAAATTTGAGTCTCTGCAGATGTTCATTGTATACTCCTGAGAAGGTTCTTAGTTTCCGACTGATGTTAATGACCTGGCTGAATATTTTGACTCGGTAAGGAAATTGGCCCAAATAAATATGAGCAAATAAACTTCAGGATTGTCAGTGGGCTCCTTGATAAATCTTACTTGTTTTGAAATCTGGAACTAAGATTCTGGGGTAGGGGGTGATCACCTTCAAGGAAGGTTTTTGTTATCGTCAATCCTTAATGTTTCTCTGAAATATTGTTCCAAATGTTCTTGTTATAGACTCTTTATTGAGTTGTAATACTGTATTTAGGGGGTAAATCTAAACTTGGTAATTTAAGAATCAAACAAGGCTATGAATAAAACTATAGGAGTGTGACCTCTAAAGTGCTGTAATAAGTGCTGAAAAAGCACTCTTCTCATGTATAACAGTCTACAACTGGTTGGGTAGAAGGCAGGATTTTTTTTTTACCCCAATCAGAGATGCATTTTGCCTTCATTCGCATCTGAACTTAAAAGCAGACTTTATTTACACTAGTTGTTTCAAAGTCACTATATAGGATTTTGACAGTCTTAGTCTTCCTATAACTGTAAGGAAAAATGTGCTGCTTTAAACGTGGTTTTATTGGTTGATTATATAGATTTTTCACACTGTGATCAGTTGACGTCTACACTGTCTGCATTGTCATCTGTTCTATCGTTCCTCTCTCTCTTTTTCAAGCTCTGATCCGGTGTTTGAAGTGACTGCATCAGATTCATTTTGGCCTCATTAGTCCCCAGAGTTATGCACGTTTCTTAAGTTCATAGACTATTCAGTTCCATGTCTGTCTTTGATAGTTTTACAAGGAGTGACCACAGAGAAGCTTCGCTCCCGATGTTTCTGTTCGTACATAGTTCTCTGCTGTAGATGAACGGTGTCTAGATGCACGTTCGTGAAATGACTCTTCAGGAATTGGTGCACCAGGCCGCCTCCCTCTATTCGGACAGAATAGCCGTGTGTTTTGATGAATGCAACAACCAGCCTCCAGTTTATTACACCTATGAGACTGTGGTTACTGCTGCCTCCGAATTATCCAGTTTCCTGCTGTCACACTGTGACTTTGACGGAATTCGGGAAATTGGTCTCTACTGCCAGCCGGGAATAAAAGTGCCCTCTTGGATTTTAGGGTAATATTTCTTTTTTCTTTACCTCTCAAAATCTTGAGTTACAGACAGTGAGAGGGAGAGACAGGTCTTCCATTGGTTCACTCCCCAGATGGCAGCAATGGCCAGAGCTGCGCTGGAGCTTCCTCCAAGTCTCCCCTGTGGGTGCAGGGGCCCAAGCACTTGGGCCATCTTCTACTGCTTTCCCAGGCCATAGCAGAGAGCTGGACTAGAATAGGGGCAGCCAGGACTAGAACTGGTACCCACGTAGGATGCCGGTGCTGCAGATGGAGGATTAACCTACTGCGCCACGGCGCCGGCCCCAAGGGTAATATTTCTTACTACTATAAATTTGATACTACCTTAAATTCATAACTTTGTAATTTATAGAATATGTTACAAGGTACTATTCTGTTGACAGTTGGATTTTTTTCTGTAGTTTGGTTAATTCTAGAGAGGCTAAAGGAGTTGACATCTCTCCTAGTGTTATGTGTAATCATTTGAATTAATTAATTTGAGCTTATTTAGGAGACACTAGAAATTTTCACTTGGCGCCTTTAAAAATGTCCAGATTCTAAAGGCTCTTCTTTGTCAGAGGAAAATAATTATAATTTGTAGTTAGACAACATAAGGATTTGAGAAGTAACGTAACTTATATTTTTTCTCTTGGAAATCAGTTTAGGAGCTCATGCATTCAGTGGAGGGATGAATGAGAGTATTGGATCATGATCCATAAAAGCTGAAAGACCATTGGAAGATCCTTAAACAATACCTATAAAATGTTCAGTCTCCTTAATTATTCCTGTCAATGTATTTTCTGTTATACAGCAAAAGGCTGCCAAAGAATTAGATTTTTTATCCTATAAGGTTTGTCTTAGGTTAACTATGTAAGTATAGAATTCAGAAATTTACTTTGATTCATTTACAAAAACTTAAAGAATTTACTTCAAAGATCTAGAACTTCAGAGTACTTTTTTACTTAAAATGACTAAATGTCTTGTTTATACAAGTTTTGCTACATACAAGCTAATCCTAAAGCTCTTCTCCCCCCGCCCAGAAAAGCTCTCCTCCTGATCTGGGTGAAGGGTCTTTTGTATGAAAGTCTCATATTCTGCATACAAATGAGATGCATGCGGATACTTAGCTTTTCTCTTACCCTACAGATGAAGAAATCAGACTTATTTTAGTAGTGGCCGGCTAATCGTGTATTATACTATGGTACATTGGCTCTTAAAAATCTTGCACTTTCTGTATTAAGTGATGAGAATTTAATGTAGAATTTATGTCCCCTGGATGTTCATGAAGAGCAAAACAATCTTTATAACCAGAGCTGTGTCGGTCACACTGCTGATACAGGATAGCGTGTGGAGAGAGAAGTACCTACAGAAGGATTGTAGTCGACAGACTTCCCAAAGCTGACTCTGAACTTGTTTCTTTAGAATTCTCCAGGTGCCTGCTGCTTATGCTCCGATTGATCCAGACTCGCCTCCGTCATTGTCAGCTTATTTTATGAAAAAATGTAACCTAAAGTATATCCTTGTTGAGAAAAAGCAAATTAATGTAAGTCTGTGGCTTCAGGGTGTGCGTGTGTGTGTTATCTTTCAGTTGAGTTCCCGCCTCCTCATCTTGATTTCTAGGTTTGTCAGCTCCAGCTTAGCTTCTCAGGCTCCGCACTGCTGACGTTTTGTGTTGAGTAACTGTTGTAGAGTCTCCTACGTTTTTCTTTAAAGACTTTGTTTACTTGGAAGGGAAAGTACCAAAGATACTCCATCCTGTGGTTCACATCGGCCAGCCCTAGATCAGGCCACAGTCGGGAGCCAGAACTCGATACAGGTCTCCCACGTGGGTAGCAGGGGCCCAAGATACTTGGGAACCATCTTCCATTGCTTTCCCAGGCATGTTAATAGGCAGCCGGATAGGAAAGCTAACCGGGACTCAAACCGGCACTCTGATACTGGATGCTAGTGTGGCAAATGACGTCTTGACTCAGGCAGAGCGCCAGCCTCTGTCCTGTGCGTTACAGGATCTTCTGCAGTATCCCTGGCCTCTACTCAAACACTAGGAGCACCTCACAGCTGTGGTGATCAGAAATGCTCCAGACCTTGCCAGATGGACCCTGGAGGCGCTCTGCACGTCTCACAATCCATTGGGAACCACCTGTCTATGGCATAAACACATCGCCTGGCCTTACAGTCGTTTTGAATTTCCTTTTTCTTTCCAAAGTATTGCCTTTTCTGGAAAAGTTCTATTATACTCGAAGCTTTTAGTTATTTGGGGGTGAGAGACGCAGTCATCCACTGCCTCACTCCCCAAATGCCTGTAGCAGCCAAGACTGGGCCAAGCTGAGGCCAGGAACCCAAAACTTAATCTAGGTCTTCCTTGGGGGTAGCAGGGATTTAGGTATTTGAACCATCACCTGCTGCTGCCCAGGGTGCCCAGAGGCAGGGAGCTGGGATTGGAAGCAGAGTAGGGATTCTAATCCAGGCACTCTTGACAGAAGATGTGGGTGTCCCAAGTGGATTTTAACCGCTGCACCAGATTCCTGCCCCTACCTGAAACTTCTGTCTTTATATATTTATGGCATTTATAGTCATCAACAAATAATTTTTAAATGGAAATCTGGCTATAATCCTTTATTTGAAAGGCAGACGTAAATCTGTCCATCTGCTGGTTCACTCCCCAGGTGGCCACAACGGCCAAGAAGCTCTAGTGTATGGCAAAGCCAGGAGCTTCATCTGGATCTCTGAAGTGGATGGCAAGAGCCCAACTACTTAGGCCATTGTTTGCTTTCTCAAATGCATTAGCAGGGGCTGGTGCTGTGGCGCACGGGTTAACGCCTTGGCCTGAAGCACCGGCATCCCATATGGGTGCCGGTTCGAGACCCAGCTGCTCTACTTCCAATCCAGCTCTCTGCTATGGCCTGGGAAGGGAGTGGAAGATGGCCCAAGTCCTTGGGCCCCTGTACCCATGTAGGAGACCCGGAAGAAGCTCCTGGCTTCGGATCAGCACAGCTCCGGCCGTTGTGGCCATCTTGGGGGTGAACCAGAGAGATGAAAGACCTCTCTCTGCCTCTCCCCTCTCTGTAACTCTGATTTTTAAAGATTTATTTCTTTGAAAGTAAGTACATTCCAACTGTATAAAATTGTATCTCTTCATCAAAAGTTTAAAGCAAATATACAAATATGAAACTAAAAATCAAATGCACTAGCCGTTAAATAGCAACCAAAGACATAACCAAGAAACACTGCTTTCAGGGCAAGACCTGGCATATACACAGGTTCAACAAACAGCCCATGCTTAATTATTTCTTGTTTATAAGACTATCTTACCAAAGGAGAATATCATAAGTGGTATATTTAGCTGTTTTTAATTTATTTTCTATATGAGCCAATTTATATTTGAGAATAATTTAAAAGTAGCATATGTGTATAGGGATAAATATCAAGAAACTATCTTGATATTTAAATCTCATTAAATAAAGGGGGAATCTCCCTAGAAAATTAGTCTCAGATTAAGGCCTCCAGAAAGAACTAAAGTTTTCATGTGGTTAATATCTATATAAACAAATGGGTTTTTGTCGATTTTCAGGATCAAGGAATTCAGTAGGTGTGCATATCATAAATACTTGGGCACAGAGCAAAATGCCTTAGCTAGTCCCTTTTCTGTTGTTTATTTTTTTTTTTTTAAAGATTTATTCATTCATTTGAAAGAGTTACAGAGAGGAGAGGCAGAGAGAGGTCTTCCATCCGATGGTTCACTCCACAGATGGCCGCAGTGGCTGGAGTTGTGCAGATCTGGAGTCAGGAGCTTCTTCCGGGTCTCCCATGCGGGTGCACAGGCCCAAGGATTTGGGCCATCTTCTGCTTTCCCAGGCCATAGCAGAGAGCTGGATCAGAAGTGGAGCAGCTGGGTCTCGAATGGGTGCCCATGTGGGATGCCATCGCTTCAGGCCAGGGCGTTAAATGTGCTGTGCCACAGCGCCAGCCCCACCTTTTCTGTTATTTTTGATGATGGTTTAAGTGCTTTTCCTTTACTTAGGAGCAGTCAGTAAGGATTTAATGAGCATTGCTGTATGCCCAACATCCACTAGAGCGGTGGTTCTCAATTGGTGACAGCATGCCTCCCAGGGGACAGTTGGCAACGTCTAGAGATACTTTTGATTGTCATGGTGGAAGTGAGGTACTACTATTGGTGACACTGCCAAAAATCCTACACTACCAAGATAGTCCCATACAAAGAAGTATTTGGCCCCAAGTGTCAGTAACGTTGAGGTTAAACTCTGAACTAGGGACAGAATAGGAGGACTTTGGTGTGTAAGCCCTCCAGCTTCTTACAATGTAGTTTGAGAGGAAAAAGTTGATATATCGCACCTGTAAGGTCAACACAGACTGACATTGTCCTAAGCAAAGTAGATGTACCCTAGTAGATACGTTAAATGTTTAATGGAGGATGATTTTGAATTGTTCTAACTTTTTTAAACATGGGCCATACCACTGCAAACGCACTCAACACTGAAAGCAAATGACTTGAGACTCTTGCGTTGTGACCTTTTCCTTTTGTTCCTGCTATTTTAAAAACAATCCTTAGCCACTTGAAAGGCAGAGTTAGATCTGCAGTCTGCTGGTTCACTCCTCAGATGGCTGCAGGGGCAACCGCAGGGGCTGGGCCAGCCAAAGCCTGTACCCAGGAACTCCATCTTGAGTTTCCCATGTAGGTGGTTTCCTAGGCATATTAGCAGGGAGCCGGAATAAAAGCGGAGCAGCTGGGACCTGAACCAGCCCTCATACGGGATACCGTCATCCAGGTGATGGCTTAACCTGTTACCCCGCATCAGCCCCTCTTCATCATTGCTTCCTTTAATGTGAAAACTTTAGGTATGGTTCACTAAGCTGTTTTTTTTTTTTATCAGCCTGAAAGTTACATTCAAAGGAACCTCACTTTCAGCTTGCACAAATGGAATTTAACATCTTTTCTTCCAAACTTCATTAATCCATCTCTACCATCAAATTGCCTGAGTCAAACCCAGCAGTTTTCTTGTGCTTACTGCATATCCAAGAAGTCACTGCATCCTATTGATTCTCTGCACATAGACCTTTGCTGTCCATTATGTTTCCAATGGCCTAGTTCAGGTGCATACAGCAGAGCTGAGTTTTTGCAAAAAAGTTCATTAACTTGCTCTCAGTTTTGCTTATCCTTCTGTCCTGAAATCCTGATGTTGGCCACAGTATGGGCTCGCTTGGATCAGATCCTCTGTATTTTCCGTTTGCCTCAAATGCCCATCCTCACTGTTTGGAGAAGAGCTGAATTCAAGCGTACTCCATTTCCGTGCTTGCCACATTGCGTTACAGTTGTATGTTTTTGTGTTTATTTTGAAGGTGAGTCTGAAAGTAAGGGTAGCACCTTACTGTGGGAGATTTCATTTTTTTAATTCCTGAGTCAAGAGCAAGTACCCCCTCTCCCCAACCCCCAAAAGTTTTGTTGACTAAACCAATGGATATTTCATTACATCAGTATAAAAAATCTTTTAACATATTACTGTTGTAAACTTTGTCCCCATCTAACGTAG
The DNA here is from genome assembly GCF_051225735.1 of Oryctolagus cuniculus. Taxonomy (NCBI): domain Eukaryota; kingdom Metazoa; phylum Chordata; class Mammalia; order Lagomorpha; family Leporidae; genus Oryctolagus; species Oryctolagus cuniculus. The sequence continues at coordinate 137,855,839 of NC_142874.1, forward strand.
AAATTCAGGTCTTCCCATGAAGCATTATTGAACCATGGCATGGTTACAGCTGAACATAATGACCTGGTACTCTTCAGACTTCACTGGAAAAATGTTGAGGTGAACTTGTTGCTGAGTGATAGACAAGAGAAGCACAAAAGTGAGAACAGCAAAGAAGAACACGTGGACATAATACGGGAGCATTGCTTAGCCTATGTTCTACACACTTCAGGGACTACAGGGACACCCAAGGTTGTCAGAGTGCCCCATGCGTGTATACTACCAAACATCCAGCATTTTCGGTAAGTTCTATCCTTTGATGCTTTCTTACTACTTGTATTTTCAGGGAAAAAAAATTTTTTTAAATGCCTGTCCTTTACAGCTCTGGTTCCTAAATTGATGGTTCTGAGTAACTGGGTCTCTTGTCTGAAATGCAAATGAGGTCTTCACCTATTTGATCCGTTTTGGGGCCAATTAAAGAGCAAACTAATGACTATGGCTGGAAACTTAATTATTAATAAAATGAGAGGAAAGGTTTTCCAGGCAGAGGTCTGGTATAAAGGAGTTTGTCCTGTTAGCGTGTGGCAGGTTAGAAGCCTAGAATGCCCAGTTGAAGGTTGAACTTAGTCCAGTAGATGAAGAGACATTAACAGGTTCATATTTTGTGAATCCACCCTTCAGGTGGTACTGTGAAGTTTGTCTTACTGATGTGGTCAAGACGTGAGAAATCTCTGAAGTTGTGATTCTCAATTTATGAAGAAATAGAGGAGGAACTAAGCCAGAGGAATGTAGTCTTTTGGAATCAAAGTATGAAACAATAATAGAAACCTGATAAAATACTTTTATGTCATTATGGTTTTTGTGTAATCAATTGGAGAAACTTTTCATAATTCTAACTGCATGTAAATTAAAAGTGAAAATAAACAAGTGGGTGTTTGGTGCGAGGGTTAGAATAGCTGCTCAGGGTTCACTGCATATTTGCAGTGGGACAGCTCGGATCCCAGCTTCTCGCCTTCCAATCCAGTTTCCCGCTGACACACCGTGGCAGGCAGCCGGCAGTGAGCAAAATACCAGAAGCCTTTCCACATACCTTGGAGAGCTGGATTGAGTTCCAGGTTCCCAGCATTGGCTGACCTAGGCCAGACAGTTGTAGGCACTTGGGGAATAAACCAGCAAATGGAAGAGCTCTGTCTGCCTTTCAAAAAATCAAACTATTTTAAAAGGACTAAATGTAACTTCAGCTCAGCATATCTAATCAGTGTAGACTAGTGAGTTATTTTACTTTATTTCTCAACTGACACTTACCTGAATACTTGTGGGATACCATCTGATGTTTTGATGCGTGTATACGTTATGAAATGTTCAGATCAGGGTGAACATAACCATCTTCTCACATTTATCTCTTGTGAAAACAACTGAAAATCCTACCTACTAGTTTTTTTCTTTTTTAAAATATACATAGTCTGTTACCTGTAGTCACCCTACTGTGCAGTTGAACCCCAGAACTTCTTTGTCCCTATCTATCTGATAGTCATTATTCAACCTTTCCTGTTCTCTACTTGCCTCAGCCTCTGGTAATCACCATTTGACCCTGGACTTCCTGAGATCAGTATAAGTGATACTGTACGATGCTTTTCTTTCTCTGCCTGGCCAATAGTACTTAATACCATGACCTCCGTGTTGTCTCAGATGAAAGGAATTTGTTCCTTTTCATGGTTGAACAGTGCATGTATCACGTTTTCTCTCTCTTCATCAGTTGATGAGCACCTAGGTTGTTTGCATTTCTTGGCTGTTCTGAGTAGTGCAGATATCTCTCCGACAAATTGATTTCATTTTCTTTGGATACATACTCAGTAACAAGATACCTGGATCATGTGGTAGCTTCATGTCCCAATTTTTTTTTTTTTTTTTTTTTTTTTTTTGACAGGCAGAGTGGACAGTGAGAGAGAGAGACAGAGAGAAAGGTCTTCCTTTGCCGTTGGTTCACCCTCCAATGGCCGCCACGGCCGGCGCGCTGCGGCCGGCGTACCGCGCTGATCCGATGGCAGGAGCCAGGTGCTTTTCCTGGTCTCCCATGGGGTGCAGGGCCCAAGCACCTGGGCCATCCTCCACTGCACTCCCTGGCCACAGCAGAGAGCTGGCCTGGAAGAGGGGCAACCGGGACAGAATCCGGCACCCCAACCGGGACTAGAACCCGGTGTGCCAGCGCCGCTAGGCGGAGGATTAGCCTAGTGAGCCGCGGCGCCGGCCATGTCCCAATTCTTGAATCTCTATATATAGTGTTAGACAATGGCTATACCAGTCTGCGTTCCCACCAACAGTGCACAAGAATTCTGTTTTCTCCTATACCCTTGCCAGCTCTTACCTTTTGTCTATTTAATAACAGCTGTTCTATGATGACTAGTGATATTGAGTATTCTACCTATTGGCCATTTGTTTGACTTTCTTTGAAAAGCTCATTTAGATCTGTTGCCTACTTTTTTTTTTTTTTTTTGAAAGAGACGGAGGAGATCTTCCATCTGCTGGTTCCCTCCCCAAACGGCCACAATGGCTGGGCTGGGCCAGGCCAAATCCAGGAGCCAGGAGCTTCTTCCTGTTCTCCCATGTTGGTGCAAGGGCCCAAGGACTTGGGCCATCTTCCGCTGCTTTCCCAGGCACATTAGCAGGGAGCTGGACTGGAAGCAGAGCAGCCAGGTCTTGAACGAGTGCCCATATGGGATGACTGTATTGCAGGCAGCGGCTTTACTTGCTACACCATGGTGCTGGCCCCTGTTGCCTGCTGTTTAACTGGATTATTCTTGAGCCATTGAGTTGAGTTCCTTATGTATTCTGCATATTAACCCCTTGCCAGGTGTGTAGTTTGCAGATATTTTCTTCCATTCTGCAGGTTGTCTCTTCAGTCTGTTGATTATTCCCAGAAGCTCTTCAGTTTGAAATCTCCTATGTCCACTTTGCTTTTGTTTGCTATGCTTTTGAGGTGTTTACCCATAAAACTAAGTGTCTTGAAACGTTAGCTTCTAGTAGTTTCGTAATTTCAGGTCTTCTTACACTTACCTGTTTAATCTGTTTTGAATTGATTCTTAATGTGGTGAAAGGCAGGTTTAGCCTCATTCTTCCGTGTGGATAGCGTTTTCCCCTTGCTGTTCACCAAAGATTGTCCTTTCTCCAGTGCACATCATACCTTTGTCAGATCTGTAGACGTGTGGGTTTACATCCAGGCTCCCTGCTCACTTTCCTGAGTTTTCTTTCAGTCTGTTTGAGGAACTCCTCTAGGCAGGGATGGAGGTGACAGATTCTCAGCTTTTGCTTGGAAAGCCTTTAGTTCTCTTTCACATCTAAATGGTAGCTTTACTGGGTAGATTATTCTTGGTTGGCACTGTTCGTTCAGTTCTGTGGAAGTCTCATCCCATCACCTCCTCACCTGTAAGTTTTCTGCTGAGAAGTCTGCAGCCAAGAAAACTGGGATGCCTATTTCTCTTTTTTTTGTGGCTCTGGGAATCCTATTTATCTTTAATCTCGGAGAGCTTAATTATATTTTGGGGTAGATTTGGTTGAGTTGCGTTTTACTGGTGACCTCTGAGCCTTCCTGTGTCTAGATGTTTGCTTCTTCAGGGTTGAGTTTCCTTGTTATCTCTGAATATGTTTCTATCCATGGGACCTTCTCAGGTCCCTTTTGAAGCCCAGCTTTTGGATTTGCTCTTTAATGCTGCCCCAGGGTTCCCAGATAAGCTTCCTTCATGTCTCTTGGTTCTTCGTTTTTTCCCTTCTGTGTGTGTGTGTGTGTGTGTGTGTATACACCTACAGTTTTTTTTTTTTTTTTTTTTTTTTTGACAGGCAGAGTGGACAGAGAGAGAGAGAGAGAGAAAGGTCTTCCTTTTCCATTGGTTCACCCCACAATGACCGCTGCGGCCGGCACACCGCGCTGATCTGAAGCCAGGAGCCAGGTGCTTCTCCTGGTCTCCCATGGGGTGCAGGGCCCAAGCACTTGGGCCATCCTCCACTGCACTCCCTGGCCACAGCAGAGAGCTGGCCTGGAAGAGGAGCAACCAGGACAGAATCCGGTGCCCTGACCGGGACTAGAACCCGGTGTGCTGGCGCCGCAAGGCGGAGGATTAGCTAAGTGAGCCGCGGCGCCAGCCTGTATATTTTCAAATAGCCTTATCCAGCTTCCTGAATCTTTCTTTTTCAGTTGTTCTGCTATTGATGCCTTCTACTGTGTTTTTAATTTTTCTTAATGTGCTTTTCAGCTTAAGGATTTCTGCTTGATTTTTAAAAATTCTGTTAAGTTTCTCTATTAGACTAATGACTCATTTCTCTGATTTCCTGAATCTCCAAGTTTCCTCAAAACAGCTATTTTAAATTATGCATTCAAAAATTTGTGTCCATTTATCTGACTGGTTTCTAACACCTTATTTTGTTCATTAGGGAAAGTCCTTCTCAGTTCTTGATGCTTGTTGGTAAATGACATCTGTACATTGAAAGGATTAGGAATTTTTTCTGTATTTGTGTATGGCTTTGTGCTCGTCTTTGAGAAGGTAAACAGTCCACTTATTTTCCCTGAGCCTGTGGACATTTCTGCTATTTTCGCACTGGGTGACCTCCCAGGTCCAGGTCTGTTCCAAGTCAGGCATTGGTATACTGTTTCAGTACTGGAGGGTGGCCCTTCCTAGGTTTGTCCCAGATCCTCCGTTAGTGTGTTCCGAATGAACTGCTAGAGGGTACATCTGCCAGCACTGGCCCGGGGGACCTTACCTGGCACTGGATGGCATCATGGTAGGCCTGACTGTAGGGTCCAAAGCAAAGTTCTCACTGTCCTTCCCACACTGTTCTTCAGGGCTTGGAGCTGTGTGTTCTGGAGGTAGGGAGAAGTGTCATGGGAAGGCTCCGCCTGCAGTGCTGGCCTGAGGGCCTTGGGTTGGCCTGATAATAGGTTTCAATTCTGAGGTCTGCGCTTAACCCCTCTTTCTTCCTGAGGTGGAGGGCATAGAACGGTAATGCTTGGAGCTGGAAGGGGAGTGGGGAGTGATGATATGGCCACTCTGCTTTCTGTCCTTTTCACTATCTTAGGTGAAAACCAGGCACTGTGGTAGCTTCACCGGGTTTCCTTAGGTCTTGGGAAGGTAACGTGTGTGAGTAGCTGTTCAAATTGATGCCTTTGTAAGGAGATGATTGCTGGAATGTCTTACTCAGCCACTGCGTTCTTGCTCCACTTCCCACATTTTACTAGAAATGTTAATTGTAAGGGTTTTCAACCACTACCGAGAATGGCAGCCAAAACCATGCTGAGCAAAGAAAGTTTTATTAGAGTGAAGAACTGCCGGGAGCAGCCTCGGAGGGAGAGCAGCTCAGGGCTCATGTGTAGGGCTGGGGCTTTATAGGGAACTCGTGTCAAGGGAGGAGGGAGATAGATGGGGATGAGTTGGAGCGGCCAAACGAAGGGCTGTGGGATGCAGGCTGGAGCAGCTGGAGAAGATACCAGACACCATGAGACGGGGGTCCCTGATGACAGGGTGCCCCTGGCTGCCTGATTCACAGCTGGGGCAGTGATAGGGAGCGGGAGGCACAGGACGTCTCCCTGATTTGTAGCTGGGACAAGGTGTGGGCATGGTGAGGCTCTGCAGACGCGTGGCACCTCTGTTTTTGTTTTCCTGATGCCAGGAAAGAGTGGGGGAGATGTCTCGGACCTGTGTGGATTCAAGACTCTCGCATTAATCATTTCTAAATCTAGCATATATGAAGGGCCTTCAAAAAGTTCATGGAAAATGCAGTTAAAAGATACTAAGGATTTCCATGAATTTTTTGAAGCCCTCATTTTACATTCGCACATCTCTGTGGATCAGCCACGTCTTTAGTACTCAGTGGCACCATGTGTTGGCAGGTCTAGAAAGAGGGAATGGCTACATGCTGTAGAGATGAAACTAATTGCTTAGTAATATTTCTGAAATTAACAAGCTGTATGGGTTCTTGCCACAAATTCAGAGACGAGTTCTGAATACTGCCTCAAATAGACTAGACGACATGGTAAGTTTTTAAGCGTTTTAATCGGTGAGAAATGCGTAGGCGAGTGTGGACTCTACCTGAAGGAGAAGGGGCGGTCTGGAGATCAAGCTGGAGTCCATACCAAGCAGAGAGCAGGCGAGAGCCACGTGCAGCAGTGGTCATGAGCAGCTGCTTGCAGCTTAGCACCGGCAGCGAAGCGAAGGCAGAGAGTGAGGGGCAGCGAGTGAGGGGCAGCGGGGGAAAAGGGGCTGGGCCAGGCGCACTGTGTTCCAGGCCTTTTATGCACTTCCAGAGGGGAGTGGTTATGTAGCCTGACTGGCTGGTGGGCACACAGATGTGGTCAGGTGGGGGCATGGTGAGGCATGGTCTTCCAGCTCACAACTCTGATCGGTTGTGTCCTATCCACCTGCCTGCATCAGAGAGGTGTCTTGTAATTGGCAGTATTGTCTGTAGTGACCTCTGAGTGCCTTTGAGGATAGATTAGAGGATGCTGGAGATGGGAGACTGGGAGATAAGGAAAAGGAAGATAATGAAAGCACTCTTTTTCTAGGAACTGGCCATAAGAGAAAAATTCTGGGAGGAGTGTAGGTTTTCTCTTTGCTTTAAGATACCTGTTGGAGCTGGCGCTGTGGCTCAGCGGGTTAATGCCCTGGCTTACAGTGCTGGCATCCCATATGGGCGCCGGTTCTAGTCCTGGCTGCTCCTCTTCTGATGCTGCTCTCTGCTATGGCCCCTGTACCCACGCGGGAGATCCAGAAGAGGCACCTGGCTCCTGACTTCGGATCAGCACAGCTCCGGCCATTGCGGCCATCTGGGGAGTGAACCAGTGGATGGAAGACCTCTCTCTCTGTCTCTACCTCTCTCTGTAACTCTGTCTTTCAAATAAATAAAATAAATCTTAAAAGAAAAGATACCTGTTTATAGGTTTAAAGTAGGGAATTGGTTAACAGCATGGGTTTGAATAATAGGCATAAGATATTTTGAGATGTGAAGATACTGTGGAATATTTCTTTTTATTTATCTTTTTAGAAATCTTTTATTTAGTGAATACAAATTTCAAAGGTACAGCTTTGCGAATATAGCGGTTCTTCCCCCCCCGTACCCGCTCTTCCACTCCCATTCTACCTCCTGTACCTTCTCCCATCCCATTCTTCATTACGATTCATTTTTAATTATCTTCATATACAGAAACCAACTCTATTACTAAGTAAAGATTTCAGCAGTTTGCACCCACACAGACACACAAAGTATAAAGTACTGTTTGAAGGCAAGTTTTACAATTCTCATAGTACAACTCATTAAGGACAGAAGTCTACATGGGGAGCAAGTGCACAGTGACTCCTGTTGTTGATTTAACAATTGACACTCTTATTTATGACGTCACTGATCACCCAAGTCGCTTGACATGAGCTGCTGAGACTATGGAAGCCTTTTGAGTCCACAAATTCTGTCAGTATTTAGACAGGGCCATAAGCAAAGTGGAAGTTCTCTCCTCCCTTCAGAGAAAAGTACTTCCTTCTTTGGCCCCTTCTTTCCACTGGGATCTCACTCACAGAGATCTTTCATGTAGGTCATTTTTTGCCACACTGTCTTGGCTTTCCACGCCTGAAATGCTCTCCTGGGTTTTTCAGCCACATCCGAATGCCTTAAGGGCTGATTGTGAGGTCAGAGTGCTGTTTAGGGTGTTTGTCATTCTTTGAGTCTGCTGTGTGGCCTGCTCCCATGTTGGATCATTCTCTACTCTTTTTCTTTTTAATTCTATCTATTGTTATTAGCAGACACTTGGTCTTTTTTTTTTTTTTTTTTTTTTTTTTTTTTTTTTTTTTTGGACAGGCAGAGTTAGAGACAGAGAAAGGTCTTCCTTCCGTTTGTTCACCCCCCAAATGGCCACTACAGCTGGCACGCTGCGCCAATCCGAAGCCAGGAGCCAGGTGCTTCCTCATGGTCTCCCATGCAGGTGCAGAGCCCAAGTACTTGGGCCATCCTCCACTGCCTTCCAGGGCCACAGCAGAGAGCTGGACTAGAAGAGGAGCAACCGGGACAGAACCGGCACCCCAACAGGGACTAGCAACTAGGAGGATTAGCCAAGCGAGCTGTGGCGCTGGCGACACTTGGTCTTATTTATGTGATACCTTTGACACTTAATCCTGATATCGGGAATGACCTCCTAAATTCTATACAAAAATGTGGCCCCTTAGAGCTCCCCGGAAGCGCCATCTGGGATGCCACATATGTTACCGGAATTTGGGGTGTCATATGATATCACCATATGCTTTTTAATAAATCTCCAATATTAATCAGCCCGAGAGGGTTCTTGCTTAATATTTAGAGAAGAATTCTAAATACAGGCATAAATAAACGAGGCAGCATGGCACATTTTAAGCTTTATTTAGTGTGAAAGATGCATAGGAGAGAGAGCGGTTTATCTGAGAGAAAGGGGTAAATCTGGGTTTATACCGAGCACCAGGAACCAGCCACGTAGAGGAGCATCCAGGCCAGGAAGGGGCATCTAGCCCTGGAGACGCAGGGCTACAGCCAGCCCTCTTCTGGCAAGAGGCCAGGGCAGAAGACAAGAGCAGGACACACCTTGTCCCAGGCTTTTAACCTACTTCCAAAGGGGAGTGGTTAATTAACCTGATTGGCTGGTGGGCACCCAGGTGCCAGGTAGGGGCATGGGGTCACACAGGGGCGTGGTGAAGGTGTGATCTTCCGGCTCACAAACCTGATCAATTTTAACCTGTATGCCTGCCTACTTCATTGCTATCTACACAATCTGTTACACACTTAATGTGATCACTTTAACATGTGAGATGGCATTATTACCACCCAGCTTAATAGGATTTGGAGTCCCATGGCAAGTTTTTAGCTTTATCCTTAGGGGTAGGTCTGTGGGAACGTGTGCCAAATTGTACATCTCCTCCCTCTCTTATTCTACTCTAATTTTTTTTACTGGGTTGGAATATGTCTCTTTGGATGTCCTTACAAGGACAGGAGCTGTAATAAATTACATAAATCCCTTAGTGTTAGGGGAAGCTGATGGGTGGTAACTTGCGTATGAAATAAAGGCTGTCATTCTCTTAAGAGTTTGGGAGGTGGGGATGAGCTATGGAGAACTGTCAGAGTGGGGAGGCGACAGAGTTTGGAAGAGGTAGAGGCCGTTGCTGAGGAGGCTCGGGGCCCAGCAGAACAGAAACGGTCTGTGCAGTGGGAGCAAGCATTTGCCCAGAGAGAGGCGGGCTGCTGGTTCATGACCAGGTGTATGAATTCCTTAATACTGTTTTGTGCTTGACCTTCAATTCACTTGCCTCTTAAATCAATTTCATTTACTTCTAGACTTTTTCTTTTAATTTGATGGGCAGAGTTAAAGAGAGGCAGAGAGGTGTCTTCTATCCCCTGGTTCACTCCCTAAATGACTGTCTGAGCTAAGCCAGTCCAAAGCCAGGAGCAGCTTCTAGGGCTCCCACATGTGTGCAGGTCCCCAAGGACTTGGGCTGTCTTCTGCTTTCCCAGGCTGTAGCAGAGAGCTGTGGAGCAGCCAGGTCTTGAACCAGCGCCAGTATGGGATGCTGACACTGCAGGCGGCAGCTTTACCTGCTACACCACGGCGCCAGCCCCTACTTTTAGGCTCTTAAGAGAGGCAGTAAATGATTTGATTCTAGAGTTGCAGTGTTAAAATAATCTAGAAATTAATATTAAATTTTATATTTGTTTTAGATGTAGGTTACTAAGATAGGCACTATCAAATTTCAGACATAGTAAAACAATCTTAACTCTATTCCTGGCTCCCAAATATTACCAGGGTGACCTGTTCCTAAAACAAAGATGAGGATTACTGCTTGCCTTGAAATTACTACCTCTACATGGCATGATTGTCTTAGGGAAGGGTAAGGTCTGATTTATTGAAAAAAAAAAATTTTTTTTTTTGAAAGGCAAAGTTACGTAAAGAGGCAGAGAGAGGTAGGTCTCTCCATCCACTGTTTCACTCCCCAAATGGCCACAACAGCCAGAGCTGAGCCAATCAAGAGCCAGGAGCTTCTTCTGGGTCTCGCACTTGGGCGCAGGGGCCCAAGGATTTGGGCCATCTTCCTCTGCTTTCCCAGGTACATTAGTAGGGAGCTGGATTGGAAGTGGAGCAGCCAGGACTCAAACTGGTGCCAGTATGGGATGCTGGCACTGCAAACAGTGGCTTTACCCTCTATGCCACAGTGCAGGCCCCCTTATTGAGATTTTTAAGTTTAATTTAGGAAAATCTTTTTTAAAAAATGGATTTATTTGAAATGCAGAGTTGCAAGAAGAGGGAGACACACAGAGGGAAGGAGATCGTCCATTGTTGATTTACTCCCTGAAAGAAAAGGCCACCACAAAACACACCAAACACTGGAGTGAGGGAGAAGGTTTATTGTCGGGTGGGGCCCAACAGGCTGCCTCCCAGTGCACGAGAGAACAGCTGCCTGCACTGGGAGAACAGGTCTTCTATAGTTTGCAGAGGTAAGGAAGTGGGAGCAGAAATCCCATTAGGGTCGGGGTGGATTTAAACCCAGGCCCTTGGACGTGGGATGTGGGCAGTCTAAGTATTGGCTTAACCACTGCACTAAACATCTGCCCTAAGAGATACTTTGATGGTTCAGTGTAGACAAACTTTGCTTCATGGACAAAATTTATTTTAAAAAATATTTGAAAAGTAGAGTTAGGGGGAGAAAGATCTTCTGTCTGCAGGTTCTTTCCCAGATGGCTGCAACAGCTGGAGCCAGGAGCCAGGAGCTTCATCTGGGTCTCGCACATGGGTGCAGGGGCCCAACCACTGGGATTGTCTTCCACTGCTTTCCCAGATGTGTTAGTGGGGAGCTAGATCAGAAGTGGAGCAGCTGGGACACGAACTGGTGCTCCTATGGGACGCTGGTGTTGCAGGTGGTGAAACTTGATCATCAAATACTTTTTTAGGATCTTTGTTTACCAGATGCTTTGAGATCTTATAACTATATTTTGCTTTAGGTTCCTTTTTTTAAATTTTTGAATATTTTTTAGAGTTCATATGTACGATTCTAAGAATATAATGATTTTTCCTTCCTGCCCCCCCCCCCCCCCCTTAGGTTGCTTTTTGATGTCACAAAAGAAGATGTTTTGTTTCTGGCTTCGCCTCTGACCTTCGATCCTTCTGTTGTGGAGATATTTGTTGCGCTCTCCAGCGGCGCCTCTCTGCTTATTGTGCCAGCTTCCGTCAAAGTGCTCCCATCCAGACTAGCTGCTGTGCTCTTTTCCCGTCACAGAGTGACTGTTCTGCAGGTACCGCTTAGGACGGAGAGGATGTGACTGTTCCGCGGGTACCGCTTAGGACGGAGAGGATGTGACTGTTCCGCGGGTACCGCTTAGGACGGAGAGGATGTGACTGTTCCCGCGGGTACCGCTTAGGACGGAGAGGATGTGACTGTTCCGCGGGTACCGCTTAGGAAGGAGAGGATGTGACTGTTCCGCGGGTACTGCTTAGGACGGAGAGGATGTGACTGTTCTGTGGGTGCCGCTTAGGACGGAGAGGATGTGACTGTTCTGCAGGTACCGCTTAGGACGGAGAGGATGTGACTGTTCCGCGGGTACCGCTTAGGACGGAGAGGATGTGACTGTTCCGCGGGTACCGCTTGGGACGGAGAGGATGTGACTGTTCCGCGGGTACCGCTTGGGACGGAGAGGATGTGACTGTTCCGCGGGTACCGCTTGGGACGGAGAGGATGTGACTGTTCCGCGGGTACCGCTTAGGACGGAGAGGATGTGACTGTTCCTCAGGTACCGCTTGGGACGGAGAGGATGTGACTGTTCCGCGGGTACCGCTTGGGACGGAGAGGATGTGACTGTTCCGCGGGTACCGCTTGGGACGGAGAGGATGTGACTGTTCTGCAGGTACCGCTTAGGACGGAGAGGATGTGACTGTTCCGCGGGTACCGCTTAGGACGGAGAGGATGTGACTGTTCCACGGGTACCGCTTAGGACGGAGAGGATGTGACTGTTCCACGGGTACCGCTTGGGACGGAGAGGATGTGACTGTTCCACGGGTACCGCTTAGGACGGAGAGGATGTGACTGTTCTGCAGGTACCGCTTAGGACAGAAAAGATGTTTCGTCTTGGATTATTCAGTATTTCAGGGTTTTGGAGAATATTTTGTATTTCTATAGTTTAAAAAGTTTATCCATTTGAAAGACAGGGAAAGAGAAAGAAACCAATATTCCATCTGACTGCTAGCTCACTCCCCAGATGGCAACACTGGGCTCAGCCAGTCCAAAGCCAGGAGCCTAAACTCCATCTGGGTCTTCCCGTGTGAGGCAGGGGCCCAAGTACTTAGGCTGTCTTCTGTTGCTTTCCCAGGCGTGTTAGCAGGGAGCTGGACAGGAATCGGGAGCCAAGACTTGAACCAGCACTGTGGGATGCCAGCACTGCAGGTGGCAACTTAACCTACTGATGCTGCCCCTGTATGATGCTTTACAATGGAATAATAATAATTAGTTTAATTATCAAGAGATGTCCCTTGATTGTGCCACTTGTTTGGTTTTTTGTTTTTGTTTTTGTTTTTTTTTTGGAAATGGAAAAAAGAATTGGTTAACTATGCCTACAAAATTCTTTTAGTGTGAGTCTTTCATGTGTATTATGCTAGGAGAATTTGACTTAAATATTCTATGATATGCTGCCACATCTGTCAAAATTTTTTTTTTTTTTTTTTTTTTTTTTGACAGGCAGAGTGGACAGTGAGAGAGAGAGACAGAGAGAAAGGTCTTCCTTTGCCGTTGGTTCACCCTCCAATGGCCGCCACGGTCAGCGCGCTGCGGCCGGCGCACCGCGCTGATCCGATGGCAGGAGCCAGGAGCCAGGAGCCAGGTGCTTTTCCTGGTCTCCCGTGGGGTGCAGGGCCCAAGCACCTGGGCCATCCTCCACTGCACTCCCTGGCCACAGCAGAGGGCTGGCCTGGAAGAGGGGCAACCGGGACAGAATCCGGCGCCCCGACCGGGACTAGAACCCGGTGTGCCGGCGCCGCAAGGCGGAGGATTAGCCTAGTGAGCCGCGGCGCCGGCCAACATCTGTCAAAATTTATTTGCCTTATGTTTCCCACTGAAAGTTACTGTAAACAAGTGAAATTATAATTAAGTTAGGAATTTAGATTTTTATTTTGTATATCAGTATGCTTTACATTAACCTACAAAAACAAAGATTTTTGAAGTTTATCCTCTTTCCAGTATCCTAAAAAATAATGCCTCTCTCTGCCTCTGCCACTCTGTAACTCTGCCTTTCAAATAAATCTGTATTTAAAAGAAAATAATGTGGGGCTGGCACTGTAGTGTATGGTGGGTAAGGCCACTGCCTGTGGTGCCAGCAACCTGGAGAGGCGCTGGTTCGAGACCCGGCTGCTGCACTTCCGATCCAGCTCTCTGCTATGGCTTGGGAAAGCAGCAGAAGATGGCCCAGCTCTTTGGGCCCCTGCACCCGTGAGGGAGACCCAGAAGAATCTCCTTGCTCCTGGCTTTGAATTGGCTCATCTCTGGCCGTTGTGGCCATCTGGGGAGTGAACCATCGGATGGAAGACACCTCTGTGCCTCTCTCTCTGTGTAACTCTGACTTTCAAATAAGTAAATCTTAAAAAAAATGCTGTGGCTTTCCAGATGTGATTTGGAATTTGGTAAATGCAGTGTTAATTTCCCTGGGGCTCTGAAGTAATTCTTACAGTAGGCACCTTTTTAAAGAAGTGAGGGAGAAAGTTATTTTTAATATATCTGCAGGCAACTCCAACATTGCTCAGAAGGTTTGGCTCTCCGCTCATCAAGTCGGTGGTTTTGTCGGCCAGTACTTCTCTCCGAGTGTTAGCGCTGGGTGGTGAACCATTTCCCTCCCTGACTGTCCTCAGGAGCTGGAGAGGAGAAGGCAACCGAACACAGATCTATAACATTTACGGTGTCACGGAGGTATCGAGTTGGGCAACCTTTCACAGGATTCCAGAGAAGATTCTTAACTCTACTTCAAAGTAAGGGTTTTAGTTGTATGAAACAGAGTTGAAAGACTGTTTTGCCATGAACGGTGCTGATAGGCACTATGACCTTAGCTGGTATTTTAGGTCAGAATCCAGAACCTTTATCGTTACTGGTCATGAGACCCGGCTGGAACTTTGTGACAAAGCAGTAATGAATAACATAGATGCTAACCTTTCTACCTGTCCTTTTCCTCTTGGGAGGCTTTGAAAAATAGCATGACAACCTTTTATTCTTTCTTTGATGCAGTGAGATTAAACACATTGGGAGATAGTCTGCTCACGTGAGAAACTGCATCTGCTTTGTGCTGTTTTTCAGATGGGAATTGCCTGTGCCGCTGGGACTGCCACTGCTGGGAACAGTGGTCGAAGTCAGAGACGCCAGTGGTCTCACAGTTCAGGAAGGAGATGGCCAAGTATTTTTAGGTTGTTTTATATTTGCTGATTGGGGGAAATATTTTTTTTAAAGGAAGAAAACTTTTTTTTTCCCGACTTTTCTTATGTCTAGTATGCTTTTCAGTGATAACTTTTTTTAAAAATTGTTTTCCTTATTTGTTAGAAAGAAAATATGAATCTCCCATCCTCTTGTTCACTCCCCAAATGCCAGCAACAGCCAGGACTGGGGTTGGCTGGAGCTGGGAGCAGGAGCCCAGTCCAGGTCTCTGTGGGAGTGGCGGGACCCAGCTACTGACGCCAGCACCTGTTGTCCTCCAGGGTGTACACTAGCAGGAAGCTGGAATAGGAGCACAGCTAGGACTTACATCCAGATATGGGCTCCAGAGCGGCGCCTTAACCGCGGTCAGACACTCGCCCCCTGCTTTTAACTTAGTCTCATTCTCCTCGACAAGAAACACCTAAGAAATTACCATAATTATTTTAGATAACAATGTCTATTACTCTAAAAAAATTGTATATGATTTTATGAGATAACTTAACAGTAAGTCCCCTTTTTAAAATAAATACTTGAAATTTCAAGTTTAGTAATAGCTGTTGGAGATGTTCTTGATTTAGTAGTTTTAATTTATTTCCCATGATATCCATGTTTGTGTCTTGGGAAGGTGGCAGAAACAGGGTGTGTCTTCTTGATGATGAAATGACAGTACCACTTGGCACAATGAGAGCCACAGGTGACTTTGTGACTGTGAAAGATGGAGAGATATTTTTCTTGGGACGAAAGGATGGTCAGATCAAACGTCATGGCAAACGTCTTAACATTGAACTTGTACAACAGGTAGAACTACTTAAGTATTCAATATCTGTTAATACATGTATTGATAAGAGGCTGCTACCACCAATGTTCTGTGCCAGGATATTTTATTAGTCTTAATTACCTAGGACTTTTTATTAGTGATGAATTACAATTAAAAGCACAAGTAATTCGGTGCCTTCCTTATTCCTAGTATCAGGAGATTTTTTCCTTTAATTATTTGAGAAGTAGAGAGTGCTTTCATTCACTAGTTAACTCCCAGATGCCCACAATGGCTGAGACTGGACTGGCAGCTCTGTCCAGGTCTCCCATGTGCGTGGCAGAAGCCCAGTTACATGAACCATCATAGCTGCCTACTGAGGTCTGCATTTGCAGGAAGCTGGAATTGGGAGCCAGAGTTGGGAGTCGAACAGAGGCGCTCCAGTGTGGGATGTGGCCATCTGAGCCACTAGGCCAAATGCCCACCCTGGTTGTATTTTAAATAAGTGACAAAATGGATTTTGATATCCATGAAAAGAAACTGGGTTTACTTTGCTTCAGGCTCTATTTTTTTTTTTTAATGTTAAGAACTTTGCGTGTTAGTAAGAGTAGCGAGTAATTTTTTGAAATTCTGGTATATTCCAAATTCAACTGTGTTGATTTGAAAGTGCCATAATAAATTTGAGCTTTCATAAAGTTCGTTTTTAAACGTTCTCATCAGTAAGTTGTATCCTCTCTCTTAGGCTGCTGAAGAGCTTCAGCAGGTGGAGTCTTGTGCGGTTACGTGGTACAATCAGGAAAAACTGATTCTCTTCGTGGTGTCCAAGGATGCTTTGCTGAAGGAGCGCATCTTTAAAGAACTGCAGCAGCGTCTTCCAAGTCACGCCGTCCCGGATGAGCTCGTGTCGATTGGCTCGCTGCCCTTCACGTCTCACGGTAAAGTCGCCTGAAGCAGGCAGGTTTCGGTGCCAGACAGCGCCGACGCTGCTCCAAGCTGGGGCGATGGTCACGTGCATCCTCGTTGTGAGTGATGCTGGCATTTATCGTGGCAGACCCCGTGTCCAGTGCTTTGTGCTTTGTAAGATGAACTCGATTTCTCTTCAGAAAAGTGTGTGAGTGGGTGCTCCTGTTCACATTGACAGATGAAGAATCTAAGCCTTAGAAGGATGACGTGATTCCCCCCCCCGCCTCCACCCAGATCACCTTGCCAGGTGGGGGTTGTCTCAGGGCTCTCCAAAGAGACCCACTGTACGGATGGCAGAAGTTTAGTAGAAATGGCTTGTGCACCTGTGGAGACTGAAGTCCCACGGTGTGAGCACGCCGGGGGCCCAGGGAGGCTGCTGGTGTGAGTCGGTGTGAGGCAGGGGCCTGAGCACCCGGGCCTTGCTGATGTGAACCCCAGAGGACAGGGCAGAGGAGGAGAGATGTCCCAGCCCAAGCAGTGAGTAGAAGAGGTGAATTTTGTCTTCATGATCTTTTGTTCTCTTTAAGCCCTGTGGATGCCAGCCCCACAGAGCAGGGCCCCAGTTCATATGCTGATCTTACCTGCGCTGCCATCCCAGAAACCCGTGTCTAATCTGGACGCCCCCCCCCCCCCCCCCCCCGTCCTGTTGGCACAGGAAATGAAGCCTACGGTGGGAGAGTGGAAGTCCTGGCCAGGACTGACGTCAGAATGGACGCCTGCACCTGCTCGCCGTTAGGCTCCTTCCTAATTTCGGCTGTCTTGCTGTGTACTTCACATGCAGTCATTCCTTTGTCAGTGGTACCCCTTCTCTAAGTTACATGAATGTTAATGGCATCTTTAAGATTAATTCATTCATCTGAAAGGCAGGGTGATAGGACAGGAGAGAGAGCTTCCACCGCTGGTTTACTCCCCAGATGGCCACAGCCAGTCTGAAGCCAGGAGCCTGGAACTCCACCCTGGTCTCTGGGTGGGTGGCAGAGGCCCAAGCGCGGGGGCCATCGTTCCACTGCTCTCCCAGGTGCATTAGGAGGACGCTAGATAGGACAGAGCAGCTGGGACTTAAACCAGCACTCTCGTGTGGGGTGCTGGTGTCACAATGGAAGCTTAACCTGCTGAACCACTACACCAGCCTCTGCTTATTCCATTCTTGGTAGCATCACAGTTACTTTCTTCAGCATCGACGACAGACTCTTCATGGGATTTCTGAGCTTTACAATGCACAGTGTTCGTCACTAATGAAATACAGAGGCGCTGAGGTGAAATTTCAAAATGTTACTTAAAAACATTTGTTATTTCTCTTTTATATGAAGGCAAAGTTGATGTTTCTGAGTTAAACAAGATATATTTAAACTACGTAAACTTGAAGCCTAAGAATAAACTCAGTGGAAAAGAAGATCTTTGGGAAAAATTACAGTGTTTGTGGAAGGTACACTTTTTACAGTACAAATTTATTCTCAAGAGTTCATTTTAGGGGCCTGGGCTGGGTTGTTGTAGATAAAGCGTCTGCCTGCAGCGCCACATCCATTATGGGCACTGGTTTGTGTCCTGGCTGCTCCTCTTCTGACCCAGCTCTCTGCATATGGCCTGGGAAAGGAGTGGAAGATGTCCCAAGTGCTTGGCGCCTGCATCTGTGTGGGAGACCTGGAAGGAGCTCCTGGCTTCTATCTGCTCCAGCCATTGTGGCCATTTGGGGAGTTAACCATCAGGTGGAAAACCTTTCTGTCTCTCCCTCTCTGTCTGTAACTCTAATATGTAAATAAGTCTTTTAAAATTTAAAAGTTCATTTTGAAGATTGATAGCATCCTAATATGCCTAATAAAATTTCCTAAAGAGGGGCCAGCTCCGTGGCGCAGTAGGTTAATTCTCTGCCTGTAAGTCTATAACCGACTGTGGGATAACACGGCGCTGGCATCCCATTTTTGGTGCCGGTTCTAGTCCCGGCTGCTCCTCTTCAAATCCAGCTCTCTGCTATGGCCTGGGAAAGCTGTAGAAGATGGCCCAAGTCCTTGGCCCCTGCACCCATGTGGGAGAAGCTCCTGGCTTTGGATCAGCACAGCTCCGACTGTTGCAGCCATTTGGGATTGAACCAAAGGAAGGAAGACCTTTCTCTGTTTCTCCCTCTCACTGTCTGTAACTCTACCTCTCAAATAAAATAAATAAAATCTTAAATTTTTTAAATTTTTTTATTTTTTGACAGAGTGGACAGTGAAAGAGAGAAACAGAGGAAGGTCTTCCTTTGCCGTTGGTTCTCTCTCCAATGGCCTCCGCGGCCAGCACACTGCGGCTGGCGCACTGCGCTGATCCGATGGCAGGAGCCAGGTACTCTTCCTGGTCTCCCATGGGGTGCAGGGCCCAAGCACTTGGGCCATCCTCCACTGCACTCCCGGGCCACAGCAGAGAGCTGGCCTGGAAGAGGGGCAACAGGGACAGAATCCGGCACCCCGACCGGGACTAGAACCCGGTGTGCCGGTGCCACAAGGCAGAGGATTAGCCTAGTGAGCCGTGGCGCCAGCTAAAATTTTTTTCTAAAGAATGTTACTACTGTCTACTAGATAGTAGGTAGAATAGCTTCATTTACACAATTTGTATAAAATAAAGGTTTTCCACTGTGAGATTAGATTAAGCTCTCCACAAAGAAGTGGATTGGAAATGACATAACTTTTTTTTTTTTCTTAAGATTTACTTATTTATTTGAGAGGCAGAGTTAGAGAAGGAGAGACCGATCTTTCATCCACTGCTTGACTCCCCAGATGGCCACAACGACCAAGGCTGGGCCAGGCTGAAGCCAGGAGCCAGCAGCTTCATCCAGGTCTCCCATGTGGGTGCAGGGACCCAAGCATTTAGGCCATTTTCTGCTGCTTTCCCAGACACATTAACAGGGAGCTGGATCAGAAGTGCAGCAGCTGGGTCTCAAATTGGTGACCATGGAGGATGTCCGTATTGTAGGTGGTAGCTTTGCCTGCTATGCCACGGCACCGGCCCCAACATAACTTTTCTCTCCTTTCTGACAAGAGTTTCACTGCACACCACTAGCTCTTATAGAAAAGGCCAAATCGTGTTATCCCACAGTCGGTTATAGACTTACATCATTATTCCAGAACTTTCAGTAACAGCATATGTGTTTCTACTTAATGGAGTAACTATAGAGTTGTAAAATCTTGTTGGCCAACCATTTTCTTAGATACAGTGTGGTTTTTGTTTTAAGGCAAAGAGTTCTTTTGTCTGCTGGTTCGCTCCCCAAGTGCTTTCAACAGTCAAGACTGTGCCAGGCTATAGCCACTAGCCCAGAACTCCGTCTGGGTCTCCCATGAGGTGCATGGGCCTATGTACTTGGGCCGTTTTCCATGGCTTTCCCAGACACATTAGTAGGGAGCTGGATTGGCAGTAGAGCAGCTGGGACTTGAACTGGTACCCACATGGGATGCTGGCATTGCAGGCGGTGGCTTAACCCACTGCACCACAACACCAGCCTCTGTAGA
Organism: Oryctolagus cuniculus; assembly: GCF_051225735.1. Lineage (NCBI taxonomy): Eukaryota > Metazoa > Chordata > Mammalia > Lagomorpha > Leporidae > Oryctolagus > Oryctolagus cuniculus. The sequence continues at coordinate 137,875,449 of NC_142874.1, forward strand.
GAGCTATTTTTTAAAACAATCTGTCTAGGTGAAAGTCTTACCCACTGCATTTTTCAGGTTCCTAGAAAATAATTCTGGTTTATATGAAGCAGGTGAAGATACACGTTGCTCCTATATTATGGAAATGTCAGCAGTTAGTGTTTTGTGGTCTTCAGTAAATCAGATTTTTATACTCCATTCCCTGTTTTATGGGTAGGAAAAGTTTTCTAAAGTAAAATGTATTTTGCAATTTTAAAGTTCATGACAAATTGGTAGCAAAGTAGCCTCTTTTATTTAATTTCTTAAAACAAATCTTATCTATTTGAAAGGCAGAGTTATGGGGCAAGAGGGAGAGAGAGAGAGGAGAAAAAACTCTTCTATCCTCTAGTTCATTCCCTAAATGGCTGCTACAGCCAGAGCTGGGCCAGGCCAAAGCCAGGAACTTCTTTTGGGTCTCCCATGTGGGTGCAGGGGCCCAAGCACATGGGCCATTTCCCCCTGCTTTCCCAGGCACATTAGCAGGGAGCTGGATAGGAAGTGGAGCAGCCAGTACTTGAACCAGTGCCCATATGGGATACTGGTGTTGCTGGCAGTGTCTAAATTTATGCTACAACTCCAGCCCCGGCCTCCTTTAGTTATTAAAACTATTAGAGGCTAGCGCTGTGGCGTAGTGGGTAAAGTCACCACCTGCAGTGCCAGGATCCCATATGGGTACCAGTTCAAGTCCTGGCTGCTCCATTTCCGATCTAGCTCTCTACTATGACCTTGGAAAGCAATAGAAGATGGCCCAGGTCCTTGGGCCCCTGCACCTGTGTGGGAGACCCGGAAGAAGCTCCTAACTTTGGATCGGTGCAGCTCTGGCCGTTGCTGCCAATTAGGGAATAAACCAGTGGATGGAAGATCTCTCTGTCTCTGCCTCTCCTTTCTCTACGTAACTCTGACTTCCAAATAAATCTTTAGTAGAAAAAAAATTTCCTTAAGTTCCTATTGTAGGTGCTGTCCTCTGTGTTACTGGTGAATGTTGATGTATTTTGGTGGTAGGCATTTTATTCACCTTGTTTCTCCCTCTGTCCTCTGCAGTCTGTTCTGAGCGTCTCGGAAGATTTTTTGCGGGTTCCTGACGAGTCACGCTTCTTAAGTAGTGGAGGCGACTCCCTGAAGTCCATCTGGCTCCTCAGTGAGCTTGAACAACTCGTTGGGGCCCCGGTGCCTGGGCTACTGGAAGTCATCCTCAGCGGGTCCATTTTGGAGATTTACCATCACGTCCTGCAAGCAGTGTTTCCCGATGAGGACCTGGCGGCACTCAGCAAGAGCTGCACCCCAAAAAGGAAGCTCCGCGACCCGGACCTGGAGGAAGGCTCTGGAGAGCCTCCGCGTCCGCAGTGCGCCTCGCCTTCCCACGGCCGTGACCCGGGCGCTGCCTGCATGGCTCTGAGCCGAGGGAGGCAGGTTCTGTGTCTGAGCTCGGCCGGGTCTGTCCCGGAGCGAGGGCCTTGCCCTTCAGCCTGTTACGAGTCAGTTTCTCAGACTCACGCTCAGACGTTGAAGAGCTCAGACCCCCCAGCTCTACGTGAGACGCCCAGAGATGCGTCCTGTGCCGCAGGTGTTTCTGGAGAAGGGCAGCCTGTGCGAGGGGCGGAGAAGGCGGAGCTGCCTGTGAGGTGGAGGGCCGACACGGGCAAGTGTGTGGACGCGTCGCCTCTGGTTGTGATCGCAGCCGCTCCTGGGTCACCCGCGACCGTGTACATTGGCTCCCATTCCTGTAGAATGAAGGCACTGGACCTTCACTCCGGGAAGGTGAAGTGGGAACAGGTTCTAGGAGATCGAATCGAATCCTCGGCGTGCGTGTCTAAGTGTGGAAACTTTGTTATAGTGGGTAAGTTTTTTTTTTTTTTCTTTTAATATTTATTTGAAAGGCAGAGTTACAGAGGGGATGAGGCAGAAAAATCTTCCATCACTGGTTCATTCCCCAAATGGCCAGGCTGCAAGCCAGGAGCTTAATCTGGGTCTCCCATGAGGGTGCAGGGGCCCAAGCACTTGGGTCATCTTTTACTGTTTTCCCAGGCACATTAGCAGGGAATTGGATCGGAAGTGGAACAGCCAGGATTTGGATCAGCCCCCTTATTGGGTGTTGGCACTACAGATGGCAACTGTACACCACTATAGATGGCAACACTACACCACAACCCTGGCCCCATGGCTAACTTTCTGAATTTGAAACTTATAAACTGAATTAGCATGTGATAATGCTGGTAGGACCAAGTTAAATGTAACAAACCTGTGTACCATGGGTTTGGTTGCTGTCTAGGAGTAACTCTGGTTCTCAGTGTGGGCCCTGGGCTCCCAGCCCCTGGATTTGATCCCAGCTCAGAGGCTGCATTAAGCTCTGTGACCTTTGACACATTGCTGAGCCTCTTAATGATCTAGAGCAGCAAACATTAGCTCTTGGTCATTATCCCTTCGGGTCAGGAATGCAGGAGCAGCTTTGCTGGTGCAGGTTCCCGCCTGTGGCTGCAGCCATCTGAGGGCTGGGCGTGGCCTGGGCAGTCCGTCTCCAGGGCGTTCCTGTCATTCACGGGGCTGGCAGCAGAGGCCTTGGTTCTTTGCTGGTCCTGGTGGAAGCTTCAGTTTCTCGTCACAGGACCCTCTCTGTAGTGGGTGATCTGAGAGGAGGAGGAACGTAGTACCTTCTACAGCCCAGTCTCCAAAATTGTGCACTGGTTGAGTAGCCCTTATCCAAAATATTTCACCAGAAAAGTGTTCTGGATTTTATTTTGCTCAGGTTTTGGAATATTGGCATATATATAAAATGAGATATCTTAGATGGTGTCACTTCTATATGAAATTCACTTCTGGCCAGCGCCGCAGCTCACTAGGCTAATCTTCCGCCTTGTGGCGCCGGCACACCGGGTTCTAGTCCCGGTCGGGGCGCCGGATTCTGTCCCGGTTGCCCCTCTTCCAGGCCAGCTCTCTGCTGTGGCCAAGGAGTGCAGTGGAGGATGGCCCAAGTGCTTGGGCCCTGCACCACATGGGAGACCAGGATAAGTACCTGGCTCCTGCCATCGGATCAGCGCGGTGCGCCGGCCGCAGCGGCCATTGGAGGGTGAACCAACGAACGGCAAAAGGAAGACCTTTCGCTCTGTCTCTCTCTCTTACTGTCCACTCTGCCTGTCCAAAAAAAAAAAAAAAAAAAAAAAAAAATTTAAAACAAGAAATTCACTTCTGTCTCCTACACACCTTACACACACAGACCCTGACCCGATAATTTTATACAGTACTTTTGTGCGCCTGTGTTTTGACTGAGCTGTCACATGAAGTCAGATGTGGAATTTTCCACTAGTGCCGTTTTTTGTTGGCCCTCGGGGTTTCAGATTTTGGACTATTTCAGAGTTCAGATGAGGGATGCTCAAGTTGTATTTGTCATTTTTGTTTTATTCACTGCAGGTGTACCACTAAGTCCAGCCAACACTCAAGGGGACAAGAATTAGGCTGTACGTAGGAAAGGAAGAGTGTCGCAGAATTTGTGGACATGCTTTAAAACTGCCATAGAGCTTTAGGGGATTAAATGCAATAATTGCCTACGGATCCTGTAGTACATGGGCAGGCATAGATTAAGTGCTGAGTAAGTGTTAGCTGCTGGTCACCACTCTGTCTCTTTAAGGTGCAGGTGACTTTTGTAGGGACGGAGGGGTCCTAGTGTGAGGTCTTGCCCCGATCCCACTCTTGTTTTTCCTCCCCTGGCCATGTGAGGGTTCACTTTATGTGCTGATGGAATCTGGTCAGAGCTTTTTGGACCGTGAGCCTCAGAATGTTTTTCTCTACTTTACGTCCAGTGTAAGTCCTTTATCAGACTTGGGTTTTGCATGTGTTTTCTCTCAGGCTGTGGATTGTTTTTCTGTTCTCTTAACATAGTGTCTTTTGAAGAGAACCGTGTTGTGTTTTTGTTGCTGTTGTTGGTGGTGGTGGTGGTGTGTGTGTGTGTGTGTTTTATGATATCTATGAAATCAAGATTTTCTCCTGTATTTTCTTTTGGAATAGGACTAACCTGAAGTCTTCCTTGCACAGCTGGTCCTAGGATACTGCACTTTTTATGGCATTGACTCTGCTGCCGCTAAGCAGGTCGCTGTGGTCTTGCTGCCAAGTAGTAACTGGCAGGAAAAGCACAGCACAGAGTATCTGGGGAGTTGGACCTCAAGTGAGCCACAGTGGCAAACGCCGTGGGTGATGGAGCCACTTAGAGTAGGGACCAGTGAAATTGCCCTAAATTGCTGTCCCCAAATTCTGCTTCCTCTGATTGACACACACTTCCGTGATCTCCACTTTGTGGATTTTGACTCCTCCTGCTTCCAGCTGAGTTTTTTTTGACAGGCAGAGTTAGAAAGACAGAGAGAAAGGTCTTCCTTCCGTTGGTTCACCCCCCAAATGGCCGCAACAGCTGGTGTGCTGTGCCAGTCTGAAGCCAGGAGCCAGATGCTTCCTCCTGGTCTCCCATGCGGGTGCAGGGCCCAAGCACTTGGGCCATCCTCCACTGCCTTCCTGGGCCACAGCAGAGCCAGCTGAGTTTATTTTTGAGAGGCAGGGAGCGACGGAGAGCTCTCATCATGGCTCCCTCCCCAAAGCTCACAAAAGCCAAAGCTGTGGGCCGGGAACCCAGCTCACATCTATGAGTGGCAGGGACCCAGCTACTTGAGCTGTTGGCTACTGTCTCTCAAGGTCTGCCTTTGTGAGAAGCTGGAGTTGGGCGCAGAATCGGGACGCAACCCAAACATTCTCCAGTGTGGGAGGTGGGTCCCCGGATGCCCCTCCGCAGCTGAGTTGTCCTGTCCGTAGCAGCAGTTTGGGAAAGGCAGTTTCGTGTGGTTGAGAGCACGTGCTCTAGAATGCGCCCTCTTAGATTCAGATTCTGACTCTGCCACGTCTTAGCTGTGTAGGCTGGCCCTGGTAAACCCGTGCGCTTCAGTGTTCTCATCTATAAAATGCAGTTGTTTATAACAGCACTGACTTGCTGTGAGGACATGTGAGTTAACAGTGGCCCCTAACACATGGTAACTGCTGAAGGGACGTTGCTGACCAGCGGTGTTGGTGTTTCCTGGACACTTCCCATGCGCTGGGCATTCAAGGTCACAGGACGTGTGAAGTAGTTGAGTCCGTCCTGCAGGAGAGTAACCCGAGGCTCAGCATCACCCCCTGACTGCCCAGGGACCCCCTTGGGAAACCGGAGCCCAGGTCGGTCAAAGCCTCTCTCGGCCACAGCAGGCACCATTGTTTTCTTGGCAGTAGTACTTTACAGCGCTTTCTAAAAGGAGCTGTAACCACTAACTTGGAACCTTGCACAAGTGACTACTGTCCCAGGTGAGCTAAACATGGGCAAATTTGAAGACCATCGAGTATGCCATGGTTTAAGCTCATGGATTGTTTGCCAGTGGGATTCCCAAGTCTTCTCTCCCATGTTTTTTCCCTTCCAGGCTGTTACAACGGGTTGGTTTATGTTCTGGAAAGTAATAGTGGAGAAAAATACTGGACGTTTGCTACTGGGGATGCTGTCAAAAGCTCTGCAGCCGTGGATCCGTCCACAGGACTCCTCTACATTGGCTCACATGACCAGCATGCGTATGCTGTAGATATTTACGTAAGAACTCACCTCGTCAGCCTCACATCGTGAGCGCAGAAGAGAGGGACCCTGGCAGGTGCCATGGAGACTCGGAGCAGGCGTTGACTATTCCCGAGTTTAGCATTGTGTGTTGGAGAGAATAAAGGGTTAATTCTTAAAAGCTTAAGACATTTTCAACTTCCTTTCCAAAGTTACCACGGTAAATTTGCTACTCAACCCTGAAATGTAAAGAGCTTAGAACTGTGCTGACAATAGAAAAAAATAAATCAGGAGATATTAATGAGATATTTTAAGGCTTTATTACCTAAGTTTTTAAAAAACATAAAAATTGGAAAAATTTTGAAAGTTGAAAGAATCAAATCTCATTTTTATGTATAAATGAAAATAAAGAGCAAAATTCAAATTAATAATAAAAATATAAAGACTTAGAAAAATAGGGGAAATGAACACACAGGATCCCGGAGAGAAATAGGTGGTAAATGCATATAAATGTTTCATACCTTTTAAAAGTCAAAGGACTGCAAACTAAGATCTGACAGAAACAGTGGCATTGATTAGAGAATATCCTGCACCGTAGCAGAAGTGCTGATGAGAGTACTGGCGGGTGGTAACTGCTGAGGCCACCAGGGAGAACGGTTCGGCCATAAACAATTTCCTGTCCTTTGATCCAGTGACACGCTTTCTAGGAACCTAGCCTGGTAAGATTATCAGACCTGTGGACAATACGTACACCAAGGTGTCTACTTGTAAGTCATCTGTAATACCAACAGATGTGCTCCATGTCATGTTCTGTGATGAAGTGGAGGCCATGTTTTATATTCATAATGGGATATTCTGCAATAAGATTAAGTAGTTTTAGAAAACAAGCAATCCATGATACATGATTGTATGTTTAGAATGAGCTGCACCCTGTTAAACTGTGTGTATAAATACATACATGCACACAGACATGCCAACAGGATTAAGAGAGATGCTAACATGTTCACAGTGGCTGTCCTCCATTTTTCTTTAAGATTTTTTTTTTTTTTTATTTGAAAGGCAGAGTTAGAGAGGGAGACACAGATCCTCCATCTACTGGTTAACTCCCCAGGTGGCCCCAACAGCTGGGACTGGACCAGGCTGAAGCCAGGAGTTTCAGAGGGGTCTCCCATGTGGGTGGCACAGGCCCGAGCACTTGAGCCATCTTCCACTTCTTTCCCGGGCAGACTAGTAGGGAGCTGGATCGGAAGTGGAGCAGTCGGGTCTCAAATAGGTGCCCATATGAAATGCCGCTGCTGCAGGCAGAGGCTTAACCTTCTACGCCACTGGACCAACCTCCTTTATCATATTCTAACCCAACTCTGCGCAACAGGTGTGCATTTTACACTAAAGATAAAAATTTGCATTAACCAAATAGATCTAACTCAGGGAAGGATAGGATAAATGGGTTAATTAACTACCAGCAAAAACCTAACTTGCTTTTCCTGTTTGCAGAAGAGGAAGTGTGTCTGGAAGTTGAATTGTGGAGGCGCCGTCTTTTCCTCTCCCTGCTTGAGCCTGCTGCCACATCATGTGTATTTTGCTACACTGGGAGGACACTTGTTGGCTGTAAATCCTGTAGGTATAAAATGATACCTACTGATTTTATTGCCTTTAATATTTTTGTTTTGAATTCTGAAGGTTTGAGTAATTTTTATAATCCACATATCCCTGAACCACAAATCTTTTTTTAAAAAATTTGCTTATTTGAAATTCAAAATTCCAGAGAGCTTCCATCAGCTGGTTCACACCCCAAATAGCTGCAATGGCCAGGGCTGGGCCAGGCCAAAGCCAGGAGCTTCCTTTAGGTCTCTCACATGGGTGCAGGGGCCCAAACACTTAGGCCATCTTTTTGCTGCTTTCCCAGGCCATTGGCAAGAAGCTGGATTGAAAGTGCAGCAGGCAGGACACAAACTGGCACCCATGTGGGATGGTGGTGTGAATACCACAATGCCAGCCCAAAATTCATTAAAATGATTGACATGGGGCCGGTGCTGTGGTGTAGCAGGTAAAGCCGCCACCTGTAGCGCTGATCCCATGTGGGCACCAGTTCAAGTCCTGGCTGCTCCACTTCCAGTCCAGCTCTGTGCTGTGGCCTGGGAAAGCAGAAGATGGCCCGGGTCCTTGGGTTCCTGTAACCACATGGGAGACCTGGCTCCTGGCCTCAGATAGGTGCGGCTCCAGCCATTGCGGCCATTTGGGGAGTGAACCAATGGACGGAAGACCTTTCTCTTTCTCCCTCTCACTGTCTGTAACTTTACCTCTCAAATAAATAAATAAAATCTTAAATTGATGTGAGGTTTAGAAAGAATGAGAAAAATATTTCCCTGGCTGTGTGTTCTATCATTTAAATTTTGGGGCAGAAATTTGTCTAAGAACTCGGTGTCTACCCTGAGGATAGGTCCTGGCTGGTTTTATTGCCAGTTAGTTCCTGGCTCTGCTAGAAGGCACTGAGTCCTGTGGCCTGTGTCCAGGCACCGTCCTCGCTGGCCCTGTCGGTACACCACTGTGGCGTTCTCTGACGTTTCAGCTCTGCCTCTGGGAGACTCGGGAGTACGCCCTATAAAGGGGATTGAAGAGCGCAGTGCTAAGTGCCGTGGTGGCCTTTTGTCTCAGCAGGCCACTGGGAACACACTCTGGAAGCGCTGCTGCGGAAAACCTCTCTTCTCTTCTCCCCGCTGCTGCCTGCAGTACGTCTGCATTGGCTGTGTGGACGGGCGTCTGCTCTGCTTCACCCACGCCGGCGAGCAGGTAAAGGCGGCTGAGGGCGCAGTGGCGGCGACTCCGGCATCGTGCTCCAGTCGCTGCCAAGCGCCTGCTCCAGCCGCGAGCTTCCGTTCTGAAGGAGGGGATGGATGGCAGGCTGGAAGGCCTGCGACTCGAACGCTGTTGGGCTGCTTTGGACATGTCCCCCAGGTTTAGCACTTACCAGGTTTTAGGCAGTTTTAGGCTCTAGTAAGGGTACAAAAGTTTAAAGAAACCCCTGCTCATCAAAGAAAACCAGAATCTCTGGTGCAGCCGCAGCTTTATTGCGTGCAGGGCCCGGCCCGTGCCCCTGCTCCACGGCCAGTGGGGGCTCCCTGGCGGCTGCACGTGTCACATCTCGTTGGGAACTTGAGCTCCCCTTCTTAAATACCTATCGTGGACTGTCATTTAGGCTCAGCTTCTGTGTGTGTGTGACTTGGATTACTTTGTGCACCTGGGAGTCCCCTGCTGCCCCAGAAGTCGGCCCACTGATGGCTAGCGGGGCTCTGGACTCTTCTCATTGAGCGCCCGCCTGCAAGTGCTCACAGCTGCTTTTGTTCGGACAATTACTTTGATGAAATCCTTTAAAGATGCTGGCTGACTTTTCAAAGTTATTATTTGAAAGACACACACAGCACGAGATGGGGATATCGGTCTTCTGCTGTTCATTTCCTAAATGCCTGCAGTAGCCAGGGCAGGGCCAGGCTGAAGCCGGGAGCCAAGAACTCCACGCGGGTCTTCCCCGTGGGTGGCAGGGTCCTAAGGCCTGGGCTAGGAGTCCGCTTGTCCTGCTGTACCACAGTGCCTGCCTCCTGGCTAAAAAGTTGTTTTTTTTTTTTTTAACTTTACTTGAAAGAGAAACAGATCTTCTATCTGCTGATTTCACTGCCCAAACTCCTGTGGCAAGCCAAGGTTGGGCCAGCTTGACTCTATGTGGGTGGCAGGGACCCAAGTCCTCGAGCCCTTACCTGCTACCTCCCACGTTGTAGTCGGGACTCAAACTCGGACACCTCCCACACAGGACACGTGAGCAGAGCCTTGGCTGCTACACCAAATGCCTGTCCTGCAGTGAAGTGTGTGATCATGCTGAGTGTTTTTACTTATGAAGCAGATGGAATGTATCCTACCCTTTAGGTATTGGAGAAGTAAGAGGAGGCAAATCCTAATTCTCTATTTTTTGGGTGAGTCATAAAAAAGTGATTTTGAACAACTCAGGGAGAATTTGATGTTATAAATTCTATTTTATGACCATGCTCACTGCTCTTTACGTTTCAAACAGGATCTTATTAAATGTATGTCTACACCAAGTTTGTCTGGAATAGCTGTGAAGTAAGAAATAGTGTGTATATCCACAAGGCAGACCTACAACTTGCAGCTTTTTAAGGTTATAATTTAGATTATACTTTCCAAACTTTCCCTTTTGGCTCAGTTACTTCCTTCTCCCATTTGGAGAATAGAATAATAGTTTTTAAGAAGACAGATTGCAAACTCAGTGCAGTTTTATCTTTGGACTCTGTCTCTGAACTTGTTAATAACTCTTTGGGTTTAGAATTAATTTTCCTTCATGATAGTAATAAGCATAGTGGTGAGTTGCGTAACAACACCACTGCTTCTTAAGGATTTATTTATTTGAAAGGCAGAGTTACCGAGAGGCAGAGGCAGAAAGAGGTCATCCATCCCCTGGTTCGCTCCCCAGATGGCTGCAATGGCCGGAGCTACGCTGATCCAAAGCCAGGGGCTTCCTCCTGGTCTCCCACACTGGTGCAGGGGCCCAAGGTCTTGGGCCATCTTCTGCTTTTCCAGGCCACAGCAGAGAGCTGGATCAGAAGTGGAGCAGCTGGGACACAAGCCGGTGTCCATATGGGATGCTGGCGCTGCAGGCGGCAGCTTCACCCGCTACGCCACAGCACTGGCCCCCTCCAGAGAGCGAGGGTCTACTCCATGTGAAGCTACCATTCAGACAGCCCGCATCTGGTAGATCTGTGTTAAGAGCCTTCATAAAGCCTTAACCTGTGGGAGAACTGTTGGAACTGGATGAGACGAGTTCTTGCTTTCATGTTCCCTTCTAGGTTTGGCAGTTCTCTGCCAGTGGCCCGATCTTCTCGTCGCCGTGCACCTCAGCCTCAGAGCAAGAAGTATTTTTTGGTTCCCATGACGGTTGTGTCTACTGCTGCAGTACGAGAGGTGACCTCCGATGGAAATTTGAAACCACCGCGAGGGTGTACGCGACACCGTTTGCTTTCCGTCGTCACAGTCGCAGCAGTGCAGCGTTGCTGGCGGCAGCGTCTACTGACGGGAAGCTGTGGATCCTGGACTCTGCGAGTGGGCAGTTGCAGGATGTGTATGAACTTCCCGGAGAAGTCTTCTCCTCGCCTGTGGTCTGGGAGTCGATGCTCGTCATTGGGTGCAGAAACGATTACGTGTACTGTCTGGACTTACGGGGTGCCAGTCACAGATAACGGAGCACAGTCCCTACTAGTTCATACCTGTGAGATGTCTGAAAACCTTTTTGCCATTCTAGAGCGTGGGAGTAGCCTTATTAAATAATTTATTTTGGTTAAGAAACTTGTCTACTACACTTTATTGAAGAACAGCCATATTTTACTTCCCATGCATGGAGCAACCAGAGCTTACAGAAAGAGTTGGAGTTTGCATTACAACAACACAGCATCACTGTAAGTAATCTGATGGTTGATTTTAGGTGTCAACTTGGCCAGGCTGTAAAGGATGCTCGGATGGGTGGTAAAACATTTCCGGCATGTCTGTGAAGGTGTTTCTGGGAGGAATTTTCATTCAGTAGACTGAATCAAGAAATCCAGCATCCAATCTGATGAGGATCCGAAATAGGACAAAAAGAGGAGCGGTGACTTCGCCCTTTTGCTGGGACATCCATGTCTCCTGCCCTGGAACAGCAGAGCTCTTGGTTTTCACGTCTGCGTGTCCTATTGTAAAAGATTCTCTGGAATACATTAGGCCACAGATTTCATATGTGTAAATCTCTTAATGCACTTTTTTTTTGACAGGCAGTGAGACGGAGAGAAAGGTCTTCCTTCTGTTCATTCACCCCTCAAATGGCCGCCATGGCCAGCGCCGCACCGATCCGAAGCCAGGTGCTTCCTCCTGGTCTCCCATGAGGGTGCAGGGTCCAAGCACTTGGGCCATCCTCCACTGCCTTCCTGGGCCACAGCAGAGAGCTGGACTGGAAGAGGAGCAACCGGGACAGAATCCGTCGCCCCAGCCGGGACTAGAACCCGGAGTACCAGCACTGCAGGCAGAGAATTAGCCTAGTGAGCTGTGGCACCAGCCCTCTTTGTGTACTTGTATACATACAGGTTGAGGCATCCCTAATCCAAAAATCCAAAGTTGGAAATGCTCTGAAAGTTCCAGTTCTGGGCCGGTGTTACACAGCAAGATCCCATATGGGCGCCGGTTCGAGTCCTGGCTGCTCCACGTCCCATCCAGCTCCCTGCTCATGGCCTGGGAAAGCAGTGGAAGATGGCCCAAGTGCTTGGGCCCCTGCCACCCACGTGGGAGACTCGGGTGGAGTTCCAGGCTCCTGGCTTTAGATTGGCCCAGCCCTGGCCGTTGCAGTCACTTGGGGGTGTGAACCAGTGGCTAGAAGACTTGTGTCTCTACTTCTGACTCTGCCCTTAAATTTTTTTTAGTGTCTAGGCTTGAGTCCCAGCCCTACTCCAGATTCCACCTTCTTGCCAGTGTGCACCCTAGCAAGCAGCAGGTGATGGTTCAAGGGCGTGGTTCCCTGCCACACAGGTGGGAGACCCAGACTGAGATCCCAGCTCCTGGCCTTTTTTTTTTTTTTAAGATTTATTTTATTTATTTATTTGAAAGTCAATGTTACACAGAGAGAGGAGGGGGGGGGGGTAGGTGTCTTCCATCCATTGGTTCACTCCCCAATTGGCTGAGCTGATCCGAAGCCAGGAGCCAGGATCTTCCTCCAGGTCTCCCACACCAGTGTAGGGGCCCAAGGACATGGGCCATCTTCTGTTGCTTTCCAAGGCCATAGCAGAGGGCTGGATTGGAAGAGGAGCCGCCGAGGTCGAATCTGTGCCCAAATGGGATGTTGGCACTGCTATGCCACAGCACTGGCTTTGGTCTTTCAAACCAAGTCAAAGAATTACTTAAAAAATCTTTATGCAAATATTCCAAAAAACAACTTTCAAAATCTGGAACACTGTGGTTTAAGTATTTTGGCTGAGGGATACTTAACCTGTGTAGTCCGTTGGTTATGTTTCTCTAGAGAACTCACATTAGAACAAGTTTATGTATGTGGGTTTTGTTGGTGGTGGTAGGTTTTTTTTTTTTGACAGGCAGAGTTAGAGAAAGGTCTTCCTTCCGTTGGTTCATCCCCCAAATGGTTGTTACAGCCAGCGCGCTGTGCTGATCTGAAGCCAGGAGCCAGGTGCTTCCTCCTGGTCTCCCATGCGGGTGCAGGGCCCAAGCACTTGAGCCATCTTCCGTTTTCCCAGGCACATTAGCAGGGAGCTGGGTGGAAGTGGAGCAGCCAGGACTCGAACCAGCAGGCACGCGGGCTGCCGGCATCACAGAGGCTTTACTCACCACACCCACAACACTGGCCCCTGTGTGTGTTTTAAAGACACCTGTGGGGAAGGACTCAGACTGCATCTGGTGGGTTAAAATGCGGTCCACGAAGCAATGCTCCATCTACTCACTTATCCTGAGATTTCAGGGCAAAAGGTATTTCAAGTGGGACCTATTATCTAACCAGGTTCCTTATACAGGATTTTCAGGTAAACAACAGGCGCCGATGTAGATCAAAGTACACACACACTACAGTTTCAGCTTGCTACGTGGCACTCCCTGTCTGGCTATTTAGCTCTGGCCTCTTCGCAATTCTTCACCCAGCTGAGGAGGAGCCAGCATTCCGTGGAAGGCCTGACGCCTGGCTGACACCTTTAACCAAGATGCTGCTCCCTACCACCGGCGTCCACACCATCTGTCTAGTCCCCCATCGTTGTTCAGCTTCTCCCTGTTGTCTGTTCCATGGCCACCAAGGAGGATAGGAAAGCACGTGTTGGATGTTTCATGTGTGGTGGGAGGTTGGGTGGGCAGCCTTCTGAGACCCATGTGTTGGACAGTTCCCCAGAGAAGGGAGATCTAGGTTCTGGGTGACCAAAAGAAGGTCCTATCTTCTACCACCTTTTAGATCAGTGCTTCCCAGGCTTTCCTGTCCATACTGGTCACTTGGAGCTGTTGTCATCCTACTGAGCTGGCCTGGGAGGAGGGCGCCCTGCTGAGCCACGCTGGAGCCTGAGGCAAAAGGAGAAGTCGGTAATGCTGACCTTGCCCTTATTTTTATCCATCATGGAATCTTTTCCATTTATAAAAAAAAAAATCATTATGTAGTATTTCTCCTGGTTATTGCACTTTTTAAAATATTTACTTGAGAGGCAGAGAAAGCGAGACAGATTGATACATAGAGAGCTCTCCTATCCACAGGTTCACTCCCCAGAATTCTGCAATGGCGGAGACTGGGCCAGGCAGACACAGGAGCCAGAAACTCAATCCAGGTATCCCATGTGGCTGGCAGCAACCCAGTCATTTGAGCCATCGCTGCTGCCTCCCAGGGCTGAGTCCCCAAGGAGCTGGAAGTGAGTACTGAATGCAGCCATTTCAGGTGGCGCCTTGACTGCCACGCAAATGCCTGCCCTCATTACTGTAGCTTTTTTTTTTTTGCAGCCTCACTTCGCCCTGATCAGGCTGTGGGCTGAGGCCAGGACACTGGTCCATGACCACACTGTCAACAAGTGGCAGGATCCTCTGTCTGAGACCTACACCATTCAGTTCTGATTTAGGACTAAACTTACACCTGTTCACGGTTTTTCTCCAAAATACTTCATGAAAAAAATGTCATACCATTTAGAACTCCTTGAAGTTTTGTTCATCAAAAGCTATGCAAACATACTAAGTGCTTATAGATTATCAAAATTAACAAACAAAAAATTCCACCAGCACCAAAGATCTAGTTGATATTTTTTATTGAAAGATCTTTTCCCTTCAATAATGGACATTTTACATTAAAACTTTATACAACCCAAATCTCATTAATATTAAAATCACACTAAGGTATTTAAATTTCTACTTAATTTTATTGTAGGTAAAAATATTGCAAGACACTTGTAGCTACTGTTTCTGCTTTAAAATAACTAAATGTCACGAGACACTGAATACTGACTATATTTGCAGGTAATTTAGGAGTAATAACGCTTGTATAAGAAACAATTGCACTTAAAAAAGTAAACAAAACTTTAGTTTTATTGTAAGTCTATGAACAGAGGTTGATCATCTAACCTTGCCAGGAGAAGTGTATGTTTAAAATTAAAAAAAAAAAAAAAACTTGTGTATTTAACATAGCAATTTATTCATTAAAAACAAAACTTCATGTTTTTGTAGAATTTCCCCATAGTTTGTTGTTCAGAAAAGGCTGCAACATGACAAAAGAAAAATAACACTTCATTGGTATCTAGTGCAAATTTGGGGTGAATTTGAAATGAAATGGTAAACATGTACGCTTCAGAAGTTGGTGGAAGTCCTGTCCCTGCCCTTCCCCTCAGTCTGTCTGTTAAAGACGGGAAATTAGGAACTGAGGTACAGGGGCACCTCAGAACGTCATGGAAAGTGGAACTGAAAGATGTTTTGGTGCAAAAAATATTGAAATCCATGCAGTTTTTCATAATACACATTTTCCACGAACCTCTTGAAGATCTCTTGCATGCATGGGTTTCAAAATATCTTGCACCAGAAATAAAAAGTCCTCAGTTCTGCTCTCCACGAACTTGGATACCCTCCTAGCTCCTCACTGTCCGGGCTCCGCGTGGCCTGAGGCAGCACAGAGCCGACTCCTTCCTCGCCTCTCCCCGCTGTCACAGTGACACTGTCCAGGGCAGACAGGATGGAGTGATGAGCCACAGAGCACTGTGCGTGGGGCTCTGCGCGGAGAGTCCCACTCAGCGAAATGGGGAGGGACTCCTGGAGTTCCGAATGCCAACACAAGAGAAATGGACTCCGCTGCGGGCACTGCAGCACAGCAGGAAGTGCTTCCCACTGCAGCGAAGGGAAGACCAAAGCTGGCTAACAGTCTGCAGGGCCAGGGGCTGCGCCCTCCGCCCCGCGTGCAGAGCGCAGCTGTCCAACAGACAGCACGGGGCAGCTGCTGCTAGGATGAACGCGCTTCCCACGTGGGGCCCTGCTGCGTCCTGTGAGGTAAGTGATGGAAGGCGGCACGCTCGCCGCACAGAGCGAGCAGTAATGGATACTAGCCGAGGGGTTCCTGTGGAGGAGAAAGGACGCCATTCCCTCGGCACCGGGCACAGGATACGCACCTGACTGGAGCAAGGATCTAAGAAGCGGAGGCGGCCAACCCCGTGCACTACACAGCGCCAGCAGTGGCGGGGAGGAGGGCGCCGCTGGGCTCTGTGTCCAGTAAAGCAAACCCGGGACAGTACCCGCGTGTGGCTTTTAACCTGCCAGGTCCCTTGGTGTGCTCGTGTGTGATGACAGCAAGGCCACTTACAACTCCGATGTTCTTAAAGGTAGCCGGGTGAATGCGCTAAGTTATAACTGCTGCTGCCCCTGGATCCTGCGCACGAACGACAGTCCAGACAAAGCTTCCGCTCAAGTCCTTAGCTCCAGGGCTCCTTGTGGCTGGGATCTTCGGAGACCGTGAAGCCAGTGGCTGGTCCTGGCCGTGACCATGGCTGGTTTGCAGGGCGGTTCCAGCAAGTTTCCGGCTTTGGGTGACTGCGCCCCCTCCCCGCCCTGCAGTCTGACACGCGGCTCGCACCAGCCCTCGCCGTGGGGATCCGGGCCCACCCTCGCAGGACCGGACCAAGGGGCTGGGACGGGCCTCCCACCTTAGGCGTGGGTTCCCGGAGAGGGGCCGAGAGCTTGCAGCCACCCTCAGTGCGCCTTCCTGGGAGCCGCGGGTCAGAGGCTGCGGGAGCCCTCGAGGAGGGTGCGAAGGGCTGCGGCTCCGCGTGGGGAGAGCGGCCGCGAGGGGGACGGGGGCACGGCGCCGGGCAGGCCGGTCCTCGAGTCCCAGCCCCTGCCTCCAAGAGCACGGGCCTTCCCGTGTCTACACACGGGGCGGCACCCCGAGCCCAGGGCCGGCGAAGTGGGGGACAAGGACTCGGGGCGGAGCATCGGACCGTGGCGAAGGTTGGCAACGGAAGCGTTGTGCGTGGCGTGGGGGGAGCCCCCGGACGGACTCTTCTCTTGCCACCCAGGAGGGGCTCAAGGCACCAGGCCCTCGGCTTGTGCAAACATTCGTCGAGTGACCACCGCCGGTTCCGTCTCTAAACGTGACTCTAGAGCCCCTAACACATGCTGCAGTTCCCAGCCCGGTTTCTTCAGCTCCTAGGGAAAATAAATAAAAAGGGCGCGAGCGGAGCCGCGGCGGGCGGCGGGGGGCCGAGTCCCGCTTTACTTGATGATCTGGGGACAGTCGCTCCAGGCCTTGGCTTTCCTCTTGGCCAAGGCCAGCCAGGCCGGCTCCGTGGACGCGGGCGTGGCGTCAGGGGTGGAGAACCTCTTGGTGACTTCCTTCACCAGCGGTGTGGGGGGAGCCGCGTCGGAGATCTCCACTGGGTTCATTCAAGGAAAAGGAGAAAGGACGAGTCAGAACCGCATTTTAGAAGAATGAAATTCAGTCAGCGACAGGCCACGTACAGGACGGGAGTCCCGCGCCAGGCGCGCTGCCGTCTGCGCAAGCGCGAGCGCCCACAATGCAGCGCGAGCGCCCACAATGCAGCGCGAGCGCCCACAATGCAGCGCGAGCGCCCACAATGCAGCGCGAGCGCCCACAATGCAGCGCGAGCGCCCACAATGCAGCGCGGCGCGCCCTGCGGTGATCCCTCCATAGAGGAGCAGCAACCGCGCGTTACCTCACGAAGTGATCGCTTCTGGGTGAGCACGTTTAAAATCTACTCACGGTGGTGCATCGAGCGGTAGACCCCGAGCTCTGGAACTTGTTCCTCGGGCCGACGTGCACCCCTGCCCCGCACCCCCTCGGCCTCCCTTCCCGCCCCCCAACCCCGCTTCCCAGAAGGGGGTGGTCAGACTGGTCCGCATTTGACATCCGACAAACTGACCCCAACCACGGTGCATCGACTCCCATCTCAAAATTTCTAGAAGGCTTTATTAGGAAAGCGGAGCTCTTCCCGCCTACTGGTTCACTCCCCGATGACTGCACCAGTCCCAGCCGGGAACTCGACCCAAGTCTCGCGCGTGGGGGGCAGGGACCCAGTCCCTTGGCCGCCACCTGCTGCCTCCCGGGGTCTGTGTCGGCAGGAGGCCGGAACCCAGGTACTGCGATGGGGAATGGGGGGGGGGGCGCTATGCAGGGACCTCAGCGCTGCACCCACCACGTGCCCGCCCCCAGCCCAACTTCCGGTTCCAAAGGCTGAGGCTGCACGCTAAGAACTGAGGGTCAGCTTTGCGGCTCTGGTCACCCAGCCAGTCCCACGAAGCCAGCAGTTTGGGTCAAGCCGGTGAGGTTAAAAAGCTGCCGCCACACAAGGCAGCCCTGGGGGCCTCCACCCCCGAGTCCGAGACCCGGGCGGCCCTCGCGCCGTCACCTCTGCTAGTTCCCCTGCAGCCCGTCACCGTCTTTCCTGCGGCTTCCAGAACCTTAAGAACCCAGGGGCCAGAAAAGCAAATACTTCTGAACTAAAGGCAGGAGCCCTGGGAGTGGCGTTAACCCTGTAGCAACAGAAAGGGGTGACCCCTTCGGAGCATTCTGGCTGTCGGCTTTTCAGCAGTGAATCTGTCTTGTGCCCTGAGGTTGCTTATGGGCCCAGGGAGCAGGAAGTCGAGGTAGAGACACCCTAGCACGTGGGCTGGATGCCCCTGGAGGACCGCTGCTACCTGGGGAAGCCGGAGGGGGCTTGTTCACATTTGTCTTTCCTCCCGGGAATCTGTAGGAGGGACTGAGTTGTAAATTTTTGGATCATTTTACGTCTCAACAAAATAACTTTGAAAGATACCGGCTCCTCAAGGTCCCCAGAACCATGGAATTCAGAGGTGAGCTTCGGGTGGGCGTTCAGCCCAGTGCTGAAGCAGCTCCCGTCCCGTATCGCAGTGCTCACATTTGATTCCCAGCTCGAGCCCCGACTCCAGCTTCCTGCTAATGCAGACCCTGGGAGGCAGCGGTGCCGCTCCAGTGGGTGAGTGGTTGGCCCCTGCCGCAGGGGAGACGTGGGTTGGATTCCTGGCTCCCAGCTAAGGCCTGGGGTGGTTGTGGGCCACTGAAGAGTGAAGCAGTGGACGGCAGCCCTCTCAGCATGTGTGTCTCTGCCTCCCAGTTTAAAACTTGCTGATTTTTTTGTGCAAAAACCTTTGAAATCCATGCATGGCTTTTGAATAAGACATTTTCTGTGAACATTTTGAACACCCTGCCTATGTGTCTGTAAAAATTGTCACTGTCATTGTTCTAGAACACTCTGGAGAGTCATGGGTGATCGGAAACTTGCTGTTTGAAAGCACAGGACATTTGCACCGTGACGCAGAAGCAAGGCTCATTGCCAGCCTCGGGCAGAGCTCCAGGCAGCGCTATCAGAAACACCAGTCCACACAATTACCTTAACTTTGTCATCCGAGAGAAAAGGGCCCACGGGCCCACCTTCAGTGCAGGCTGTGTGCCACCCTTCCTGGAGCCTGGGCTTTGAGCCTAGCACAGTGCAGCCCCCGTTGAGCCTGACCTGCGCTTCAGCCTTTCTCCCAAGCTTACTGGGACGTCTCTTCCTGCAGGGCCTAATTTTTAAGTGGATAACTCTGTAGGGCTTGGGTTATAAATACCCAGATGGCCCTCGGCAGAGAAACGGCTCCCCACTGCTGGGAGGTTGTGGGATGGCTCCACCTTGCTGCAGGAAGCAATCAGCCTAACCGTGGGATGCCAGGCAGCAAGGGGCACGTGGCGGCCACTGCCTCGTCCAGCGTCCCCTGGAATGCTGCCAGCTGGCGCCTACGTCACCTGAGCAGCTGCCCGCAGGCCAGGCTGGGCGATTTCCTCGTAAGCTGGCTAATGCCCGACATCAGGGGTCTCCCTGCTCCCTGCAGAGCAGTTAAGCACTTACCAGCGTGTACTGCAGTGGTGAGTGGTGGTAGACAGCTGGCCCTGGGCCTTGTGTGCGGGGCTGTGCTGGGGGTCAGGGGAGAAACCCGTGGCTGCAGGGGAGGCCCAGCAGGCCTGCTCCTACCTGTCACAGACGTGGGGAGTGTGCTGGCCTTTTTCAGCTGCTCTCTGCGCTCCAGCCTGGACACAGCCGTCTCGGGCTTGTTCTCATCTGGGGGAGTGGTGGACATGTGCAGGGAGCCCGCTCTGCTGACGCCGCTGCTTCCAGGCTGCGGGCTGCCACTGACCTGGGCGGGCAGAGACAGGGACAGCGTGCTTGCACCATAGGACACGCGCCAAGGGGGAGCTGGACTGCAGCGTGAGAAGTGCGTGCTCACCCCGGCCCCCACCACGTGGGGGCGCTGATTCCCCTTAACCCACAGCTCAGGGAGCTTCGCGTTTCTTGTGGAACTGTGGCGCGTGCACACCCCACTATCGGGGCTGTGTGGATTCTGCCACATCAGGTAAGGGACCCAAGTCCGGTTTCCTGCCAGGACTGCTCCCTACACGGGGATGCTCACCTACTGCTCTGCCCTAAGTCCACTCCACCTCTGTCTCTGCCAACTCTGCACGCTCAAACTTGTCAGCTGCAGGTTGAAAATACTGCACTAAACATACATTTTGTTCTTGTCAGTATTCCCTAAATAATACAATCAACAACTGTTTACATAGCATTATACTAAGGAACCTAGAGAGGATTAAAGGTTATAGGGGGTGGGCACAGCATGCAGGTAGCACGCCTGTGACCTGAGGGTCTTAGACCAATCCCCAGCAGGTAACAAGGGATGGCAGTATTCTTCATCCCTGAGCTTTTTAAAAGTTGTAATTAAGATTTTTTTTGACATGCAGAATTAGACAGTGGGAGAGAAAGGTCTTCTGTTGGTTTACCCCCCAAATGGCTGCTACAGCTGGTACACTGCGCCAATCTGAAGCCAGGAGCCAGGTGCTTCCTCCTGGTCTCCCATGCAGGTGCAGGGCCCAAGCACTTGGGCCATCCTCCACTGCCTTCCTGGGCCACAGCAGAGAGCTGGACTGGAAGAGGAGCAACCGGGACTAGAACCCGGGGTACCAGCGCCACAGGCAGAGGATTAGCCTAGTGAGCTGCGGCGCTGGTCATAATTAAAATATTTTAATAGATTCTGTTAACAAAATATTTTTCTGTTTTTAACATGAAAATTGTACACTTATGGGATATTTTTTTTTTTTTTTTTTTAAGATTTATTAAAGGCAGAGT
Source organism: Oryctolagus cuniculus (assembly GCF_051225735.1). NCBI lineage: Eukaryota > Metazoa > Chordata > Mammalia > Lagomorpha > Leporidae > Oryctolagus > Oryctolagus cuniculus. The sequence continues at coordinate 137,896,185 of NC_142874.1, forward strand.
TAGAAGGAGAAACAGAGATTGTTCTTCCACCCACTGGTTCACTCCCCAAATGGCTACTCTGGCCGGGGCTGAGCCAAGTCAAAGCCAGGAGCCTGGAACTCCACCCAGGTCTCCCATGTAGGTGGCAATGGCCTAAGGCCATCTTCTGCCACTTCCCCCAGCGCATCAGCAGGGAACTGAATTGGAAGTGGAGCAGCCGGGAGTCAAACTAGCATCTCAGTGGCCTAAACCACTGCCACGACGCCAGCCCCTGTGTTTTAATATCTGACTGTGTGTAATGTCTGAATCCTAGAAAATCTGTGACCTCAGGCATTTCTCAGTTCTTCACACTGCAAACACTGACCATCCTCTCCCGTTTTTAGTAGACCATAAAGTACGTGATCTCACCCGCTCCTCTACGGTGCAAGAACACCAGAACGTCTTTCTCCTGTCAAGCGGTACCTTGGCACACGGTCGTCAGCCTTCCTGTCTCCCCTTCACCTGGCTGCTGTCCCCAGCCTCTGGTGACCACCATGCTGCTCATCACTTCTGAGAGATGAACGTTCTTAGATTCCCCATGAGTGAAATCGCGCAGTACTGGTCTTTCTGTCCTTGGCTTATTTCCCTGAACATGGTGGCCTCTAGGTCCAGCCACGATACAGCCGACACTAGGATGCCGTAGTTTTGTGGCTGAGCAGGACTCCTCTGTGAATAGTCCCATGCTCCCATCGGCGGATGGACACGTAGCGTGTTTCCCTGGCGGCCTTTGTGAACCGTGCTGCAGGCAGCCGGGGCGCGGCTGTTGCCTCAGCACTGCTTGCTTTGCCCCGTGGGTGTACGGCGGGATGGCTGGCTCACACGGCAGTTCTGCGGTTGGTTTCCTGAGGAACCTCCATCCTGTTCTCCACAACGGCTGTGCCGGGTTCCGTTCCCACCTATAGTCTAAGGGTTCCTTTTCCTCCACATCCTCCCCAGCACTTTGTCTTCTTGACGAGACCCCGCCCAGGAAGGCGAGATGGAAGCGGAACGGGCTACTCACGTTTTCTTTGGAGAGCTTTGCCGCCTGCTTGGCCTCGCGGGCTTGCTTCCTCTCCTCCCTGGTGGCCTGCTGCTCGCGAAACCCCTTCTGCTTCTGCAGCGCGAGCGTGATCCACAGCGGCTGCGCGGGTTCAGCTTTCTCCGCCGGCCTGGGGCCCTCTAAAGAGTGCCTGCTCTGCAGCACCGGCTTCTCTGTCGGGAGAGACAACGGCAGCTTTGCGTGAAATTCGGCATCAGCCCAGCTCGGCTCCTCATCCCTAGAATGTGTGGTGTGTTAAAACGCCTGTGAGATACTGCCCTGAGCTCTGCAGAGGCCTGGGTAGCCCCACGGGGTGAGAAGGAAAGTCTGACCAAAATCTTCAGTGTCGTCATCTATCAGGTCCGCAGGGCATCCAGAAAGGGACTAGGCTCACTGTTTTAAATGCGTTGCTCTAATGAAGTTCATTTTTACCAGTGAAATCTTTCCCCCCGAAACAGCATCCTATGCGAAACCTCAATTTTTAAAAATATTACTGAAAATCTTTCAAGGAAGAATTTTAAAATTTTTGTATATTTGAGGCAGAGACACATGCACACAGAGCTCCCATCAGCTGGCTTGCTCCCCAAACGGCTGCTGTGGCTGATACTGGGTCAGGAAGAACCCAGGACCCAGAAACTCAATACAGGAATGCAGTTACTGGAGCCATCACCGTGTCTCATGGGGTCTGCGCCGCAGGGAGCTGGAGTCAGAAGCTGGCCACTGCACTTGTCCCTGCTGCGGGATGTGAGCATCTTAACCGCTAGGGCAAAGGCCCACCCTTGAGCCCCAGTGTTCGAAAGATAAAAAAGGGGTGCTCATCTCCCTGACGGAGCCTCAAGCCCTGAAGGTCATGGTGGGGAACCCGTGGTTTTGATTCAGTGCCCTCATTTGGTGGATGTGAGTGCCCGGGCTGAAGCTGACCCTGGCTCTTCTGACTTCCTGCAGTCATGTGTCTCACCTGGGGGACCACCACAGGTGCCCGGCACCAGAGGGCAACTGTTGGGCTCTGCAGTTGGGTAGAGGTGGGTGTGACCTTGTGGCCTTAAAAAAGCTCTCCAACCTCTCCCAGCTTTCATTCTCTCATCTAGAGAGTGGAGATGATAAGGGCACATGCCTTACCAGGTGACATGAAACTTATGGAATCTGGGTCTCAGAACATGTAAGACAAAGCATGGCATGTGGTAACCATGCTACAAAGGTCAGCTTTCTATATCTGAGACCTGCCCCCCCCATCCTTTTTCTGTTAAGTAAAAATAATGCACTTTCAGATGGAATCATTCTGGGATTGGATCAAACACCACCTCAGTTGTTGACAAGGGCTCACTGTAATCCTGTTCTTTTGAAATCCAATGCAACTTTATGTACGCCAGTGCAGAAGCTTATTCTTGGGCTCTCAGTCAACTGGACCATGTAGTTTTAAAAATGCATTTATTTTAAGTTTTTAAACTGAAAGACACAGAGAGCTGTATCTTCTACCCACTGGTAAAACTAAAGCTAGGGGGCCGGTGCTGTGGCGCAATGGGTTAACGCCCTGGCCTGAAGCGCCGGCATCCCATATGGGCACCAGTTCGAGTCCCGGCTGCTCCTCTTCCGATCCAGCTCTCTGCTGTGGCCTGGGAAAGCAGTAGAAGATGGCCCAAGTGCTTGGGCCCCTGCACCCACGTGGGAGACCCAGAAGAAGCTCCTGGCTCCAGATGGGCGCAGTTGCGGCCAATTGGGGAGTGAACCAACGGAAGGAAGACCTCTCTCTCTGCCTCTCCTCTGTGTAACTGACTTTCTAATAAATAAATAAATAAATCTTAAAAAAAAAAAAAAAAAAAAAAAACAAAGCCAGGATCCAGGAACTTAATGCAGGTCTCCCACTTGGGTGGCCAGAGGCCCCACCAGAGTCCCCACTGCTGCCTCCCAGGGTCCACTCAAGCAGGAAGCTGCAGTGAGGAACCAGCCTGGGCCCTGCCCAGGGCCTCTGATGCGGACACAGGCTTCTCCAGGTCTAACCACCAGGCAGACGCCCACCCTGGACTGTGTATCTCACTTGAGGCTGAGGGAAAAAGCCAAAGGGCCAGAAAATACAAGAAGCAAAAAACGGAGGGCAGACTCTTCAGATCTACACCACTGTACGAAGGGAATTGGTACTGAGCGTGAGCCTGGGGCATTGCAATATCCCTATCCACAAAGATCTAACACGAGAAACCCAACGTATTTCAGCCGTATTCAAAAAACACCGAACTGGAGGTCTCTCTGCCGAATCTTCAGTTAAGCAAAATGTCTCGGAGTTCCCCGCTCAAGCAGCCTGCTCGTACACGGGGCGCACTCGACAAGTTTCTGTGTTTCACTCAAGCATGGTCTAACACTTCTTTCTAAAACTTCTAAGTGGTTTCCATGTCAAGCTATCATGAAAAGGAGAATTCTGGTCTAAGTATTCAGTCTCACTTGCTTGGGAGCCTCGTTAAAGCAAGCCGCTGGTTTCCCTCCAACAGCGTCGGAGTTTACCACCAGGGACAACTGACGCTAACGGGGACGGCTGCATCCCACATCTGAGCGCCTGGGTTCACCCAGCTCTGCTGCCAATTCCAGCTTCCTGCTAACGGGCACCCTAGAAGGCAGCAGACTAGGGCCCCAGTAGCGGGGTCCCCATGGGAGACCCCAACTGAATTCTGGCTCCTGGCTGTGACCCGGCCTCGGCTTTTACTGCTGGCCTTCGGGTGCTGAACCACATCACGGGAGATCTCTCTGCCTTTCCCACTCAAATGCGACCTCAGCACCTCTCCCTTATTACCCGTGACTAACCCTACCAGGTGTGCACTGCAGACGCAGAGCGGGGTAGCACTTCCAAGATCGCAGGCTGAAAAGGGAAGAGCCGGCCACCACTCCCCAGTGGGTGTCCCGTGGGGAGAGGGGGCTCCCGGGGCCAGCGACTGCAGCAGACGTGCCCTCCCCCACCTCCCCGCACCTCCACCTACCTCTCCTCCCCGCCTCGGGCGCTTGGGAAGGCGGCTCCTGCGGAGCTGCGAGAGCAGGTGGGGACGCGGGGCTCCTCTGCGGTGCCCCCTCTTCCTCCTCCTCCCTCTTCGGCCCCTTCCTTTCCTCAGGGGGTGGTGGCGACGGCGGCCCGTGATCACCGCTCTCTTGGCCCACCTGGGAAGGCGCCCTGGGCTCGGGCTCCGGCCTCCCGGCTCGGCGCGCCAGCAGCTCCACCAGGTAGGGCCTGCTCAGCTTCGAGCGGGGCGACGGCGGCGGGGTCTGGCTGGCGGGCTTGGGAGCCAGCGCCGGCTTCTGTGCCAGCGGCATTCTGGTGGCTGCCTTGTCCTGCTCGGGGGCCGGAAGGGCCCCGGCCTGGGTCTCCGGCGCAGGGTGGCTGCCGGCTGCCTCCCTCCGGGCGACCTGCGCTGGCTTCCTCTCCGGGGGCTGGGCCGGGCCGCGCTGGAGGGCCGCGCCCTGGGCCTCCGCGTCCGCCCCCGGGCTCGGCGCGGCGGGCTGCGCGCCCTCGGCCCCGTCTCCGGTGCTGCTGCGCCGCTTCTTCTTCTTCTGCTCGGCCTGCTGGTCGCAGTGGAAGCGCAGGGAGTAGTTGGTCCTTCTCAGCTTGATCCCGAAGGGCGAGGCCTTCTCCTCCCCGGCCGGCGTCGCGGGCTCGGGCTTGGCGACGTCCCTCGCGGCCTCACTGCTCCACGTGGCCGCGGCCTCTGCATGGGCCGCCGCTTTCAGCCCAGGGTAAGGGGGGCTCGGGACCAGGAAGGACGGGAGGTCTTTGGCAAACTTGCACCCCTCCGTGGCGTCGGCCGGCTCCGGCGGCGCCCCCGGCCTCTCGGGGCTCTTGCGGGGCTCGGGAGCAGCGGCGGTGGCTGGCGGCGGCCCCGGCGCGGGTCTCTTCCTCGTGCTCTCGGCCTCCACGCTCGGCCTGGGGCCGTCGGCGCCGCCGTCTGAGAACTTCTGCCAGGCTGGCTTGATGGAGAACTTGGCGCCGGGCGGCGCGGGCCTGCGCAGGCTCCCGCGCGGGGCCTCGTCCCCGGGCCTCGCCGGCTCTCGGTCGCCGCGCGCCTCTCCCTCCGAGGCGCGCAGGATGCGCGAGCGGATGGACGCCCACTCGGCCAGCGCCGCCCCGCTGCCCGGGCGCTCCTGGGGCGGCCGCGTCTTGGCGCTGCCCTGCCGGGGGTCACCGGGGGCTCGGGGCGGCCCGGCGGCGACGTCCCCGTGCTTCCTGTCTTCCGACAGGCCCAGCAGGGACTTGCAGGCTGAGTCCTTGATCTGGCTCAGGTTGACGGCCGGGCCGCAGAGCTGGGCTCCGGTGACAAGGATGGCCGTGTGCGGGACGCTCAGGGCTGCGGGCAGCGCGCGTGACGCCGGGGGCGCCCTGGGCTCCTGGGGCGCGAGGCTTAGGCCGGTGTCCCTGGCGGGCGTCACGGGGCTCAGGTTGACTTTGGGGAAGAGAATCTGCCTGCCTCCCGAGGACACCTGGAAGGTGTAGGGCCTGGGCATGCTCTGCCGCTCGTCCACCTCCTGCCACCGGAGCTCCTCCACCCGGCGGCCCTTGTCCGGGGCGGCAGCTTCTTCCTTCCCCGCCGCCGCCTCCAGGTGCACCGCGGCCCGCGGCTCTCGCACCTGGGCCCGCGGAGGGCGCCCTTCCTCGCTCCTGGAATCCGGGCTCCCGCGGGGCCGCTGGTTCGCGGGCTCCGCCTCCGGCGTGCGCTCCTCCGGGTTTTCTCGTTCTTCCCGCTTCTCTCCGAAGTCACCGCGCGGGCTCGGCGGGCCCCCACTGCCCTCTGGCTGGGGGGGTCTGTCCTCCTCCGGCCTCGGCGGTGCTTCCCCGGGCTCCCTGTCAGCCTCCGGCTCCTCCTGCTGCCTCAGCTGCTCCAGCCTTTGGGCTTCTTCCTGCAGGTGCTGCTTCTCAGCCTCCCGACGCCTCTGTGCCTCCAGCTGCTCCTCCTGTGTCAGCTGCTCCAGCCTCCTGGCTTCCTCCTGCAGCTGCAGTCTCTCGGCTTCCTGCCTTCTCTGTGCCTCCAGCTCCTCCTGCTGCCTCAGCTGCTCCAGCCTCTTGGCCTCCTCCTCCTGCAGCTGCTGCTGCTTCTCAGCCTCCCGACGCCTCTGCGCCTCCAGTTCCTCCTCCTGCCTCAGCTGCTCCAGCCTCCTGGTTTCCTCTTCCTGCAGCTGCAGTCTCTCAGCTTCCTGCCTTCTCTGTGCCTCCAGCTCCTCCTGCTGCCGCAGCTGCTCCAGCTGCCTGGCCTCCTCCTGCAGCCGCAGTCTCTCGGCCTCTTGCCTTTTCTGTGCCTCCAGCTCCTCCTTCTGCCTCAGCTGCTCCAGCCGCCTGGCCTCCTCCTCCTGCAGCCGCAGCCTCTCAGCCTCCTTTCTCTGTGCCTCCAGCTCCTCCTCCTGCCACAGCTGCTCCAGCCTCTTGGCTTCCTCTTCCTGCAGCTGCAGTCTCTCGGCCTCCTTTCTCTGTGCCTCCAGCTCCTCCTGCAGCTGCAGCTGCTCCAGCCGCTTGGCCTCCTCCTCCTGCAGCCGCCGCCTCTCGGCTTCCAGCTCCTTCTGCTCCTGCAGCTGCAGCCTGTCGGCTTCCTGCCTCCTCTGTGTCTCCAGCTCCTCTCCCTGCCCCAGCTGCTCCAGCTGCCAGGCTTCCTCCTGCAGCTGCCTCTGGGCTCCCACCGCTGGGCCCTCTCCCTCCTCCGGCTGTGCAGGGCCCGGCTGGCCCGGCTCCACTGCTAGCTGCAGTCGCTCCGCCCGGCCTTCGGCTGCCTCGCCCTCCTCTTCCCAGAGCTCCTGCCTGCGGTTCTCCTCCCAGAGCCTCCTCTCCAGCGCCTGCAGCCTCTGCTCCTCCAGGCGCCTCTTCTCAGCCGCCTCCGCCTTCTGCCGCTTGCACTTGGCCTCAAGTTCTCGCCAGTAGTCCTCCTGGTGTCTCTGCTGCTCCTCGGAGCCCGGCAGCCAGGCGTGCTGCTCCTCCCCGGGGTGCCCGTTCTGCTGTCGGCCGGACTCGCTCTCAAGGCCGTCTCGCTCGTCCGGTGCCTCCTGACGGTGGAAGGGAAACGATTAGCCCCTTACTCTTCCCACAGGCAGCTGACGCCCCTCCTCCCATGACACAGGTGCCCGGGCACCCAGGAGGGGCAGGAGTGCCCATGGAGAGCCGCAGGGCTCCTCGGGCGTCGGCCACAGCGAGTGGGAGCGACTGGGGTGGAGGGAAGAGCCTCATCTTTGCGTGTGGCCCCGCGGCCCCTGCCTGTCACCCCCAGTTCCTCTCTCCTAGTATGGATGGGCAACAGGAAGGCCACCAGCCCAGCATCAGGCAGATGAGCGAAGGAAGACCCGGGCTTCACCAGCGCGCCTTGCAGCTTGTGGCTCGGCGCGGCCAGCGCGAGCGCCCTGTGGCGGGGCCACGGCAGGCAGAGCCGGGCTGCCTTTGTGCAGCGCTGTGGAGCCCCTCCAAAGGTCCTGTCCCCCTCGGTGGTCCCCCAGCCCGAGAAAGGGGGCAGAAAGAGAACGGGCCGGCGTGTCCTTGCACACTGCCACTCGCTACGTGCCCAGTGGGGAAGGCCCTAGATCCCTGTACCACGCCACCCTGGCCCCAGGCAGCTCGAAGAGCTGGTGCCCAGCGAGCTCGGGCGCCTCCGCGTACCTGCGCCAGCCGCCTGTGCTTCTTGGACACTCTCTGGTTTTTCGGCTTCACGGCCAGTTTGTGCTTGGCAGCGCTGTTGTCCAGGCGGGCGATGGCCAGGGGGATGGCATCGAGGTTGACACTTTCGATGGTGCCGGCTGAAGAGAAGTGCCTTTTTGGCCGGGACGGTTTCACCGGAGCCACCTGTAGGGCACATGAAGGCCGAGTCAGTCTGGACCCACAGACAACGGCAGGGAGCCCCAGCGCGGCAGCCCCAGCGTGAGCGTGCACCTGCTGCGGCAGCCGGGCCCAGGGAGTGGCGCACCTGTCCGGTGGCCGAGCACTGGGTTTGGAATCGGAAGGCAGGGTGTGGACTAATTGTGGGCACCTAACCTTTCCTGGCCTAATTCCCTCCACTGAATAACTCGGGGATAGAGTAAATGCAGCCTGCCCACAGCCTGCTTTGGGGGACGGCCTTAGAGGCAGCCAGCCACGTCCTCTCTCTGTGGTGCTCTAAGCAAAGCAGCCGCACCACAGAGGCCTCGTGGTCACAGAGCCTGAGATGATGAGTCTGCTGAACCCTGGGCCAGGTCGTGTCTGCTGCCAGAGCCTGTGCGCGTGTGCCTCGGCCCCCCAGGCAGGAAAGGTGTCTGGTTCCTCTCTCTCTCACACTCCTTGATGCACAAGCTGCAAATCTCATTAAGCACATCACGGAGCCATCTGCATGTGCAGATTCAAGCAATTCTACATCAAAGTTATCTGGAAAAAAAATGCATCTCCACTGAACGTGGACAGGCTTTTTCTTATACAACTGCCTGAAAGGACAGTCTAACAACTGTTTAAAAATAGTCACATTGTACTAAGTATTGCAGGTCCTCCAGAGGTGACCTCGGGCGTACAGGGGGACGTGCAGAGGTTCTAGGAAAATGCCATGCTGTTTCATGTGAGGGACCTGGAGGCATTTGGGGCTCTGGGGTCCCTGGACTCTGAGGGATGACTGTAACATCTGCGCCTAGGACATGGAATGTCTTGTCAGCAAAAACGTCTCGCACGATCGCTCCAAAGCCATGGAGTCCCGAGCGCTCCAAGAAGCCGAAAGGAGGCGCTCTGGTGAGGGGCTGGCCTTGTGGCACAGGGGTTCAACAGCTGCCGGTGATGCCGGCATCCCATACTAGAGCACCAGTCAAGTCTGGCCTTGCCCAGGCCTGCCTGGGCCATCTGGGGAATGAGCCAACAGAGGGAAGATCTCTCTCTCTTCTCTCTCTCTCTGCCTTTCCAACATTTTTTTTTAAGGTGTGGAGATGTGGTCATTATGGCTCGATGGGTTAAGCCACCACTTTTTTTTTTTTTTTTTTTTTTTGACAGGCAGAGTGGACAGTGAGAGAGAGAGAGACAGAGAGAAAGGTCTTCCTTTGCCGTTGGTTCACCCTCCAATGGCCGCCGCGGCCGGAGCGCTGCGGCCGGCGCACCGCGCTGATCCGATGGCAGGAGCCAGGTGCTTCTCCTGGTCTCCCATGGGGTGCAGGGCCCAAGCACCTGGGCCACCCTCCACTGCACTCCCTGGCCACAGCAGAGAGCTGGCCTGGAAGAGGGGCAACCGGGACAGAATCCGGTGCCCCAACCGGGACTAGAACCCGGTGTGCCGGCGCCACTAGGCGGAGGATTAGCCTAGTGAGCCGCGGCGCCGGCAAGGCCGCCACTTTTGATGCCTGCTTCTCATATCACAGCTGGTTCGAGTCCCAGTTACTCTGCTTTAATCCTGCTTCCTGTAATGTGCCTGGGAAGGCAGCAGATGGTGGCCCAAGTATTTGGGTTCCTGCCGCCCATGTGGGAAACCTGAATGGAGTCCCGAGCTTCTGGCTTTGGCCTGGCCTGGCCTCAGGTGTTTCAGGTGTTTGAGAAGTGAACAGTGGGTGAAAGAACTCCCAGCAACCCCATGCCACCTCTGCCCTTCATAAAATGAAAGGGCACGGGGCCAGAGCTGTGGTGTAGTTGGCCAAGCCTCTGCCTGCAGCGCCGGCATCCCATATGGGCACCAGTTCATGTCCTGGATGCTCCTCTTCCAATCCAGCTCTCTGCTATGGCCTGAAAAATGACTAGAACATGGCCCAAGTGCCTGGGCCCCTGCACCCACATGGGAGACCCGGAAGAAGCTCCTGGCTCCTGGCCTGGGGTAAGCGCAGGCTGTTGCGGCCATCTGGAGAGTGAACCAGTGGGTGGAAGATTTCTCTGTCTCTCCTTCTCTGTAACTCTATCTCTAAAATAAATAAATCTTAAAAGAAAAGGAAGGACAGTGGGGAAAAGATGGGTGGCATGCGATTCCCAAAGGAAGCACCGTGGGCCAGCCTGCGGCGCAGAGCAGAGGCGAACCCCCTGCCCGGCTCAGGTTGTCAGCGAGACCGGGGTATGCAGAAGTCAGAGGACCCAGAGGCCACACTGACTCAGAGGTGGGCAGCCCGGTCTGGAACTACAGGAATTGACAGGCCACCGGGGAGGAAAGGGCTCCTGGCCACACAGTGCAACGGGTGTGCAGCAGGGGGCGCTCACAGACCCAGCTGCCTGTGCCCACAGCTCCTGGCAGACAGGAGGGCATTCGCTGCAGCCAGGGCTCATGTCTGAGCGCGTTCCCGCTGCAAGTGTGCAGCCCATGAGGTTCAGCTGTAGGCATGCCGCCTGCAATCACCTTCTATCTGTGCACAAAAGATGAAGGGCCACGCCTGGTCCGAGAGCACAACGGATGCTCGGTATGTATTCATTTAAGGCAAAGAACGGAGGGAAATGGGAAAAAAACTTCCAGCCTCTTTCTAGCTTTTGTGTTATTTATGGTTGGCTTCGTAGGTGCCCAATCTGAGCTACTGCTTAAGAGCAATGAATGAAACATTTGTTTCCACCCCTAGGAGGTGTGTGAGGAACAGGAGAGAGTGAAGACGTGGGTACGCCCCTGACGCCGAGGTTAAGGGCCATGCTCTGTGTCTCATGCCCCTGGCTGCCACCAGCTCGAGCCCTGTCACTGTCCCAGCTGCCAGACCTCGGGAGAGGGCCCGCCCCCAGTGCAGGTGACTCCTACACAGGCGGGACACAGGTCCCCAAGACTCCTGCAGGTAAAGCCTCACGTTTAAAAGGGACACAGGAAAGTAAACAAAAAAAAATACATAAGGGAAACGCTACAGTGCCAAGGGCTCCTTTTTTAAATGTCTAAATGTACATTAAGTGGCTACAGATTTGGGCGAGGTCCGGCGTTCTGGAATACCTGTTCAGAGATTAGCAGAGACTCGACGTCTGCGAGCTCCCCGGGGCATGCTGGGAGTGTGGCTCTCTCAGAGCAGGGCTCAGGTCTGGCGGCTGCGCTGTCACACAGCCAAAGAATTTAAGGTAATGCCTTTAACTGTGTATAGACAGCATTTATGAACAGGAAATGACGCACCGGCTTTTTTTTTTTTTTTTTTTTTTTTTTTTTTAAGTTAAAATGGAAGTTTAAGAAAGAGAGTTCTGCTCCGATTACCTTCTCCTCCATGTCGCTTCCCCCTCCTGGCGGGTTCACAGCACCCGGAGAACCTGGCGTGTGGCCGGCCTGCAAGGATAACGAGGGCACTCAACTGAAACGTGGGGACACTGCTCCCCCCCAACCCCGGGGCACAGGCGCTGCCCCCACCTCCACCTGCCTGGGCCCTCTCCACTGCCCCAGGGACCCGGGGGTGCAGCACGCCTGGGACAGAGCCGAGCCACAGGGCTCCAGGCTCAGGCCCTTCCGCTGCCCACCAGCCCCGCACGGCCCGGCTGGGAAGGTGAAAGGCCAGGGCATCGAGGAGGAGAAAACGGGAAGATTCTGCAGGGTCGTCGGGGTGGGCCCCGGGAACGCCAGGGCTGACGTCGACGTGGGCAGCCGCTCCTACGACCCGGGCTGGCGCACCGCTGGCCCTGCCGGGGTCCCTTCTCCACGCCACGCTCAGATCTTGAGGACACACAAGCCAGACCCGCTGCGGCCCTGCTCCTTCAGAACAGAATTCCCCTTTCCCAGTCCCCCATCCGGCCCCAGCCCCTGGCTCTGCCCACCCGCTGTCCCCCGCCAGGGCCCGGCCATGCGGGCCTGCCTTGCGGACAGGCCCCTGCGCTGGCTCCTCGCCCCCACCTCCTCACTTGCTTCCTCGTGCCTGGGTTTGTGTTGGAGGCAGCCAGCCTTTTCCTAGACTGCCAGTGAGTCTGCTGGGGACTTGCTGTGGGCAGCTCCTCCCTCATTAGGTGACCACCAGCCCACGGTAGCCCCTCCTGCAGTGTGGCCACCTTTGAGTCTGGGCCAGGGTGTGCAGAGAGGCGGAGAAGCACAGAGCAGAGAATACTGCTTGGCGTGTGCCAGGTGAGGCTTCCCCAGAGGCGGGCACCACGGGGGACTCGACGGGTGTGTGGGAGACGCTGGGAACAGCATGTGCAAAGGGCCTGTGCCCTCTGCCTCCTCCCGGCCCCAGGAGGGGCTCTCTGGCCTTAGGCTACTCATCAGAAATACTCTCCGTAGCCCCCACTGCAGTCCCTGGGTTGTCAGACGCCCCGCGGCCGCGCAGCGGCTTGCCCTGGCTGGTTAGCAGTCACTCCCTCTCTGGGGAAGGCTCACCTTGTTCTCAGTGTCAGAGAGGACGACGTCCCGCGGAGTCTGAGTTTCCATGGGCCTGGGCAGGAGGGGACCCTCTTCAAGGCTGGCCTCTCCACCGTCTGCCTTCCTCACGGGCAGGGCATTGGCTGGCCGCTGCCCGAACTTGATATTCTTGCCCAGCTGTTGCTGGAGGGAAAAGACAAGACGTCCTGAAGCAGTGAAGCGGGCCCGGCACCCACAGCCGGGCTCCCAGCAGGGCACCGAGGCGTTCTCCGGGCATGGCCCGGCAACCAGGGTGCAGTCCCGTGAGGAGCTCATCTCTTTCCTGTTTCGTTCCTGCCTTCAAACCATGAGCTCTGCCACCCAGAGATGCCCACACTTCCCGGGGGCACAGGGACCAGATTTCTGAGCCAGAGGTCAGGATATGTGTTAGGACAAACTTGTTTGATTAGCCTGTACGCTTCTATAAAGTCTTCTCGAGGACCAAGAAATTGTGTAGGGAGCAGCGGCATGAACGGCAGGAGCCAAGTCCCTTGGGTAAATGCCCCGAGGGACCCCGACATAGACTTCTAGCACCTTCCTCATTGGCACTCGGTGTGGGACCGAGGGAGTCACTGCCAAGGTGAAGAACCGAGGGCCAGCAAGTCTCCATGGCCAATGCCGGAATCGCGTAAGGGACAGGAACGGGCTCGGCTTCTGACTGGGACCAGGGGACGGACAGAGGGGGCCAGTGGGGAAAGGGGCCGCGGTGGGACTGGTTCCTGGAGGGTGGGAACTAAGCGGATGCCAAGGGAGGATTCGGGAAGATAAACAGCGCTGGCGGTCAGAGGCAGGCCAGGTTAGAACAGGACAACTGTCCAGCTGCTGCCCTGCGTTCTCTGGGCAGTGGGAGAGCCCCCCACTGAGGGCACTACTCTGGAGCTGGGTGCGTGGGTTCCGTGGTCCCGGTGAGCACACCGACTCCTGTCTGTCACCGGTAGTCCACAGAGCTGCCCAGCTCCTCGGCAGTCACCTCCGCTAAGCCCCTCACTTTGCAAACACAGAGGCCCAGCGGGACCCCCAGGCGTCGGAGGCAGGGGTGCCTCACGGCCATGCACCAGCGCTCATGGGTGCGAAGTCCTCCTTCCTTCTTGCAGGAATGGGACAAAAAGAGACGAGGCTGCACGGGGTACGCGTGACGGTTCCTGGCAGAAGCGGGTGCCGCCTCTCTCTCTCAAGTCAGTGGCATCACACACACCTGCCACCGCCCCTCAGCCTTGCACAGTGGGCAGCGGCCTTGCAGAGACTAGCAGGAAGGAGCCCGAGCCTGGGAGCCCCGCATGCCAGGGCAGGCGCAGCGAGGCCAGGGCCCCTGGTGTCAGCCTGGGCCTGGCCCCTGGCCCACAGGGAAGGAGCACACATCAGAAGCCCAGCTCAGCCAGCGAGGGACGGAGCAGCAGCCTGAGGAGGTGCGGGGAGAAGGGAGCTGAGAGCGCAGGTCCCCTGCCAACGGGGCCAGCGGGCAGCGGCGGTTAGGCCCTCCCCCAAGCAAACCAGGAAGCAGGCATGGGAAGAACAGGCCATGGGGTTAGACGAGCACGTGGAGTTCCAGGCCTCACTCTGCCACCAGGCCCAGCCGGGGCCCTCAGTCCCCTCGGGCTGAGCCCGGGGTGGCAGAGTGTGCTGTGACCGGTGCCACCAATGGCTGACTCATGGTGTTCTCTAAGCGATGCATTGTAGTTGTTCACAGGCGCTGGGCGCTCATCCCACACCTGCACACACCGGGTGTCAATCAGACCAGGGGGACCGTGTCCGGCACAGACGCACGACACGGCTGTGCGCTGGGAACATTTAGAATGCGCTCTTCTAGCTGCTCTGAGATACTCCATGAATCATCGCTATCTGCAGTCACCGTACGTGCGGCAGAAATCCGAGCTTACTCTTCCCTGCGAGTGGGCCTGTGCAGCTGCCCTTCCTGGGTCTGTAACGGAAGGGAAGTCTCACGCACTCCCCAGGAGAAGTGGCTGAACACTGACGCCATCTGACTTGGCCGTGTGCCACCGTCACAGAAAAGAATGAATCTGCTGATGTTTTACTTGGTTTGGGCACTTTTAGAATGCTGATGGTGTCCACCCCAATGCCTCAGAGAAATCTACACGGAAATACAGAGGGGATGACCGTTGTGGCTGTCAAGGGCAAAGGAAAGAAAAGAACAACTGGAAGAAGTCCAGGAAAAACCTGGCATGTGGAACAAGGCTGGGGAGCAGAGTCACGTGAAGAAATGAAGCGGGGAGTGGAAGAATAAGGGCGTGGGGGAGAAAGCGCGCAGAGCGCCGTGGGTCTCGGTCTTGCGCAGCTGCGGCAGCGTGGGGTGGGCCGAAGGGACGGGGGGCGGGGGGACGGAGGGATGCTGTCAGGGGTGGCCTGTGCCACACATCTGCTCATCATGCGGGCACCTTTTAGAATAAGAATGTGCATCCTAGTAAAGAAGCAGATGGGAGCCCCCCTCCCCTGCACTGACACCCCAGGGAAAATAAATGCAAATTAGGGCTGGGGAGCCAGGAGGAGGATGTGAGAGGCGCAGGTGGACGGCAGCCCTGGCCAGGAGGTGGCCACGGGCTCGTGTCCAGACAGAGGTGGTCTTCACAGGCACGCCCTGCAGCTCTCTGGCGTGAGATGGGGACCACGGCCTGGGCGGGGCTTGGGTTCAAGGCCACAGTGCCTGATCCTCCAGGACCCACGGACAAGACCTAGCTGTCACGCCTGCACGCTCTCCCCATCGCTCCTCCTCGCAATGCTTCCTTCAACAGATGCAAAGGACCCTGTTGTTGTGACATTTGTGTAATTTATCCACAATTAAAAGGCTGCTGATGGGGCCGGCACTGTGGCGCAGTGGGCCAAAGCCTCCACCTGCGGTACCAGCATCCTATATGGGCGCTGGTTCGAGTCCCAGCTGCTCCACTCCTGATCCGACTCTCTGCTGTGGCCTGGGAAAGCAGTGGAAGATGGCCCAAGTCCTTGGGCCCCTGCTCCCACATGGGAGACCCAGAAGAAGCTCCTGGCTTCAGATTTGCTCAGCTCTGGACTTTGCAGCCATATGGGGAGTGAACCAGCAGATGGAAGCCATATTTCTCTCTGCCTCTCTGTAACTCTACCTTTCAAATAAATAAACAAATCTTAAAAAAAAAAAAAAAAAAAAAGAGGCTACTGCTGAAACCTGTTTACAATCGCAGGATTCATGCAGATCAAATCTGTGGATAAATGTGGCTTTTGGGTTACTTGAATTCCGCCCGCGGTTCCTGCACGGTACAACAGGAGCTGTAACAGGGCAACTAAAATGAAATGGCCCAAGGGTTTTCAGATAAGTAAGCGGCCACTCTCTCTGCCTTGGGTTTTTCTTTGTTACCCATGGGCTCTTGCTTTGTCCACACTGCAGTCATCCCCAGAGGAGCGTGGAAACCTGTGCCTAGACAGGGAGTCAGTTTGCTGGAGCCCATGAATGGAGTCACTGTTGGGACTGGAATGTGAGCTAACGGGAATGATATTTTATTCATTCTGAGTGGGCCGCTGTGCTGTCATCTGGAATGCGGGGAGCCGTGTCCCAGGAGCACACACCCCTGGGGATGAGGGTGCTCCCAGGGCGGCCAATGCCAAGTGCATCGTGGGCTGCGGCTCGCTCTCTGCCAGGCTCTAGGCTTCCTCACATTTTTTCCCATTCTTCAGACCACGTCTGTGAGAGCAAAGCAGAGGAAAATGATGCTGCTGTCTTCCTGAGCAAACCACGGATACGTCCAAAGTTAACACAAATTCAAAACAGAAAAGACAAGAAAGCGCGTGCGGATGTAGAGCCATCTGCTCAAGGAACCAGTGGCTCCCAGCAGGTGTTTAACTCTGTGTCCCCGACAGCTCTGTCAGGTGACTAGGCTCTGGCACTCTGAATCCAGGAGATCTAAGCCACAGAGGATGGGGCCCGGCCTACATCAAAGCATCCCCCAACAGACAGAGCATCTCCTGACCAAGGTGTGGGCGACCCCAGCAGTGAGCGGCAGCCTTCACACTGTGGCTGCCCTGCGTTCGTCAGCACTTGAGACGCACCTCATGCCTGCTCCGATCTCACACAAACACAGCCACTCCCTCACCTGTGCTTCTGGGAGGCTGCCGGTTCGGTCAAGGTTGTTGTGGCCCAAGTGCAACCAAGTGCAAAGCTGATGGGGCCACTGGGAGCCATGGCAGAGGAACGGTGACCTCACACGGCTGTAGGGGGTAAGAGCCGCGGAGGGGTCCAGACTGCCCGTTGATGCACCCTTTATTTCTCAGGCAGGGAAGTGCATGTGGGGCGGTCAGGTGACCCAAGGCCACACACGGGGGCTGGCGCCTGTCCCGCGACACACGTGTTGTATCTGAGGTCCCTCCCTCATTTGAATGGAGTTTTACGCTGGTGACAAAGTGACCGACGTGTGCACGTGCACTGCTGTCGCTTGTCTCCTGCGAGTGTCCCTTGTACTAAAGCATGTTCCCACGGAACACATGCGTCACTTGTATACTCAGAACAGAGCCTACTTTTGCCCTTAAAAGGCTCGCAGGCGTTTTGACAAGTGGTGGATGACATCACCCACGGGAGGGTGGGCTCAGGCATTCTGTGCTCAGTGTGGAGGTGCCAGGGGGGCCGGTGTGGCAGGGAGGTGTGGACACCAAAGAGCTGCCTTTCAAATGCAGTCCCCACCAACAACCTGCGTGGCCTTCCAAGGCCTCCCAAGTCTCTTGAGCCACAGAGAAAACTGGCTTTTTTTTTTTCCCTTTTTTAAAAAAGTGGCATTCTGCTAGAACTCACATTTTGAGAGAATGTCTAAATTATGGTGGCCAGCCAGCTTGCCAGGATGGGGCATTTGCTCTGAAATAGGTGTTTTCCATTCCTTCTCTCTTTTTAAGAAATAAACATACACACGGACACAAAGACAGTTCCCGCATGAAACCATGCATGCCTCGGACACACCCCCTCCTCCATGCCTCGGACACGCCCCCTCCTCCATGCTGCCGTCCTGGGGGGGGGGGCTCCGCTGCTCGCTCAGCATCCGTCCAGGCATCACGTTGTCATGGAGAAATGCAAAGCACTCATGCACGTGTCAAGTCACTCCCGCGTCTACGACTTACCAGGAGCATACTGCTTAGTCGACTGGAAAACAAAGCACAGGCTTGTGGGGGTGAGACAGTTCTAGTAGCTTCCGTCACTCCAAAACCACATTTTCTCGGCTGATGCTCCCCATTTAACCTCCTCAAAAACCTGACCTAGAGGGCTGAAAGGAAGCCGGCAAGCCCACGCAGCCCAAGCCAGCTCAGGCCGACCTGGCGTGAGCAGACGTCAAACGGAGAGCGCGCGCCTCACTCCTGCGCCGCCCTCCGCCCTCCTGTGCTTCGGGGCTGCTGGTCACGACACATTTTATTAACTTTAAGGTCAGATTCTTAAAAACCATGCCTTCCTGCTCACAGCAGCAACAGGCAGTCTGGTAGTTGTACTGCGTTTCTATACTTCCAGTACTGCAGATTTATTTATTTTTTTAGAACCCTGAATCCACTTTCTGGAATGGCACGTGGCGTAAGCAGCAGATAGCACTTACGAGAGTGGACCCTCACTGAATTTTAGAACTCCGTCAGTCATTCCTCGTGGAGAGAGGAGGTGCGGAGCTGCAAGGCCTCAAAAGAGAGGGAAGGGAGGTAGGGGACAGGCCAGGGGTCTCTGTGGCCATCCCTGTCCCCTCCTCTTCCCCAGCTCGCTTTTGCCAGAAAGTATACCACCACGGCCAGGCAGACCCAGGCTGGCACCCAGTGAGGAAATATGGGCACTTAGGGCTGTGCCAGGGCTGACCCAAGGGCAGGATGATGGCTTTGGGGGCAGGCGGCCACAGGCAGGTGCAGGTGTGGTTCCCAGGCGTTGGCCGCTTCCCCGGCTGCCACCGGCTGCAGCTGGCTGGGCACGGGGGAACGCAGACCACACAGGGCTCAGAGAGCAGGAGGGGACTTGGAGAAGTTCAGGGGAAAATGGCACTCGGAGGTCGGTTTATATCGGTGCGCGTTTTTTGAAATCGACAGTGTTTTCACAATGCGCATTTTCAGGAGTTTTTTGAAGCTCCTTTGTACCTAGCTCGTGTGTGGTGATAAGAACATCTCAAGAAAGAGTTTTCTTTTGAGGATAAGGCTTCCGTGTTCTCAGTACCCGCCCAGGGCTGCTGTCGCTTTGTTCTTGCTCACTCAGTCACCGCTGCAGGGTTAATCGGCCAGGCCGAGCCCTCTGCCCGAGGTCCCTGTCGCCTCCCAGCACCCTGTCTCTGGGGAGTGCTTGCTCACAGCTTTCTCTGCGCCCAGGGGACTCGACCAAGCCGCTGGGCAAACCTAGAGTCAGACACGCTTCCCCGAGTCCCAGCCATGTCTGCGGCCTTCGGTGAAGAATTCTTCTATCAGGCTCGTATCTAAGCATGACGAAGGACAGGTCCGTTGTAGTAGGAAACCTGCCTCACTCTGCAGTGTGGACCGCAGGGAGGTGAGAGCGGGCTGTGCTGCTCCCCGGGCCACAAGGCGGCCCCGGAGCCAGCACACAGACAGAGCCTGCCACTCCCTGTGCCAGGAGGGCTGGCGGCCAGGAGAGTGTGCCGGGCACTGTCAGTGGACAGGCAGCCGGGGTCACAGCAACGCCTAAGGACCAGGCGCTCTCGCTCCCGTCCAAGCCCACTAGCTTCTCCGGGTGCTTGTTCTTTGTCCTCTGAACACAGGTGCTTGTTCTTTGTGCTCTGAACACGGGGATGGATTTGAGCAAAAGGGAGCGGGTGTGTTGTGCAGGTGCTGTGGTGGGCTCACAGGGGCAGGGGGCCCTCCAGACACCTGAGCCTGGTTTAGAAAGCAAACGCCCCCACCAGGAGTGGCCCCTGGAGCTTCCAGCCAGAGCGCCCCCTTTCCCTCCACAGCGGGCGCTGACCCCCGGCTGCCTTACCTGAAGAGTCTGGATTTTGCCCAGGATGCTGTCCTGTGACATTGCTTGAACTGTCTGCTCACTTTCTGCTCCCCCATCAGGGATAAAAATACTGTCATGGGAAAACGCCCGGCTTCCCATGGGACACTTGAAGGACCTGGAATGCAAATCACGAGCTTCATTGTACGAGGAGGACCGAATTTCTTCTGGCAATGCAGTCTGCAGCACAGACTCCGCCCACACGCCCAGCCCCGGGGGGCCTCTCTGCGGGGGTCGGCCAAGCAGCTGTGCAGACAAAAGGGCCCCACAGTGTCTGTCCGCAGCAGGCACTGCACCTCCAGCTCCCAGCTTGTCTCGCTCACCCAGGCAGGGGTAGCGCAGGCAGGGAGGCCAGGCTGCAGGGGCGGCACGGGGAGACCTGAGAGTACAGCACTTCTTCCCAGACAGGGCCCACGAGATCTCCCCAGTGACCAAGTGCGGGAGGGAGAGGTACTTCCTGCGGTGTCCCTTGGCCCAGTCACAGAACGCAGTGGGTCTAGTAGCTGAGAAGCCTTATTATCAAACAAGGCCACCTGATTAGGAAACAACAGGCAACAGGGTAAAAAGCCACGAGGTCTAGAGACAAAGGACTTGGTGGGGACTTCTGGCTGTGGTCACGCCCCTCACCGCCCCTGCTGTGGTGAGTGCCCTGTGCAGACAGCTCTGCTCCCCTCACCTCCTGTAATGCTCACCTCCACCATCTGATTGGAGTTGAGCCTCAGCTGGGAAGAGCCTGATCTCCAGGCACCCAATTAAAGGCGGACAGCAAGAGGCTGAACCCAGGTCTACAGAACACAAGCCCCTGCCAGCCATTATTGTGTTTGAAAGTGACAGATGGCCCTAGAACATTGTCACTGGGGAGTATCAAAGGGTACGGGGAGGGAGACGGGGTGCAGATGCTGGCTGGAATACGGGGGAGTGGAAGGCACGGAATACCAAGATGGGTAAGACTTCAGCTACATAACGCAGGACACCACACACCAGGGTACTTCAAAGAGGTCATAAAAAGTCTGTATTATGAGAAAATTACACGGATTTCCTATTTTTTTTGCCCCTAAATATTCCTTAGTACTGACTGGGATTTGATATCTACCCCTCCCCTACTTCCAGATGATCATATTGAAAAAAACCAGTAATAATAATACAACAGAAATAATAATTACAATAATAGCGGTAGTCACAGTGGTAATATTGATTCTAGTTAAATTTTATTGGGCACTTGCTATATTCTGTAATATGTGCTATTCTTTTTCATATACTACAGGAATCCTTTTTTTCAAGATTTATTTATTTAGAAGGCAGATTTAGAGAGAGAGGGAGGGAGGGAAGGAGGGAAGGAGAGACCGAGAGAGGAAGAGAGACCTTCCATCCACTAGGTGACTCCCCAAATGGCCACAAAGGCCAGAGCTGGATCCAGAAGCTGAAGCCAGAAGCCAGGAGCTTCCTCCAGGGGTCCTACATGGATGGTAGGGGCACTTAGACCATCCTCCGATGCTTTCCTGGACATATAAGCAGGGAGCTAGATGGGAAGTGGAGCAGCCAGGACTCAAACTGGCACCCATATGGGATGCTGGTGTCACAGGCAATGGATTCACCCACTATGCTACAGCATAGGCCCCTATACAAATCCTTTTTACATGTAATATTGAAATCTTATGTGGTAGGCACTTTGTCTATTTTACAGACAAGGAAACTAAGTCTCAAAGACAGTAAGTTGGGGCTGACATTATGGCACCGTGTTAAGCTACTGCTTGCAACACCAGAATCCCATTATCAGGGTTCCGGCTCGAGTCCAGCTTCTCTGTTTCCAATCCTGCTAATGCTGGGAGGGCAATGGAAGATGACCCCAGTGTTTGGGCCCCTTGCTACCCATGTGGGAGACCTGGATGGATTTCCAGGTTCCTGGCTTCAGCCTGGTCCAGACCTGGCTATTGTGGCCATTTGGGGGAGTAACCAGTGGATGTAGGATTTCTCTCTCTGTTGCACACTCTGCCTTTCAAATAAATAACTAAAGAAAACAAAAAGCCCCAAAAAACAGAATCTTGCCATAAATGAAGTCTATATGTGACTCTCTTCTTGGCCTCTGTTCCACTGGTCTACTTACCTGTTGAAACAGCAGTAACCCAAAACTATTTTAATTACCATGGCTTTTAAATGGCCCTTGATATCTGGTAGTGTGTTTTCCAACTTTTTTTTTTTTTTAAGTCAAGATGGCTATCTTTGTCTCTTTGCTTTTCTGTGTAAACGTTCACACTCACTAACACAGTTCTGAGGTTGCTGCTGTGATGGTAATGAATCTATAGATAAATTTTGGGTGAA
Organism: Oryctolagus cuniculus; assembly: GCF_051225735.1. Classification (NCBI taxonomy): domain Eukaryota; kingdom Metazoa; phylum Chordata; class Mammalia; order Lagomorpha; family Leporidae; genus Oryctolagus; species Oryctolagus cuniculus. The sequence goes on from NC_142874.1 coordinate 137,917,687, forward strand.
GTGTTTATAATACTGAATCTCTTAATCCATGAACATGGGATATCTCTTCATGTACTTAGATCATCTTTAATTTCCCTTTTAAAAAATATTTTGTTTGCTTATTGGAAAGGCAGAGTTAGAGAGAGAGAGAGAGAGAGATCGATCTTCCATCCACTTGTTCCTCCACAAATGGCCGCGTTGGCTGGGGCTGGGCTAGGCCAAAGCCAGGAGCATGAAACTCTGTCCAGGTCTCCCACATGGGTGGCAGGGGCCCAAGCACTTGGGCCATCTTCTGCTGCCTTCCCAGGTGATTAGCAGGGAGCTGGACTGGAAGTGGAGCAGCTGGGACTTGAACAGTATTCATATGGGATGCTGGTGTCACAGGTGGTGATATAACCTGCTGTACCAAAATGCTGGCCCCTGATTTCTCTTAACAGTGCTTTGCAGTTTTCTGTAGAGAGACCTTGTACATAGTTTATGATTATAGATTTATTCCTGTATATTTGGCATTTCTGGTTTTTTGTAAAGGGTATATGTTAAAATTTTAATTTTTAACTTTTTCATTGGTAAACTACAGAAGTGACTGATCTTTGTATATGGATCTTAGACTCAGAGATTTTATTAAGTTCATTATTTATAATAATATTGCTGATCTTTTGGATTTTCTATGTATTCAGTCAGGTTGTCTGCAACAAAAGACCATTTTATTTCATCTTTCTCAAGCCTGTATCTGCCCTCCAATACTCATTTAGCTGAAATATTCATACAAAACTGAATAGAAGTCCTGTTGGAGGGCTTTGTGATATTCTCAAACTTACCAAGAAATACATGATTACCTATAAAATATTTACCAGGAAATATGAGGTTATCTGTAGAACTTTTGTAGACATCCTTGAATTGCTGCTTTGAAAAGACACATGACCTTTTATTTACAAATGATTTAAAAAATTATCTTAATCGAAAATGAATCTTGATGTGAATGGAAGGGGAGAGGGAGTGGGAAAGGGGAGGGTTGTGGGTGGGAGGGACGGTATGGGGGGGGAAGCCATTGTAACCCATGAGTCGTACTTTGGAAATTTATATTCATTAAATAAAAGATAAAAAAATACAAAAAAAATAAAAAAAAATAAAAAATTATCTTGGGGTGGGCTCTGTGGCACAGCAGGTTGACCCCCCAACTTGTGAAGCCTAAATCCCATATTACAGGGCCAGTTTGAGTCCCATTGCTGCTACTACTCCTCTGTTGATCCAGCTTCCTGCCAACGCACCCTCAGAGGTAACAGATGGTGGTTCAAGTGCTTGGGTCCCTGCAACCCACATGGGAGACATGGATGGAGTTCCAGGCTCCTGGCTTCAGTTAGGCCCAACCCTAGCAGCTGCAGGCATTTGGTGAATGAGCCAACAGATGGAAGATACGTCTGTCTGTCTGTCTCTCAGCCTTTCAAATAAATAAAAAAATAAACATTGGGAAAATAAAAAACTTATCTCTTTGTCTTTCTCAGCAATTTTACTCTGGTCTGGCTAGCTGTGAACTTCTTTTAATTTGTTCTGCTTAGGATACACAGTGCTTCTGAAACCTATGGCTTGATGTCTTCAATGTTATTTCCATGCATTTATCCTCTAATTCCTCTCTTATTTTCCAGCGTATGCCATTTAACATGAGCCATGTGTCTTTTATTCTCTTTTCTGTCTCTACTGTTTTTTTTCTTAATATGGCACAGTCTGAATCTTCCTATGGACCTACAACCCAGTTCACTAATTCTCTCTTTAACTATGTTCAATCTGCTTTTAAAACCATCAGTTGAGTCCCTAATTTCAGAAGTATTTTTTTGGTTCTAAAATTTCCTTTTAATTCTTTTAACAGATTCTATTCCTTTAATGAGATTCTCCATCTTGTTAACTAGTTTTTATTTTAAAATCCTAACTATTTACACGTCTCTACCTGAAGCCCCAAAATCTTGGTCATCTTTGGGTCTGTTTGTATCATCTTATTTTCCTGCTTGTCTATTTCTTAGATGTCTGGTGAATTTTTTTAAATTGAATTTCATCCATCCTGTAAGGAAAATTCTAGAGGTTAAGTTGTCTCCTTCCAGGGAAGACACCCTGGTCTTCTTGCAGGCAATAAACAGCAAAGGAGCAAGTCCCCTGACTCGGATCCCACAGCTGACTCAAGGCTGGTCAGCGTTCCTCGAAAGGTTTGGAACACCTCTGCTTTGTCCCGGCCTGAGAGCATCCTCCTGCTAGACTCCTGAGTGCCTGCATTTTTTCTTAAGGTCTCTCTTCTTGACAGTCCTGAGCCCTAATCTTTTTCTTTCTGGCGCCACTGGCTGCCAAACACCGTCACGCCCGCCTGTGCGGCATTATCAACAAGTACTGCCCAGGTCTGGGCCGTCCCTCCAGGATTCTCTTCTGCTGGGGATCTGAATTCCGCAAACCTGGCGCCCTCAAACTCCAATCTTTGTGTTCTCAGCCCCACGAGACTTCTTAGAGCTCTGCTCTCTTCTCTTCCTCTCGCAGCCTCGCTCTGGCTTTTTGGTCTCTTGCCCTGCACCGAGAGTCCACAGATGGCCACAGGAGAGAAGCAGTGAGAGTCCATGGAGGCCCACAGGAGGGAAGCAGAAAGCCGGGCTCAACTCAATCAGATCCCCTGGTCTTCACGGTGGCATTGCTTGGGTCCGGTGCCTCAGCAGCAGTGGCAGATGCCTTTGTTGCGATGTTTGCTCTCAATTCTGCTTGTTCTTGCTGGTTTCCTACAAGTTACGTCATCACAGCCCCAAGTGGAATTGAATAACTTAGTATTCATCACGTTTCGGCCACATGATTCGCATGTCACAGAACCTACTTGTGGGTATCGCCATTGTTCTACTTAACTCGCTCTTCACCATGACCCAAAGCATTTCTACCTTTCTCTTATTATGTTTGGCTCTTGTCTCACTTGAAGGCTCCAAGAAGAAATAGCGGACGAGATGGCAATTGGTTCTAGTGACGTGCACGAGCGCTTTCCTGGAGATAATTCCATTTACCAAGAATTGCCGCGGTCTGTGTTCAGAGCGGCCTTTGGTAATCAGGGTTCCCAGCGCCGGCTCCAGGCGCAATGGAGAGGGCGGCCACTTCCTTTCTCTACCGGGGAACGGGAGACAAATTCTAGACTCAGTTCTAGTCTGCAGCAGGGCTGGAGTTGAAATTGAGGCCACGCTCCACTCAGAGGCCACAGATCGCTGTCCTTACCCAGCTGCTGGGTGACTGGGAGGTGGCAGGGCGGTTTGGCACAGGTTGACCCTTAGCTGAATTGTCTTCATTCTCCAGGCCACGCCCTCCTCTCCCCACTCCCGTTTGTTTGCCTGAACCCAGAGGGTGGGGCTGGGAGCTTCAGCCTCTGCTGCAAGGCGGGAGATGGACTCACTGCCCCGTGCGAGCCTGTGGGTTTCCAGGAGCCCAGGGAAGACAGCCACGACTTAACAGCGGCTGTAAAATCGCCGCCTTTGCACTTGGGCCAGGGCAGGTGGCTCTCTCTTCCACATTCCTGTCCTGGCTTTGCTGTGCTGGTATTACTGATACCGGCAGACAGAGGTCCGGATTCAAATCATCCAGAGTGGTCCGGTGGCGCAGACACCAGCTTCTGGTATCAATGTTCTGCTCCCCGGTGTGCAGGGGTATCTTTAGCCTGAGCCTGCACTTCTGACTCCAACAATCACCTTCCACGCCTAACTCCAGTGCGACTGCTTCTTCTCCCACCACACCCCGGCCACACACAGTGGGTCTGCTGCTCGGCCATTCATCGTCTCGCCTATCTCAAGACACATAAAACCAAACTCAGGCATTTTCCCACCGAACGCCTCTTCTGCCCTGTTCCCGTTACATCGTCCCCCAGGTTCCGGGCTACATCATTTGGTAAGTGAGGTCAGATCCAGGCTGGAGGTTGACCCATAACAGGTAACACTGCCTATCTGCTCACACTCGGAAATCCTCAATTTCAGTGTAGAAATCAGTAGCAGGTGCCACCGCCAGTCCTTTTGTCTTCAGGAATCTTTCGAGGTCAACTTAGAAGGCAGTGAACAGGACTGACCATCCTGAGCTGCCGTTCCACGCCGGCGCTGCCCTCCCTCCGCACACGCCCGCGTTCCTCCATGACAGCCGTGGGGGGCTTGCAGGGCGCTCCGTGTCTCCAGGTAGACGAGCAGCCGCAAGGCTCACATACTGCATCGCAGCGACAGGTGACAGCGCTGACGCAGCCACGTCACTGCTGAAGGGGCCCAGGCAGGTGAAGAGAGACTCAGGCCCCTGACTCACAGCTGATGGAGCGCTCCATCTCAAACCAGTGCTTACAAATGCTGGATGTCTTTGGGGACAAGGATGTTAAATGAACCGTGGCTATGAGACCACAAGACGGAGTATGAATTAGGAGAGGATGGTTAAGTCAGTTGCCTGTCTTAAACACCAAATCTGTCAACACCTAGAGATATGTCAGCGGCCATGGATTTTTCATATTCACGTAATATTGATTGAGGCTTTTTTACTGTGGCAAAATGTATTGAGCATAATATCATATTAGGGGCTGGTGCTGTGGCGCAGTGGGTTAACGCCCTGGCCTGAAGCGCCGGCATCCCACATGGGCGCCAGTTTGAGATCCGGCTGCTCCACTTCCAATCCAGCTCTCTGCTGTGGCCTGGGAAAGCAGTGGAAGATGGCCCAAGTGCTTAGGCCCCTGCACCCACATGGGAGACTCAGAGGAAGCTCCTGGCTCCTGGCTTCAGATCAGCGCAGCTCCAGCTGTTGCAGGCAATTGGGGTGTGAACCATCAAAGGAAGACCTACCTCTCCCTCTGTCTGCCTCTCTTCTCTCTGTGTAACTCTGACTTTCAAACAAACAAATAAATCTTTAAAAAAAAATACCATATTAAAGATACGGGTGTACTCCCCAAATGGTTGCAACAGTCAGGGCTGGGCCAAGCTAAAGCCAGGAGCCTGGAAGTCCATCCAGGTCTCCCACATGGTGGGCAGGGGCCCAAGCACTCGGACCATATGCTGCTTTCCACGGCGCATTAGCAGGGAGCTAGATCAGAAGTGGAGCACCCAGGACTCGAACCTGCGCCCATAAGGGATGCGGCGTTGGTGTCAGTGTTGCAGGCAGCAGCTTTACCCGCTACACCACAATGCCAGGCCCCTACTTAGTTTTTTTTTTTTTTTTTAATTTTTTAATTTTTGACAGAGTGGACAGTGAGAGAGACAGAGAGAAAGGTCTGTCTTTGCCGTTGGTTCACCCTCCAATGGCCGCCATGGCCGGCGCATCGCGCTGATCCGATGGCAGGAGCCAGGTACTTATCCTGGTCTCCTGTGGGGTGCAGGGCCTAAACACTTGGGCCATCCTCCACTGCACTCCCGGGCCACAGCAGCGGCCTGGAAGAGGGGCAACCGGGACAGAATCTGGCGCCCCGACCGGGACTAGAACCCGGGGTGCCGGCGCCGCAAGGTGGAGGATTAGCCTAGTGAGCCGTGGCGCCGGCCCCCTACTTTTTTTTTTTATTTCAAAAAGCACAATGACAGGAGGAGTGGGGGAGGAGGAATAGAAGGAAAGGGAAGGGGCCGACGCTGTGGCGTAGTGGATAAAGGCACTTCCTGCAGCACTGGCATCCCATATGGGCGCCAGTTCGAGTCCTGGCTGCTCTACTTCTGATCCACTTCTCTGCTATCGCCTGGGATAGTGGAGGAAGCTCCTGGCTCCTGGCTTCGGATTGGCACAGCTCCAGCTGTTGCAGCCAATTGGGGAGTGAACCAGTGGACGGAAGACCTCTCTCTCTCTCTCTCTCTCTGCTTCTCCTTTCTCTGTGTAACTCTGACTTTCAATTAAGGAAATAAATCTTTAAAAAAAAGAAAGAAAGAAGGAAGGAAAGGGAAGGAGAGATGGGGAGGGGAGCGCTAGAGAGACATCTTCCACTTGTTGGTTCACTCCCTAAAGCCTGCAACAGCTAGGGCTGGGCTAAAGACAGGAGCCAGGAATTCCATCCAAGTCTCCCAGATGGGTGGCAGGGCCCAAGCACTTGAGCCATCATCAGCTGCCTCCCAGGGCGTGCATTAGCAGGAAGCTGGATCAGAAGCAGAGGCACGACTCATCCCAGGTGCCCCAATACGGGACGCAGGAGTCCCCGGGGGCGGCCTCACCTGCTGCACCACAGCACCTGCCCCATTCTACCTTCTACCTAGAAACTGGACAGCGTGCTTCCTGTAAGTGGCATGCAATATCTCTCCTTTGTGCCTGCCTTATGGCATTTGGCACAATTTCATTCATTTCTCAAGCTGAACAACACTCCGTGTACCTGTGCCACCTCCTGCTTATATGTTCTTCTGTCAACAGACGCGTGGGTTGGCCCTACTTTGGGCAGCTGCGGGTAATGCTGCAATAAACACGGGTGTATTGATCAGGATTTAAAAAAATATAAAACTATGGGACTCTGACTTGCAGCTCCATGGAGACACGGCTGGAAGAGGAACTGGGCGCTTTCTGTCCTCATATCACACCAGAGATTTGCCATCATCGCCAGAGCCTCCACCCAAATCTCACGGCCACCATCTGTAAAGATTGGCACAGACGTCACAGGACAAAGGTTGTAAAAGCAGGGAGGGGATGGCCGGCGCCGGGGCTCACTAGGCTAATCCTCCACCTGCGGCGCCGGCACACCAGGTTCTAGTCCCGGTCGGGGCGCCAGATTCCGTCCCTGTTGCCCCTCTTCCAGGCCAGCTCTCTTCTGTGGCCCAGGAGTGCAGTGGAGGATGGCCCAGGTGCTTGGGCCCTGCACCCCATGGGAGACCAGGAGGGAGCACCTGGCTCCTGGCTTCGGATTGGCGCAGCGCTGGCCGTAGCGGCCAGTTGGGGGGTAAACCAACGGAAGGAAGGAAGACCTTTGTCTCTGTCTCTCCCTCTCACTGTCTAACTCTGCCTGTCCAAAAAAAAAAAAAAAAAAAAAGCGGGGAGGGGGGTGCAGGGAAGAGGAGAAGAAAATTGGTTGGAGAAGAGGGAGGAGGAGGAAGAAGAGAGGGAGGAGTCCCTGCTTTCCCCTAATTCCTGAGTAAGTTTGAGGTGCAGCCCTGGGCAAGCCGGCCGTGGTGTCTGAGAGAGCTGCAGCCCCAAGGCTTCCACACCCGGCCCTCCACCCAGCAGGGTCAGACACCAGGAGCCCCCTCCAGAATCCACGTGGGCACTCCCGAGAGTCCAAGGAACACGCAGGTGAAAGGGAAGTTTAGGGGCGTCCTTGTGGTGTAGCAGGCAGGGCTGCCGTCTGCGACACTGGCATCCCGTATGGGCGCCGGTTCGAGTCCCAGGTGGTCCCCTTCTCATCCAGCTCCCTGCTAATGCTCCTGAGAAAGCAGCAGAAAATGGCCCGAGTGCTTGGGCCCTGCCACCGACATGGGAGACCCAGATGAAGCTCCTGGCTCCTGGCTCAGCCCTGGCCGTTGTGGCCACTTGGGGAGTGAACCAGCGGATGGAAGCTACCTCTGTCTCTACCTCTCTGTAGTTCTGCCTTTCAAATAAATAATTTTTTTTAAAATTTGGTATCTATTCATAGTTTTTCATAATTTGCATTTTCCACAAACTTTTTGAAGATCCTGTGTATGCATGGATTTCAAAATTCTTTGCACAATCAACACACTTTGTAATTCCCCCACCCATGAGTGCTCTGGAGTGCCCCCCCCCCATTAACTGGGGACGAGGGCTCACATGGGCGGATTCTGAGGGAGGTGGAGCAGCCACGGCTCGAGCTGGGCCCACATGGGATGCTGGTGTCGCAGGCGGCAGCTTTATCCGCTACGCCACAAAGCCAACCCCAATAAATCAATCAGAGAGAGAGACAGAGAGAGAGACAGAGAGAGAGAGAGATCGATCCTGCACTAGAAAGCGCAGCCGCCACCAGCCTGCAGGGACAAGTCACACACACGGGCTCTCGAAGCTGCGTTCCTTCCACCTGTGACTCAGCGGCCAGGCCAGGTCCTAGGAGACAGGCGCTCTGGCTGGTCGCAGGCAGGGCTGAAGCGGGAGAGGAGGTGGAGCAGCTGGCCCTTTGGCTACTCTCAGGGGATGCTGACGGCGCAGCCTACCAGAGGTAAATTCAGAGGAAATTCAGAGGCTCCTGGGAGGGGAACCGGACGCCACCAGCTAAGTGACCCGACCGGCGGCATGGTGCACCGCTGCTCAGGCGAGCCCACTGCCTGGTGGCGTGCGATCCTATCTCTCCCCAAGGGACAGCCTGCTTTCACGGTGGCGTGTGCACCCATTGTGTGCTGCGATCCCCAGCCCAGGCGCGGGGCACCATGCCCCCGGCTCCTCTTTGCAAGCTGTGAAGGGCAGAGGGAGGTGCGGGACAGGCCTGACCCTGGAGGTCAGAGGGCAAGAGGAGTGAGAAGGAAAAGCTGGCGCTGAAGCCCAGGGCACTGTCCGTCAGCCACTGCGCACTCGCGCTACGGGAGGAGACCTGGAGAGCCTGTCTGCTTTTCACTTGAGTTATCTAGAACTACGTCTGCACGGCTGTGTGAACAGAACAATAAAAAGCAGAGGACAGTGTGCTGGAGGAGAGACAATCCTAGCGAAGATTTCCTCCTTCACGCGCGCGCGCACACACACACACACACACACACACACCCGATGAGGGCAGTCCCCTCTCTGTCCCTAGTTCTTATTATCTGGGTGTGACCCCTGGAACTGTGGCAGCCATCTTGTGACTGTGCGGCCAAACACCCACTCCTTGAAGATGCCAGAGGAAAAAGTGGGTCAGCCTAGATCTTGATGTTGCTCGGCTGCTCTGTCCACTGACCTTGGAACTTAGAACTTTCAGATAATACGAAATCTCATTACTGCTCCAGACGCTAGGAGTTGCCACAGCTGGAATCATTCTACCCGACCCAGCCTTCCCGCCACTACCGTAAGCACTAGGTACATTTTCAAGACCACTGACATCATCTAACTTCAGGGTGCAAGCCGATGAGGGGAATTCTCCCTGTCCAAAAAAGGAGAGGTTTTCTGCAGCGGCGCAGCGAGCGCTCGCCTCAGGCCAGCCCTCCCACTCCTTGTCTTTTGTCTTTTTTGGACAAGCATCATGTAATTTGGGACCATAGATATTGGGTAATTACTATGGCAATGATTAGGGATTCACTTCAGGAATAAGGAAATATAATTATAGTCCCATTTCAGCTCGTCGCCATGGTAACAGGGGCACTTGCAATTGATCAGCAGTTTTCTTTCTAAACAGATCTGCGCGTCTCATTCAAATGAAATGCTAAGGAGCAATTAAATACACTCATCAGACAAACTACAGTCGCTGGAAGAGACTGGAATCGATTACGCATTGTGTGACATCTCCCAGGCTCATCCCTGCCTCTCACACTCTATGGAATGCACAGTGCCCAACAGCTACAAACCCAGTCACCTGTCAGTTCCAACAGAAACGTGCCAAGCTGTCCAAGTTCAAGGACAAGGAGGAGAGCCTGCAGTCTTGACTTACAGAATCTTAGACTTACAGACCCATCCTTAATACAGCGCCACCCTTCACGTGTTTGTATTCCTTGGAGTGAGTTCTCGCTTGAGTAGCGTGTGCAAAAGCGTTTTTCATTTTGCAAGATTTTCTTGGCTATTTTAGGTCCCTTGCAGCTTCATAAATTTTATAATCTACTTGATAATTTATGGGGGAAAAAGACAACTGAGATTTGGGGAGGGACGGCACTGAATCTGTAGATCAATTCGTGGCGTATTGCCACCTTTTCAACATTGCTTTCCAATCAATGAACACACAGTGTATTGCCATCTATTGAGATCTTACTTCACTGATATTTTGTCATTTTTAGAATATAAGCCTTGCACTTTTCTTGGTTAATATTCCTGAGTATTTTGCTCTTTTGAGTGCTATTATAAATGGAACTGTTTTCCTAAGTTCACTTTCAGATTTTTTTTATTACTACACAAAAATATAAGCAAGATACAGAAACTCAACTCTTGCATCCTGCAACCTTGCTCAACCTTGTTTATAAGTCTAATGGGTGTGTGTGTGTGTGTGTGTGTGTTTCTTACAATTTTCTATATGTAAGATCATGGCATCTAAAAAACAGAAATAGTTTTACATTTTTCTCTTCAAGACTGATGGCTGAGCATAAGGATGAGACATTCTGTCCTGCTGTTGATCTGAAGGGGAATACGTTCATTCGCTCACCATAAGTAGGGTGTCAGTGGCATTTTCCAAACATACCCTTTATCAAGCTGAAGAAGTTCCCTTCTATTCCTAGTGGCCTTTTTAATCATGAAACAGTAACGATTTTGCCAAATCTTTTTTCGGCATCCACTGAGATGTACATATGGTTTTTTTTTTTTTTTTTTTTTTTTTTTTTGATAGGCAGAGTGGACAGTGAGAGAGAGAGAGACAGAGAGAAAGGTCTTCCTTTTGCCGTTGGTTCACCCTCCAACGGCTGCCGTGGCGGTGTGCTGCGGCCGGCGCACCGCGCTGATCCGAAGGCAGGAGCCAGGTACTTATCCTGGTCTCCCATGGGGTGCAGGACCCAAGTATTTGGGCCACTGCACTGCACTCCCGGGCCATAGCAGAGAGCTGGCCTGGAAGAGGGGCAACCGGGACAGAATCTGGCGCCCCGACCGGGACTAGAACCCGGTGTGCCAGCGCCGCAAGGCAGAGGATTAGGCTATTGAGCCATGGCGCCAGCGTACATATGGTTTTTGTTATCTGTTTTATTAATACAGTATATAACAAGGAGTCTTCAAAAAGTTCATGAAAAATGAGTATTATGTAAAAAAACCTACCCATATTTCAGAATGTTTTTGCTCCAAAATAAACATTTTCATTCAATTTTTCCACATCCTGTTTGAAGTTCTCTTGTATGTTGATTGATTTTTGTATGTTAAACCAACCTTGCATTCATGGATTAAACCCATGTGGTCATGGTATATAATCCTTTTCATACCTTGCTATCTGTACTTTGTTGGGAGTTTTGTGTCTATGGTCATATGGGGTATTGGTTTGTGGTTGGTTTTTTTTTTTTTTTTTCCTTACTGCAGTGTTTCTGTCTGGTGTTGGTACGAGGATATCACTGGCCTCACTGCATGTGTTGAGAAGTTCCCCTATTCTGTTGGCCACATTCATTTTTTTTTTGACAGGCAGAGTGGACAGTGAGAGAAACAGAGAGAAAGGTTTTCTTTTGCCGTTGGTTTACCCTCCAATGGCCGCCGCCGGCCGGCGCACTGCGCTGATCCGATGGCAGGAGCCAGGTACTTATCCTGGTCTCCCATGGGGTGCAGGGCCCAAGCACCTGGGCCATCCTCCACTGCACTCCCGGGCCACAGCAGAGAGCTGGCCTGGAAGAGGGACAACCGGGACAGAATCCGGCGCCCTGACCGGGACTGCTGGCGCCGCAGGTGGAGGATTAGCCTAGTGAGCCACGGCACCAGCCCACATTCATTTTTGTAAGGTTCTTTCTGCTTCTGCAGTTCTCTGATAAGTTCATGCCTTGTCCCTCAGCTACTCCATATCCTACCCACTGCCTGGGTCAGTTCCTGGCTTCCTCCTCCGAGGCTCTCTCCTGATTGGTCCAGTGCCACAGTGAGCCCGCCCTGTCCACAGGCCCGACAGCTGGCACTTGGCACAGAGCGCTGTAGTTGTGCGTGATGCCACCACGCATGCAGGAGGAGCTGGACGCAGGAGCAGTGGAGCCAGCGAGCAGCAGGGGGCTCAGGCAGGCAGCTGGCGGGAGCAGCCTGGTGGCCCAGGACCAGAAGGGCAGCTCAGGGCCATGGGACCCGCTCCTGGCGAGCCTGCAGCCTCCTGGGAAGGCAGATGGGGGGCAGGCAAGGATGCTCCGTCTGCTGCTTGAATAGTGGCTCAGCCCTTCCAGCGGCACGACCTTGGCCAAGTCCCTCCAGCTTTAGTGTTCTGTCTTTGAACTGCTGGCACTGTCAGTCCCAGGGGTCATGGTACGTATTACGTGAGTTCATCGACGCAAAACACATTCTGTTAAGTCCAGTGAATGGGATATGTTTGATGTAACCACTGGACACTCTCTGTGGAAAAGGGCTGTGGTCAAAGAAACCTTGGAATGCTCTATGTTCCCTCTTCTCAGGGATCCACAAGGCATCTGAGTACAAGAAAAGCCCTGTAACATCCTAGGGAAAGGATCCTACGTGGCCTTAATTTCCCGAACTTATTTTCCAAGATGCCTTTTTAAATGTAACATCTACTTGACACACTTTTGGGAAATATAATGTTAGTTGCATCGAATTAATCAAGAAATCGCTTTCAATTGCTAAACACTGATCACGTTCTAGTGCTCTGCTTTCCCCAAGGTCTGTATGACTTCCAAGCAGCAGCTCGGGAGAGAGAGGCTGCCACCCTAGAGAGACAACAGCATGCTTTGACAGCCCAAAGGAAATGGAAACTTGCAGGCAGGAAGAGATCAATACAGAGCTATTCTTGGCCGCTGAGACGTTTCTAGAATTACAGACGCTCAGAGTTCAACAGCATGCTACAGGTCAGCACCCTCAAATTCCGGCCAGTGCAGGAACCCCACCTTCTGTGTTCCCGCCCGCTGTGGCCCGACCAGACTCCCCGTTGTAGGCAGCTCTAGGAACCAGGAAGGCCCCCTCACGGTGGGCTCAAATCTGCCTCCTTGGAACTTGCACCAAAGAGGATATTCATGGGATTTTGAGTTTTGTGTTGCAGTGACAACTATCTTGAATGACTGCACAATATGAACTAACATCTGTCAGTCTGTCGTTAGACTGAAAATAAGCTGGAAACACCTTGGTCACTGTCTCCCTCTGCAAAGAGACTGAATAATCACAAAGTCACCGATGCTAGGAGTGATGCACGCAGTGTCTGCTGCGTGGGCTGAGTGACTTTGTCACTGTCATTTCCTGCAATAAAGGGGGCATGCACCCTTCAGGGTACTTCTATTTGCCTGTATTTCTATCCCAATTTTAAAGTAGTTAAAGAGAACTTTCATTTTTTATTTGAGAGGCAGAGACAGAGGCACGTGCGCACGCACACAGAGAGAGAGAGGGAGAGAAGGAGGGAGGGAGGGAGGGGAAGGGAGAGGGAGAGAGGGAGGGAGGGAGGGAGAGAGGGAGGGAGGGAGGGAGGGAGGGAGGGAGGGAAGGAGGGAGGGAGGGAGAGGGAGAGAGGGAGAGAGGACTTCCCATCCACTGGTTCACTCCCAAATGCCCGGGGACCAGGAATGTGACCCCAGGCTCCCTTGTCAGTGGCAGCAGCAGGGGTCCAACCACTTGAACCATCACCTGCTGCTCCCAAGAGGCCCATCATCAGGAAGCTGGAATTGGGAACGGAGTGGGGACTTGAACCCAGGGCACTGACATCTTGTGGCTGTGCCAAATGCCCACCCCTAAAGAGAGACTTTTTAATCTTTCTAGCCCAAAGCTTATTGGCCTGGCTCCCTTACTAATGAATATTTTACAAAGACAAATATTTCGTTAAAATCTAGCATGTGTCTCATAAATGCAGGTTTATCAACAAGAGCAATATTGACAACAGGTGCCATTATCTCTGTTTTATAGAAATGATCCAATGTGGAATTCTCCAAGGCTTCCAAAGCTTACAGCCTTAGGGAAAACACCAAGTGGCAACTGGGAAGTAGAAGGGATTTACATGGGACGAGAACCGGCCAGGGCCCCACTTCCTCTGGGAATCCGACGTGGTTCAGTACGGAATCAGGAACTGGGCAAAGTCTCAGCCCAGCCTGGGGCGGACACGTTGTGTTTTCGCTGGCTGGTGCTCCCAAAGGAGAACCTCGTAGACTTGACCTGATCTGGCACCCGGCTGCTTCCTGGCCACACCTGAGCAGTGTCTGGATCTCACTCTGATAACCGCCAGCAAAGTGTTGGCATTCCTTGGACAGCGGGAGAAACCGAAGGAAGTCAGGGCGGGTTCCCGCTGGCCGGTTCTCAGCCCAGTTTCAGCGCTGCTGCTCTGGCCGTGGGCCCGTCTCTGCCAGCCCCGTTCCTGCCTTTCAACCGCTCCCTCAGGTGCACTTGATCTTCCTCTGCCTTAAATGGAACAGAGAGCCAGGCCCAGGAAGGACAAGAGTCAGCGTCGGGGACGGCGCGCGGACGCTGCTGGCGGCCACGGCGAGGTTCAGCGTGCTCGGGCTGGCTGAGGGCTGCTGCTGTCACACCACACGCGGCAGCGGGCAGGGCACAGGTTTTGCCAGCTGTGCGATGCCTGGCACTCAGGGGCCATGTTTTTTTGAGCACCTAATAGGAGGCTGAAGAAAACCCAGGCCCTGACTTCATGGAGCTGACAGTCGGCGAGAGACAGAAAAGCAAATCAATAACTTTCATCGAAAGTGCTAAGTGCTTCGCTGGAACCGTGCAAAGACCTCACTAGGGAACACGGGCAAGGGGCAAATGCACCAGGCCCGAAGGCTGGAAAAGCTTCCTGAAGGCGGTGACTGCGACGCTCCTGAGCTGTCACCATCGGGGTTGGACCCTGGCTGCCTCTGATGGCAATGCCCAGTGTTTTTCTGGGTTCTTGCACTGTCAAGGCCAGACCTAGCACCTGCGTTCTGAAAGGGCAGGGAGCAAGCTTTGGGGGGAGAGGAAGAGAGGAGGGAGGGAGGTAAGGGGGGAAAGCAGCTAGAAGCTCGCTGAGAAGAGGTTCTAGAAGTTTCTAGGGACGGCTAGGGGTGCGAAGGGTGGCCCTGGTGCCCGAGCCCTCTGCATCTGCGACACAAGGGCAAGCCCTCCCCGTGGGCATGGCCACCCTTCCCCTTGGCCAACTGACCGGAGCCTGGTTTGCCTCCCTCCGAGGTGCACTGCTGAGCCGGTGTGAGCTGCCTCCCACCTCCAGTGAGAGCAGCGAAAGGAATGCCCTGCGCCCGCCCGGCCAGTGAGGTCAGCTCCCCTGCTGCAGGGGCCACCAGCGAGCCCCGAGCCCCCCACGCTTCCCAGATGAACGAACGACACTTGGGATCCTGCTCCCGCCTGCTGAGCCCCTGCTGGCGCCTCTAGGGCCCCTGGCCCACCCGGGAGGGCGAGGGTCGTTACCTCAGGCTGTCGGCCACGCTCTCCTCATCGGACGAGAAGGTCCCATTGCTGGCACTCCGGGGGGGACAGTGACTCTTCTTCCCCAACGCCTCGCGTGACGACGATGTCACTTTCTTTTTCCTTTTGCCGAACAGCTTCTTAAAAGGCTGGAATTTGCCTCCCTTCTTCTTGTCTGCGGGTTACAAGATAAACACCCGCTGCAGCGAGACAGGGCTGTGCCTCGGAAGGAATTGCAGCTGAGCGGCCGGGGCCAGGGCCGCAGGGCAAAGGGCGCCCCGAGCCGCCGAGCCCCAGCGCCAGGAATGTCGGGCCAGCCCGGGGGCCTGGGGCAACGGCAGCTGGAGCGCAAGCCCCGGGCCTGGGGAGGCGTCTGTCCCCCAAGGACCAGAAGCGGCCCCAAGCTCCCCGGCAGTGGATACAGCAACCTCTGTGCAGCCACCTGCAGGTGCTGCCCGCTCTCTGTCCCCAGTACAAGGTGTTCTTTCCTTCGGGGCAAGCTGAGAGCAACACGTGAGTCATGCAGGTGTCTCTGTCTCTCTCTGTCTCTCTCTGTCTCTCTCTCTCACACACACACACACACACACTTCTCTTATCGGAGGAAGGCACCAAAAGGTCATGGAGAACGCCTGTAATAAAGACACTAGGCAAGGATTTCAAAAACATTTGCAACAAAAGAACCCGATCTTCTTCTTCTTCTTCTTCTTCTTTTTTTTTTGACAGGCAGAGTGGACAGTGAGAGAGAGACAGAGAGAAAGGTCTTCCTTTGCCGTTGGTTCACCCTCCAATGGCCGCTGCGGCCAGCGCACCGCGCTGATCCGATGGCAGGAGCCAGGAGCCAGGTGCTTCTCCTGGTCTCCCATGGGGTGCAGGGCCCAAGCACTTGGGCCATCCTCCACTGCACTCCCGGGCCACAGCAGAGAGCTGGCCTGGAAGAGGGGCAACTGGGACAGAATCCAGCGCCCCTACCAGGACTAGAACCCGGTGTGCCGGTGCTGCAAGGTGGAGGATTAGCCAATTGAGCCACGGCGCCGGCCAAGAACCCGATCTTCTAAAGCAACCGGGTCTGGACAATGGCTCCTCCATCATTCTGCTTTGGCCATGGCTCCTGGCTGACCTCTGCCCCCGGCCCCCAGCCCCACGCACTGCCAGCTGATTGCTGTGGTCTCTGTACTCTGAAGAGCCCCACAGGCAGCCCTGGGCTCACTGCCGGCCACCGAAATCTCAGGACCACCTGCGGTCCCGCTCCCGCCCTCTCTGGTGCAGAGCCCTTCACCCTACTCCATTCCTACCTCAGGAGAAGGAGAAGAGATGTCTCCCTCTGCCAGAACACATCTTCTCCAATCCTTCTTTCCCCTTTAAGAAGTTTAAAGAGCCACTTATCCAGGTTGCACAACCTCACCTTAAAACACCCACTGCGTAACCCTTGCTACGCAGCACTGCCCTGAGAGCTTTATAGCCATGAACTTGGTCAATCCTGACAACCACGCCCCGGGTACAGAGATGAAACCACCCACGTGACTCCCGGGAAGCCCGGCTTGGAAGCAGGACTCAGGGGCCCTGAGCAGGAAGGAAAGACAGACGCTCACAACGGGGGCTGCAAATACCCGGGCAGCACACACGGGCACAGCCCCCAGCTGACATCAGCGGCACGGAGCTCTGAGGGGCTCTGCTGCTACAGTGAGGTGATGACGTCACAAGCCAGACGCCCCAGCCCTTCAGTGCTGGTCTCACCAAGACGCCACCGAAAGTGTGAAGTCGAGTCGCTCGCCGGGCAGTGGGCGTGGCGTCAGGCGTTAGGGAGCGCTTGCAATCCTCCCCAGTTCACGGAGACCGCACTGGGGCTGCTGGCGCACAGGCAGACAGACCTGCACACCTCAGTGGCCTGTGGAGCAGCCTGCTGCTGGTCACGTTTAAAGGGAGGGAGTTCAGGGCCCGCCAGAGGCCCCGATGCAGGAAGCAGCGCGCTGGGCACAGAGTTCTGAAGAAAGGTAGCCTCTCTGTGCCGCCTCACTTAGAGGAACAGTGCAGCTGAGATTATAGCCTTCCACAGGGATGAACACGGAGCAGGCAATAAGCAGGCTGGTTAAGGTGCTGCTTTTTTTTTTTTTTTAAAGATTTATTTATTTATTCGAAAGTCAGAGTTACACAGAGAGAAGAGAGGCAGAGAGAGGTCCTCCATCCCCTGGTTCACTCCCCAGAAGGCCGCAACAGCCAGAGCTGTGCCGATCTGAAGCCAGGAGCCAGGAGCTTCTTCCAGGTCTTCCAGGCAGGTACAGGGGCCCAAGGACTTGGGCCATCTTCTACTGCTTTCCCAGGCCACAGCAGAGAGCTGGATGGGAAGTGGAGCAGCCGGGTCTTGAACCGGCGCCCATATGGGATGCCAGCACTGCAGGCCAGGGCGTTAACCCACTGCGCCACAGTGTCGGCCCCTTAGATGCTACTTGAGTCACCCGCTTCCCACACCCGAGGACCGGGTTCAAGTCCCAGTTCCACTCCCCAATTCCAGCTTCCTGCTAACGCGCTCCCTGAGAGGCAGCAGGGGATGGCTCAGGTAGTTGGGCTCCTGCCACCCATGTGGGAGACTCAGATTGAGTTCCTGGCTCCTGGTTTTGGCCTGACCCAGCCCCAGCCATTGCAGGCATCTAGATAGTAAGTCAATGCATAGGGAATCTCGCTCTCTCTAACAAATTGAAAAACTAAAAATGAAGAAATTGAGGGTTGATTTCAGATCTTTTGTACATTTTCAGCAGTTATTTATACAGTGGCGAATATGAGCCGGTGATTTCGTGACACTTGCTTTTTGTTCCTATGAGTAAAATCTCCAAGGGATGATTTTTTTTTTTTGACAGGCAGAGTTAGACAGTGAGAAAGACAGAGAGAAAGGTCTTCCTTCCGTTGGTTCACCCCCCAAATGGTCACTATGGCCGGTGCTGCGCCGATCTGAAGCCAGGAGCCAGGTGCTTCCTCCTGGTCTCCCAAGCAGGTGCAGGGCCCAAGCACTTGGGCCATCCTCCACTGCACTCCCTGGCCACAGCAGAGAGCTGGACTGGAAGAGGGGCAACCGGGACAGAATCCGGTGCCCCGACCGGGACTAGAACCTGGGGTGCCGGCGCTGCAGGCGGAGGATTAGCCTAGTAAGCCGTGACGCTGGCCCTCCAAGGGATAATTTTTAAAAATCAAAATCAGTAGTTCTTGAACATCACCAAGGAACGTTAGCTGTTAAAAGAATATCCTAGAGAAGCCAGACTTGAAGGTTTAACTTGAGTAACATTCTTGCGTAAGGCGCTCAGGTAGCATTAAATTGCTCAGTGGATCTTTGGCACTGACTGATGAAACAAGCGAATACTTTCTCTGCAGCTGCCCAAGGCTGGGGACATACACACAACACTCGATTTCTAGGTTTGGTGTCATCGCAGTAAACGGTCAAGTCCCAATTTACCCTGCAGTCCACTCGTCTCCAAGGTCAAAGTCTTTCTTTTTCCTTTTGTAGCAATGGCCCTCTGCAGAATTAGCAAACTCTCAATTTTCTGAACAAGAGTACTGCAGACCCCAACAGCGCAGTTCCCACTCACGTCGGTGCCCTCCCTGGGGAGCGCAGACCCTGCTTGCATGGTGAGTGGGTACCTGGAGAGGACTCTGCGTGGACAGCCAGGGCAGAATAAAACTGCCAAAAAGTCCACACGGACTTGGTGACATTCAGCTGAGCTGGAACCATGGGAATTAACCACAACCAGCGCCAAATCAAATGCCGGCTTCTTGAAGCAGTCGTTTTTGTAGGTAAGCAACCGCGTGTTGGTCTGTGCACTGGGGAGAATGTGGACAAGGTCTTCGCTCTGGCCTCATGGCTGTGAGAGATGACGGCCACCCTGCCCACCGGTTGCTGCACCATTACAGGGGGACAGAGACAGGAGCACAGGCTAGAAGCAGCTGAATACAAACATGGGGGGGCATGACTTGGCCTGGCAGCCAAGAGGACGTCCCCACGTTGGGAATCCTGGCTCCGAATCCCGACTCCAGCTTCTCGCTCACGCAGGCCCCAGGAGGCGGTGGTGACAGCTCATGGGTTCCTGCCACCACGTGAGAGCCCCGGGTTGCATTCCCGGCTCCCAGCTTCAGCTGTGGCCCAGCACTGATTGTTGTAGGCAGTTGAGGAGTGGCCCAGCAGGGAATGGCAGCTTTGTCTGTCTGTCTGTCTGCCTCTGGAGAGGCTATAACGGGGCGGTTTTCAGCAAGCATGGGATAGCCCCTTGCTAGGGTCTGCAGGGCTGACCTGTCTGGGCACTGCTCAGAGACAGGGTCTGTGGCACCTGGCGTGCCTGCAGGGTAGAAACTTGGAACAAGCTGGCTCCTGGAGGATGTGCCGAAGTCCAAGTGTCGGAGAATCGAGTCCCGTGGATCACCGGGGGCGCTCTTCCAGCAACGCTGCGTTGTTGCCAGGAAGGTAAACGAGCAGCAGAGGTAGAACAAGGCAGAGGCGAGTCCCCAGACTCGTCTCCCTGCAGAGGCAGGCTCGGGAGGCAGAGGCCTGGGATCTCGTGACATCTGCTACGAAAAGTAATCCTGCCTTCCCATTCGCAAAGCGGAGAACATGCTTCCTGTCTAAAGTGCATGTTAAACTCAAATAAAACAGCTCACGCTTATTTTCTTATTGACTGTGGCAACTGATTCATTTTCTAGAATCAACTTTATGATAAGACTCAATAACTTACACTGGAGCCCACCCTACACTTAGCAAAACGTAAATCACAGGTCAAGTTATTCCCTCATTTGATTCCCCAGTTTATATTCTCAAATATAAAATCTCTCATATGAAAAAGCAAGTCGGGGGGCTGACGTCGTGGCCTAGTGGGTAAAGTTGCCACCTGCGATGTTCCCATGCGGGTGCCGGTCAGTGATCTGGCTGCTCCACTTGCGATCCAGCTCCCTGCTCATGGCCTGGGAAAGGCAGCAGCAGATGGCCCAAGTGTTTGGGCCCCTGCCATCTATGTGGGAGACCCAGATGAAGCTCCTTGGCTACTGGCTTCCACCTGGCCCAGCCCTGTTGTTGCTATTTGTTGCTAATCAGTGAATGGAAGATCTTCCTCTCTGTAACTCTTTCAGATAAATAAATAATAAATCTTTCCATTAAAAAATAGCAAGTTTTGGTACATCTGCAATTCTATGCTCCATTGACCACTATGAAAATATAAGTATGTATAGTATGTATGTGGAAAATATATGTATAGTTTATGTGGTATAAACTACTTTATGATCAGTTTGATTTGGGGGCAGTATTAGCAGTCTGAATTCAAGAATCAATGGGAACAAGGGGACAGTCATCCGTGTGGCTATTTTCTTGACCAATAGCACCACCTGCTATTGTAAGTACTTCTCTGGTACACAGATGGGACCCCAAAGACGGAAACAATTTGGAAAACACAGCAAAACAGACGACTTACACAAAGCCAATGTGGAATATTCCAAAATATACTCCTCTGTGGGAGGCCAGCGCAGCAAACTGTTCTGCACCAGTGGAGTCTTTAAGGAAGAGTTTTACAACTTCACAGCTCGAGATTTACTTCTGTTGGGTGGCTGGGACAGGGGGAGAAGAGGAAGGAGAAATGCTGCAGGTGCCAAAATGTGCTGTCTTTTGGCCGCAGGTCTAGCGATCGGGTTAGATGTCTGGACCCCACAGTCAAGAGGGCGTGGCCCAAATCCTGGTCATTTTACTAGCGAGGAAACATCTGCTCACCAGCCTCTCTAAGAATTTGCTGTCTTAAGCTGTAAAGACTGAATTTACAGGAAGGCAGGCAGTGGGTGCCCCATTTTCATGGTATTTCAGCATTTTTCAGTTGTAATTTTCCACATGAAAAAAACCTGTGGACGCACATCTAGTGCTTCAGGGGTCACAGCCATTTTCAATTTGCAAGTACTGAATTAAATTAATTTATTTTCATCATCCGATAATCACTTTACGGATTTTTTTCCATTTAAAAAAGTGCTCATTATCCATTATTTCATGGATATAATTACATACCATTTGATGACTGCATCATCATAATAGCTAGTTTATACAGAAGATTCAAAAAATTAAAAATCACTGAGCAAGACAAGCAAATCTGATTCACTTTTCACTTTCCATTTGTCAGAAGGATGCAATTCCTACAATTCCATTTCTAAACCTAAATGAGAGCATCCAATTCCTCTGCACTGGGTTTCAATTGTACACTTCCAAGTGAGGTACAGAAATTTGCTATGATAGTTCATTTTAAGCATCATAAATGTTTGGAGTCTGGAGTTTTTCAGAAGCCAGTACCAGGTTCTCAAGGCCTGAACACTTTATTTCTTATTCCTTTTTTTCAAAAAAGATGATTTATTTATTTGAAAGTTCAAGTTATACAGAGTGGAAGAGAGAGAGAGAGAGAGACAGGGAGAGAGAGACAGGGAGAGACAGAGAGAGATACTCTTCTATCCATTGGTTCACTCCCCAGATGGCCCCAACAACAGGGATGAGCCAGACTGAAACTAGGAGCAGGAGCTTCTTCCGGGTCTCCCACATGTGTGCAGGGGCCCAAGCACTTGAACCATCTTCTACTGCTTTCCCAGGCCATTGGCAGGGAGTTGTATTGGGAGTGGAGCAGCCGGGACACAAACTGGCACACCTAGGGATGCTGGTGCTGCAGGTGGTAGCTTTACCAGTTATGCCACAATGCCAGCCCCAAGGCCTAAATGTTTTAGAATACAGGAAAAATAAAGTTCAATATGTATGTTGACTTCGGAACCTTTCAGAGTCTTTATTATGTTGTTATCATTACTGCTCTCCATGAGAACAGGGACTGTTGGTACTTTCTAAACTTGCTAGAAATTTGGCCACGGAAGGCTTGTTTTGTGGTAGAAACGACCTTTTCAACAACAACATGATTTTGGTTCCTCAGAACACACACTAGGAAGGTTGTTCTTATTTCTTTCAAATATCTTTTATTA
The DNA here is from genome assembly GCF_051225735.1 of Oryctolagus cuniculus. Taxonomy (NCBI): domain Eukaryota; kingdom Metazoa; phylum Chordata; class Mammalia; order Lagomorpha; family Leporidae; genus Oryctolagus; species Oryctolagus cuniculus. Next base: position 137,939,671 of record NC_142874.1, read on the forward strand.
TATTTTTAAAAATCATTGTTACCTGAGAGACAGACAGACAGACATAGATCTATCTACTGGCTCACTCTCCAGATACCCACAACAGCCAGGGCTGGACTAGGCTGAAGTGAGGAACTGGAAACTCAATCCTGATCTCCCACCCGGGCAGTGAGAACTCCATTTATCACTTGCTACTTCCCAGGGTCAACGTTAGCAGGAAGCCTGAGCCAGGAATTGAACCCAGGTACTCCTATGCAGGCATCATAACTGGTGTGTTAACCACTAGGGATCACTGGGTACCATATATGTCACACACACACACACAGACACACACACATGCACACACATCCAGGGATCATTGGGTACCATGTATGTCTCTCTCACACACAAACACATATCCAGGGATCATTGGGTACCATATATGTCACACACACACACACACACACACACACATCCAGGGATCATTGGGTACATATATGTCACACACACACATACATCCAGGGATCATTGGGTACCATATATGTCTCTCACACACACACACATGCACACACATCCAGGGATCATTGGGTACCATATATGTCTCACACACACACACACATACACACACATCCAGGGATCATTGGGTACCATATATGTCACACACACACACACACATCCAGGGATCACTGGGTACCATATATGTCACACACACACACACACATACATCCAGGGATCATTGGGTACATATATGTCACACACACAAACACGCACATACATAGACACACATCTAAACCCCAGAGAACACTGCTCAGTAAAAACGTGGGTTGACAAACATCTTGGGCTTTCTTAGTTACAGAAACATAATGTTTTAGGTCGACTTCTGATTCCAAGTGTGTGTGGAAACAGCAGTCGTCAGGTCACACAGCAACTGTCTGAGACCCTCCGTTTCACTAGCTGAAGGCAATTCTGCAAGGCTGTGGGACACCTGACTACTTTGGAGTAGGGGTTGCTGAGTTAAAAAGGGTGACGAGACGCACACAGGATACACAAGGACTCCGTGGCGGTCCCGTGTTCACTGGACCTGGGAGTCCAGCAGAGCCCAGCTCTGCCTAAGGAGTTGCAAGCGTGTCAGAGGGCCTGCCCTGCAACATGCTGCGAGGGTAAGGCTGGGCACGGAGACTCCACGTGCACAGCTCGGGAGGCAGCAGGTCAAGCGCCAAGCGGAAGGAAGGGACGGTCTCCTCTGTTGGGGGGGAGCCCTGAGGGAGGGCGATGCTCTGTGCTGATTGAGAGAATGGTCAGGACCAGGACCTGCTCCCTGTCAGAGCAGGAGGGAGCCCCTGGGACGAGTCCCTGGAACAAGTGAGAACGCAACCTTCACAAGGCAGAGGTCAAAGGCAGAGGTCACGGTGGGCATCCCAGATGAGGAAGCACCAGGCCCTGGACATGTGGGCGCTGGGCTACAGCTTGGCTTGGCTGTGTCCTATCCCCAGGACCTCAGAACATGACTGCCGGAATATAGGGCCTTAAAAAGTAATTGAAGTTGCTGGCACTGCGGCTCACTAGGCTAATCCTCCACCTTGTGGCGCCAGCACACCGGGTTCTAGTCCCAGTAGGGTACCAGATTCTGTCCCGGTTGCTCCTCTTCCAGGCCAGCTCTCTGCTGTGGCCTGGGAGTGCAGTGGAGGATGGCCCAGGTGGTTGGGCCCTGCACCCACATGGGAGACCAGGAGGAAGCACCTGGCTACTGGCTTCGGATCAGCACAGCGTGCCGGCCACTGCAGCCATTTGGGGGGTGAACCAACGGAAGTAAGACCTTTCTCTCTGTCTCTCTCTCTCACTAACTCTGCCTGTCAAAAAAAAAAAAAAAAAAAAAGTAACTGAAGTTAAATAAGGCCATGTGATTCGGCTTGATCCGCTAGGACAAACGGGGGGTATTAGGACACAGATGAGCTCAGAAGGAAGACCAGGTGGACACAGCAAGAAGACGGCCATCTGCAAACCCAGGACAGAGGCCTCAGCAGAAGTCAGCCTGCCGACACCTGGACCTTGGGAAACACATCTGTGCTACGTCACCCGGCCTGTGTTTTGGTAACTAACACACCACCACGTTCTGTGCGCTGACGGTAAAGAGACCTCCATGGATCCGCTCCTCGTGTCTCTGCCTTCGTCCTCGTGTGTGTCCTGCTCTACCTGGGTGCTTTTCTCCCACCTACTTCCCACACAGCGCAGTCCGGGACTCTGAAAGCCTGCCTGGAACACTCCGCCCAGAGAGAATGACACCCGCTGTGCTACACTTGGGTGTCGTGCAGACACTGTCAGCTCACCACAGGAATGCCAAGCTGCTCCTTGGCTGTGAGCTCCTGGCACGTCCCGGCTCTCTTGGCAACACTCAATACTGTAGATCGGCCATTCATTCCCTCCTCCCCTGGGGCCAGAGGGGTTTAGGAAATCAGAATTTTTCAAACCGTTTAAAGGTAGATTTAAACCCTGAAGTGCTCTGTGACAGCATTTATTTATTTATTTATTTTTTTTGACAGGCAGAGTGGACAGTGAGAGAGAGAGACAGAGAGAAAGGTCTTCCTTTTGCCGTTGGTTCACCCTCCAATGGCCGCCGCGGCCGGCGCACCGCGCTGATCCGATGGCAGGAGCCAGGAGCCAGGTGCTTTTCCTGGTCTCCCATGGGGTGCAGGGCCCAAGCACCTGGGCCATCCTCCACTGCACTCCCTGGCCACAGCAGAGGGCTGGCCTGGAAGAGGGGCAACCGGGACAGAATCCGGCGCCCCGACCGGGACTAGAACCCGGTGTGCCGGCGCCGCTAGGCGGAGGATTAGCCTAGTAAGCCACGGCGCCGGCTTCTGTGACAGCATTTAGAAAGAAACAACAAAATGTTTGGAAAACACCAGTACCCACACGAGGCTTTGCTAGCACGGGGATCTGTGCCAAACTTGCCAAGAACTTTGGGCGCAGTGAAAGGACAAAGAACAGCCATCTCATTACACTGCAGAGTCAGTCCTCCAATACCACTGGATTGGAAAACGCACATGTGTTCCCCGCGATCGATACGTGCTACTCACCCGGAGAAACCACAGCCAGCTGAGCTGGGTCAGAAGTCAGACCAGACGCACGCCCGCACGACCCAGTGTCTCCCAGTGATCTCAGATGTAGCCTGCGCTACGTGGGATTCCCTATCCACACGCGGAGCTGTAAGTTCCCACCCAGTTTCAGCAACTCTGTCCTCCACCCGACAGCTCAAGGCTGCAGCCCCTCCCTCATGCCTGTGGCCAAGCCAACTTTAGGACTTTTTCTAGGTAAAGTACTACAGGCACTGTACTTAGGTATTTCTTAGCCACTTACTTGTGTAAAACCATGCTACATTTTTTATTAGGGTCCCATCCTTTTATATATATATATATATAGGCAGAGTGGACAGTGAGAGAGAGAGACAGAGAGAAAGGTCTTCCTTTGCCATTGGTTCACCCTCCAATGACTGGCGCGGCCGGTGCGCTGCGGCCTGCACACCGCACTGATCTGAGGGCAGGAGCCAGGTACTTATCCTGGTCTCCCATGGGGTGCAGGGCCCAAGCACTTGGGCCATCCTCCACTGCACTCCCTGGCCACAGCAGAGAGCTGGCCTGGAAGGGGGGCAACCGGGACAGAATCCGGCACCCCGACCGGGACTAGAACCCGGTTTGCCGGCGCTGCAAGGTGGAGGATTAGCCTAGTGAGCCGCGGTGCCGGCCGGGTCCCATCCTTTTTTAAAACCAATGTTTACTTACTGTTATTTATTTGAAAGGCAGAGAGGCAAAGATTGTCCACTATCACTATCCACGTTCACTATCCAGATGCTCATGAATTAATGAGTTCAGAAGTTGATCCAGGGCTCCCGTGTGGGTGACAGGGAGCCATCAACACCTGCTGTCTTCCAGGTGTACATTAGCAAGAAGTGGACATCTTAACTCCTGTGCCAAACACCTGCAGAGGTTCCTATCTTTTTTTTTTTTTTTAAGATTTATTTATTTGAAAGGCAGAGTTACAGAGAGACAGAGGCAGACAGAGAAAGTCTTCCGTCCACTGGGTCACTCTCCAATGACCGCAAAGGCTGGAGCTGGGCCAAGCTGAAGCCAGGAGCCAGGAGCCAGGAGCTTCTTCTGGGTCTCCCATGTGGGTGCAGGGGCCCAAGAACTTAGGCCATCCTCTGTTGCTTTCTCAGGCCCCAGCAGAGAGCTGGATCATAAGTGGAGCAGCCGGGACTTGAACCTGTGCCTATATGGGATGCCGGCACTGCAGATGACGGCTTTACCTGTTATGCCAGCCCCAAGGTTCCTATCGTTTTAAAATCAGAGTTAAGGTTAGGGTTTCTGCCTTCTAAATACACTTTATATCTGTGCACTTTATAAGTAAACACACAGTTTGGAAAACATCAATGTTCACCTTCAGGCTAACAAATGCATTTGCACCAAACTTATAAAGAATGCTGATGGAGATGCCACCTGCTCCAGAAACCCTGCGGTCTTTGCTGTGTGATGCTGCACAGGATGGAGACTTTAGTAACACACACTTCACTTCACAGCAGCGCGTACTGCCTGTGCCTGAACACAACCTCCTAAAACAGGCTCGGACTTAACCTGGGTCAAGACAAGGCCCTATCAAACCAGTGACAACCACGTGCCTGCTTCTTTCCCAGCCCCCTCACAAGCATCCACTGCGGAGTTTTTCTAGCTCCTTCCACTGGCCTGGCAGACCCTCCCATACCTACATTTCACAAGCCCCATGAGAAACGAGGTTTAGAAAGAGTAACAGAGGCAGAGATGACTTTTAATGCGAAGCCTGCATGTTTGGCCACATTTCTCCCACGTGGGAGATGTGTGGGTGCTGACTCCCTTCGCTGCCAATTCCTGCCGCCTCAGCTTCAGAGGGCTGTGAGCCAATGACCGACTCCGAGTGGAGAATGCTGGCAGGGGAGCTGCCAGCTCCCAGGCTTTGCAGATGCAGAGCCACAGCAAACTCCCTCACGAAGGCCGAACGAATCATCCTGTCCGACGCATAGCCGAACTATTAAACACCCCCGTCTGCAGGGCCACGGCTGGGCCCGGCTGGCAGCGCTGACACAGAACCAAGAAGAGACAAACATAAATATTATACACAGAAGGATCCCCACAAAGTTGAAAGGAAATGTGAATTATGAAAAAGCTATGTCTGGATTTCAAAATGTTTTGTACCAGGGCGTTGTAGCCCGGCAGGTTAAGCTGCCACCTGAGACCCCAGCATCCCCTATGAATGCTTGTTCAAGTCCCGGCTGCTCCACTTCTGATCCAGCTCCCTGCTAATGTGCCTGGGAAAGCAGTGGAAGATGGCCTGAGTGACTGGGCCCCTGTCACCCACATGGAAGACCCGGATGGAGTTCCACGCTCCGGGCTTTGCCCTGGTCCCGCCCTGGTCACTGCAGCCATTTGAGGAGTCAACCAAGAGATGGAGGATCTTTATAACTCTACCTTTCAAATAAATAAATAAATAAATAGTTTTAAAAAGTTTTTTAGGGGGCACCAAAATACAGAATACTCAGGGATCTCCTGTATTCCTGACATACTCTTCCTTTTTTTTTTTTTTTTAAGATTTATTTATTTATTTTAAAGCCAGAGTTACAGAGACATAAAGAGAGGCAGAGAGAGAGAGAGAGAGAGAGGAGAGAGAGGTCTTCCACCCACTGGTTCACTCCCTAATTGACCGCAAGGGCCTGAGCTGAGCTGAAGCCAGGAGCCAGGACTTGGGCATCTTCTATTGCTTTCTCAGGCCATAGCAGGGAGTGGGATTGGAAGTGGAGCAGCTGGGACTTGAACTGGCACCCATATGGGACGCTGGCACTGCAGACGGTGGCTTTACCCACTACACCACAGCACCGGCCCTGACACACTCTTCCTTGCCTCTCTTGTAGGGTAGCAGCCCAATGTCTCTTGGTACTCAGGATCAGTCACCCCAGCCAGGAGAGTAGTCCTCCCCTTTGCCTGCTGAGAGGTGTGAAGGACCCAAAAGCACTGGACAAGAGTCTTGGCTTCCAACTATGGTTATGTGTCCTGGTGGAAGTACGCTTCCCTTTCATACTAAGAGTGTTAGATAAGCAACTTCTTCTTTTTATATTTTTATTTGACAGGTAGAGTTATAGACAGTGAGAGAGAGAGAGAGATACAGAGAGAAAGGTCTTCCTTCCGTTGGTTCACTCCCCAAATGGCTGCTATGGCCGGTGCTGCGCAGATCTCAAGCCAGGAGCCAGGTGCCTCTTCCTGGTCTCCCATGTGGGTGCAGGGCCCAAGCACCTGGGCCATCCTGCACTGCCTTCCCGGGCCCAGCAGAGAGCTGGACTGGAAGAGGAGCAACCAGGACTAGAACCTGGCGCCCATATGGGATGCCGGCGCCGCAGGCGGAGGATTAACAAGTGAGACATGGCGCCGGCCCCAATAAGCAACCTCTAAGGATGGGAAAACTTGCTAGAGGAGCACTAGGGTTGAGCCATTCCAATTTCCACCCTTGATTTCTAGACTTAGAAATCCCAGCTGTAGGGACCAGCCCTGTGGCGTAGTGGGTAAAGCCACCGCCTGCAGTGCCGGCATCACATACGGACGCCGGTTTGAGTTCTAGCTTCTCTACTTCCAACCCAGCTCTCTGCTGTGGCCTGGGAAAGCAGTGGAAGATGGCCCAAGTCCTTGGGCCTCTGCACCCACATGGGAGACCCAGAAGAAGCTCCTGGCTCCTGACTCCTGGTTTCCGATTGGCGCAGCTCCAGCTGTTGCAGCCATCTGGGGAGTGAGCCAGCAGATGGAAAACCTCTCCTACTCTCTCTGCCTCTGCCTCTCTGTAATCCTGCCTTTGAAATAAATAACTAAATCTTTTTTTTTTTTTACTAAATCTTAAAAAAAAATCCCACTGTGAGAGCGACAGCACCATCCACTACACACCAACTTGGCACACCCACTGCAGGCAATGTTCTGGTGGGCACTCACATGGACAATCATCTTGAGATTTTTTGCTTCCAGAGAAGCTGGTCTCTACCTCACGCCCAGATCTCGGCCATCAGTGCGCCAATCCCACTCCTTGCAAGGCCCTGCCCCTCCAGCCTGGGGGTAGGCAGACTTGCACTCTAGCCACTTCTTATTTCAAACAAAACAGACACGGAGCGGCTGTGCTGAGAGTGCTCTCCACTGTGGGTATCTCCGTTCACCGCTGCGCTTCAGGGCTGCTCCAGAATGGGGAGACAGCATCACAGGCTTAGAGGGATGCCTGTATTATCACGCGAAGCCGGCTGCAAACCAGCTACCTCAGTGTCCTGGTCACAGCGCAGGCCCCGTGCGCCCACAGGGGCTCTGAGAGCAGGTGCAGCAGGAGTAAGGACCTCGGGCCCTTGGGCCGTTTCCTTCTCAAATGAATTGTGGCTTCTGGGCCTACCTGGGGCTGATCACTTTTATGAGGGCGCTTCAAAATGTTCATGGAAAATCCAATGAAAATATAAGTTTATTTTGGCGCAAAGAGCTTCTGAAATCCCGTGTATATGAGTGCATACTACTTCCGCGATGGATACTGCTGTGTCTTCCCAACTTAATAGGCTGATGGGCCAGAGAACGTCCAGTTCATGACAGGCGGCTCAGGCAGTGCGGTAACTTGGTGGCCCACGGTTAAGCACTGCGTGTCTCTCAAACAGACCAAAGCTCTTTCTTACAGGGAGTTTAGCTATCTGCAAAGAGGGCAGTTTTGCTCCCAAATCCCCAGAGTACGTGCTGCGAATCAGCTCCAGGAGTCAGCTCAGGTCTCCCAACAGAGTCCCGCTGCCCACTGACACTGTTAGTGCTGCTGGCTCAGCCGGATCACGAGGTCCGAGTGGCGGAGCTGTGTGCACAGCTGGGCCCGCGCAGGGCCTTCTGGGCTCTACACACACCGCCAGTGTCCAGGTCACAAGGGGGATGGGCCAGAGTTCCAGCCACGGTAAGGAACACGTCACCTCCCAGCTGCCAAGAGGTCCACCAGATGTTGCGCCTCTTTTCGGGTTCAAAGAGGGGTAAGATGAGCAACGCGTGCCTCTCCTTAAAAGGGACATCCCAGGGAGCCCCACACCCTGGACGCCCGGAGACTCCCCAACACGGAAAGAAAATGCTGGTGGAGGAGGAACAGTCACCATCCCAGAATCCAGGTGCCCACCCCTGTCATCTCACTGCCCGCTTGGGTCTGACCCAGTGAGGTTTTCTGCCCAGGGTGACTCCGTGAGCCTCCACCTGGGCAAAAGATGTGCACCATCTTCCAGGTACACTTCTCAGCTGTCTGGGACCAAATGAACCACGCAGGATCCCTGGTAAGTCCTGAGGGTCTGCTTTCGGGAGCCACATGGGCCTCAGACAGCCTTGCACTTACTGGCCAGTGATACAAAGAGACAGCTTTAGTCACTGGCTGATTCTGCCCTAGAAATTCAGACTTTTTCCTGGTGTCCTGTATATTCAATAGTATGCATCCTGTGTGGACTCCTGGACCACCCAATAATCCCCCAATTTCACAGCCCTGTATACTAACCTCAGCTCATTTATGGAAGGTCCGTGTGACTCCAGCTAGCTCAAGTCAGGGCTACCTCCACCAGGGCCCGATTCCCAATGCATTGGATGCGGAGCTGGGACTGTGGCCAAGACATGAACATTTGATGACAGCTGCAGTCCTGCTGTCACCAAGGCCTGAGCTAGCACTGGCATAGCCCAGGATTCTGGGGGTTTCTCCCGGTCAGCTAACACTCAGACTTGTAGGAAAAGAGAACATTGCTGTACAAGAGTGACAAAATTTTCACAACGCCCGCCTCTGGCGAGAAAGAGTTGGAGCCTTGCTAGGAAAAACATCTCTGGCAGTAGCTGATGGGGTTCTCTATTCCTGGGGTCCAAAGTGTTTGGTGGTAGCGGTAATGAACCTGAGGCTGTCTGGAAGAGTTGAAAGAACAGCAAAGTCTTTTCCTATGGGTACATGAAGTCTGGACTAGCGAGGATGCAATGGGCAGTGTTCTTCAGACAGTGGGAGACAGCCCGGTCAGTGGGCCCTGAAATCCACTGAGTGGGTCGTGGTCAACTTTCCCTTCGAACAGTAGTATGGAAATGCGGAATGGGGTATTATTTCACAACACTTTGCTTTCCAGTTTGCATGCATATGTGTGTGTATATACACAACTTTATGGACACATATGTGCTGACAGAAAGCACATTTCTTGTCCTCAATCAAGTAAGAAACTTGTGAGAAAGACAGAGAAAAATTCCCACGCTCAGTAAGTCGGGCGCTTAGACACCAGAGTCAACAGCTCCCGTCTGCTCAAGCCGCTGCACGCGTGGCGTCACTCCAGCTAAGGGCAGGTGAGAAAGCAGGACACGCAAAAGCAAGCTGAGCGCGACCCGGGCAACGACTGATGCCACAAGGCCGGATCTGAGCCTGCTGCTGGCGCCTCGACCCTGGCTTCCATCACTCTGCTTCTCAAGCGCTGAGACTATCAGAGTTCAATAATATCTGCCGCTTTTTTTAAAATTTATTTCTTTGACAGGCAGAGTGGACAGTGAGAGAGAGAGAGAGACAGAGAGAAAAAGGTCTTCCTTTGCCGTTGGTTCACCCTCCAATGGCCACCGCGGCTGGCGTGCTGCGGCCGGCGCACCGCGCTGATCTGATGGCAGGAGCCAGGTGCTTCTCCTGGTCTCCCATGGGGTGCAGGGTCCAAGGACTTGGGCCATCCTCCACTGCACTCCCTGGCCACAGCAGAGAGCTGGCCTGGAAGAGGGGCAACCGGGACAGAACCCGGTGCCCCAACCGGGACTAGAACCCGGTGTGCCAGCGCCTCAAGGTGGAGGATTAGCCTAGTGAGCCGTGGCGCCGGCTATCTGCCGCTTCTTAATGAAAGCTGAAAGCCTGATTAAACTCCAGTACTAGCACCTGCGGAGCTTGGCTTGGGCCATGACCCCAACACTGAATTCGGGGAGTAATTCAAGTATTATGCTTTACCTTTTATGCTTGCTTTACCTTCAGTATAAAATTCCTGTTGGGGCTAAGAAGATGAAACCTGCACACACCAGATTCAATTCTGCTGAATCGCCTCACTAGGTATTTTTTTAGTGCCTCTCAAATAACAGCTTCATGGAGTTGAGGGTGACAGTGAAATCGCTACCCGATTTCCACGTGAAGCTACGGAAGTGAAGCCGGCTGCGAGGTCAGATGCCGAGTGACTGGAGGAGCCAGGGCTCTCCACCCTGCGCCTTTTGTCTGAGCGTTTGACCCGCAGGAGCTCAGATCGGAAAACCTGGACTGTTGGGGGATACCCTTCCTGTTGGTTTGTCAGGGATTATTTTCCTAGAACAATACCCAAAGTACTTGTGCAGCACAGGGAGATTAAGAGCAAGATGGAAGGAGAACATTCTAGAGCATTAAACGGAAGTGCTGTTGCGAATCTTGGAAATGGTGCTGACTCCCAGGTCTGCCCGGGATGAAGACGTGAATGGGTTCAGGGAATCTTTAGAGACTTTCACTAATGATAAACTCCCAGTGCTCACTGGGCACAGCCAAAGACATTTCAAAGCACGTAGGCAATTAAATGAAGTCGGTTGCAGAGGGAGAAAACGCGATACAGAATAAACTCAATGAAACTTTTGCTACATGCCAGCCTGAAAGTCCAGCATGTAATACCTCACCACGACCGTGTGCATCGCTTCCCAGATTCTTTAGGTCAAGAAACCGAGGCTCAGTGAGATGAGTGGTCTGCCTTATCACACAGTTCACCAGGCAGTGCCAAGATGCAACTCCAGACTCCAGTTCCAAATATCAGGCTCTTGAACACTTTGCTGCATTCCGGAAGTGGGTCTTGGAGACACACACACACACACACACACACACACACCAAGCTCCCTCTACGTGAGGCTCTGGAGTCAGACACTGGGGCTCAAATCCCAGGTGTCTGACTTCCTAGCTCTAAGACTTTGGACAAGCTCAATGATCTCTTGAATTTCTGTTCTCTTATCTGCAAAAGAGGAGTAGTAATACTGCAGCGTTTGTGTTGTAAGGACCACAGGAAATACTGCATCGAAGACATTTAGCAGACTGTTAAGCATGAAGTCATGACTCAAAGCACATTAGCTGTTAACGGTGCTAGCTAGTAGCAAGAATTTTGTTCAAGTAGTGAGCGTCTTGGTCGTCCTATGTCATCGTTATTATGAAAGAGAAAAGAGATGGAGGAAGAGGAGGAGTGGGGGGGAGGAGTGGTGTGTATAAGGGATGGAGAGGAGAAAGGACATCGGGAAACACAGACTGAGGAGGCAAGGGAGAGAGTTGTTTCCAGAGCAATGGAGAGTTACTCAGATGATTCATAAATCAGGTGCCTTTTACCCCAATCCCAGAACATAGGAAATCTCACTGTGTGTGGTAGTATCCTGGACAACGAGAAAATAATGTACACATCCTTCAGGTTGCCTACAATTCCACAGAAACTCACCACAAGCACTGCAGAGCAGGCACCCACGCAATCTTAAATGAGAGTTCAAAGAACCCGGAGATAAAGCAGCTTCCTTTTCCTAGGAGGGCGGAAAACCGATCTGGTTCCTGACACTGCCTAAACCCCCCAGGCTCACCGTCAGGTGCTGGGGGAAAGGGGACGGATACCTTCAGAGAGGCACCCTTCTCCCTCCAGAATGACCCAGGAGGCCTGTGGACATGGACGCCACCACTGTTGCTAAAAGACAGCTCCCAAGGTGGGTACCTGGTGTCCTAGCAAAATCTGGTGTCCCTAAGTAATCCCTGGAGTCATGATCCGCGGTCAGCGCCTTGAGGGCAGGGTTCAGGACACCTGCCTCTGTCCTGCGTCTGTGATCTATTCGCTTGTAATTGTGGTGAGAGTTTAACGTAGCCCACCGGAAGTGAGCAGGTTAATCAGGAAAACGTGCAGACAGAGTACTCCACATAGCAGCAACGCCAGGTTCCTCCAATACGCAGTATTCCTTGTGAGATGCCAGCTCTGACTCAGGACCAGAGTTATTTTGGGAAACACTGCCTATGACCTTGAAGGAGGCCAGCTCCCTGAAAACACCAGGTCTGAGTCTTCCGGGGAGGCAAAGTCTTCCTGGGAAGCTCCAGGTCCGTCTGCACCAGGAGCCTGTGTGTGGACGGTAAGCTGGGCACGCCCCACAGGACCCACTGCCCTGCCCCTGGACAGATGACTCCAGATTCTGACCTTGCTAGGGCTCATGTCCTTGGGTGTTCCAGACAGAATCCTCAGCCTCGCAGAACCTGCTCCCCCATGCTGCTTACCGTGAAACACACTGTGGAGGGCTGTACGTATGAAGTGGTTCACACAAAGCCCCCTCCCAAGCGTCACATTATGGTTCACAAGGTAACGTTCCCAATCCCAGTCATTCACAGAAGGCTTCCAACCACAGGGAGACAGGTCCCTCTTGTACCTCTGAAAGCCAGCTGGGCTCTTCTGTGGATTCCTGTGTTATGGCCAACATCCACTCGGGTGTCCAGTCACACAGTTGGAAAGACAGTCAATATGGCGGCAATGACTCCCACCCCAGGGCCAGCAAAGGCTAACCAGAGGATCGTGCTGCACTGTGCGGAACTGATCCAGCAAGAGCAAGTCCAGAGCTTCCCGAGAGTGCACCGTGGTCCCAACTCTTAGCTCAGGAGGCCAGAAGAGGGGACACGGTGTGCAAAGGGCCTCGCGTCAGAGCAGTTTGAGTCTTGCTTCTCCCCAAGCCCCACAACTGACAGTGGTCACAGAGCAGCTCCTTGTCCAAGCCTGAAGGCAGCCCTTTCTCAGCCGTTCAACAAAGCTGACACAGCTACAGGTACAAGAGAAGGACTTCCAGAGGGCCAGCAATGAATGCATACTGTTCCGAGTTCTCAGACACTTTCTCGCAATGACAGAGTGTTGGCGAATTCACCGCTGGGGAAGACCGTGGCCACAAAGGCCAGAAGCCAACGCTGATATCATTAGGGTGACACTGGATGCCTGTTCTTCTCCCACTCCCCAATTTCAAAGGGTGCACCAGGGACTTTTCCTCACACCCCACACACCCAGCCTCTTGGCCGACTGTAGTCTAAAGTTGCCTCATCCTACAAGATTCTTCCATTTGGTCAAGCGGCCCAAAGACTCCGTGACATGGGTGTGCACGTGCCCCACCAGGGAGCTCAGCCGAACACCTGTTAGGACAACAACTTGTATAGCAGTAGCCAAGTTAGGCACGGGGACCTGTGGGTTGGCTCTTGACATAGTTCCAGTTCCAGGAAGGGGAAAACAGCCAGTAGAGCATTCAAATCAGGATCCTGCCCTCAACGGCCCTGAGAGACTGTGTGAAACAGCCCACCACGCTCGTCCTCCCGCCCCGTGCCACTGACTCAGGAAGCTACCTTAGCTGTCAACCAGCTTCATTTACAGTGGCCTTCCACTCGGCCCCTGGTGAGGAGATGGAATCTTTTCATTACAAGGTGTTCGTGAAGAAGGAAGGACAATGAGAGGAAAGAGAGTGGATACCTTGGTTCCCTTCAACTTTTCTTAGTTTCGGAAGACAAGGGACAAAATGAAGATCTGCTGAGGACTGTACCACAGAGCCCGGGCCCTGGCTGAGGGCTCAGGCCAGAACGGGGCTGGCGGGCCCAGCCTGACAGACCCCGTGGGCCTAGGCCATGCCTTCTGCCACCCTCATCTTCCCCACATCCACCTAGGGCAAATGCTAGACGTGGCTTCTTGGTACAACAGAGGAGGGATCAACACGTCACAGCCTACATTTAAAATAAAGAAAGAAGAAACGCAACTAAAGTGAACTAGGAAAATAAGAGTTGTCTTTATGTCAGTGATCCCAAGGGCAAATTATTTGCTACTTCAACCAAACATTGTAAATTTGATTTTTACTTCTAAGAAGGGCAAGAGCGGAGTGAGTGTTTGAGAGAGATTACAGATACACAACACCACGAGGCATTCATTCTTGTATCTGACTTCCGGAAACACTTCTCTCCAGCCAAAGTCCTGACTCATCTGTGCTGCCAGTGTTAGAACAGAAGGCTGATGCGCTGCAGAGGGACAACTAGGGCAGCGCTCCTGGCTTAGATGAGAGGCTCTGAGCTGGCATTTCTGCGAGATTAATGACACTCAGTGCAGAAAATGGAATATAGCGTTTGCCATGTTACACGAAAAGAGAGATGAGAGTACCAAAAAGCTCGAGTTCAGAAAATCAGCAAATATTTCCACGTTGGTTTGATCTGGGTGCTTGTCGCTTTGCTTTGGATTTTAATGTGTAAGAAAATAGGTTGTGAGTTTCAGAGCCAGGGCGGTTTTCAGGGAGCCTGAAATTGCTCTGACATTCTAAAGCAGTGATGGAATTTCTACCGATGGTAATTAGTAGAGAGTCTTTTAATTCAGGTTCATACTTTCATTCACTCAGCATATACTTCTTTGCCTCCACACAACACAGACTTTGAAGGAAATATTAAGAGACCCTTATAATGGGAAAGGCTGGGATAAGAAGGGACGGCAGCATCAGAGGTCAGAGCACAGCTGGGGTCCCAGCAGCTCCACTTCTCATCCAGCTCCTTGCTAATGCACTTGGGAAGGCAGAGGAGGATGGCCCAGTGGGCCCCTGCTACCCACGTGGGAGACCCGGATGGAGCTCCCGGCTCCCAGCTTCAGCCTGGCTGGGCTACAGCAGTCATCTGGCGAGCGAACTAGCAAATGTGAGCGTGTACAGGTGCTCACTCGCTCGCTCTCTCCCTTTCAAAGGAATGAATACATTTTAAAAAGGGAGGACTTATCATTTTAGATGAAAAAACCCTTTCTGATAGAAGGGAGCGTGAAGTGGCCAGAAGAACAGACAGGACGTGGGATGTGTAGAAACCAGCAGGGAGTCTTTCTGAGTAATGATCAGGACGCGGAGGTGAGAGGCTGCAGGGAGCCGGGGTGCGGTGACGACGGCGTGAAGGGAAGGGAACGCAGACGCGGCCTCACTTAGACTGCACGGGCGGTGCGGGACCAGACCTCGGGGAGACACGCTAGCCCCCACGACCTAGAAGCAGCAGTTACTTATTTCAGAACTTAGACCTGAGTCAACAGGGCAGCCACGGGACCGGGACAGGGTCCTGGAAGCCCACTTCTGGGCCAGCCACAGGCTCTGTACTTGCTGGCTTGTAGGGTGGCGTGGGGGTTCCAGGAAGGGTTAGGACAGCTGGGATGCCAGGGAGGGGAGGCATTTGGGAGTCTGAGGTAAGGGTGGCCATGTACCAACAAGTATGGTGTATTCTGGAATTTGACCAACCTATCAGCATCCTGATGTAGACTAGCTGAATTATAGCACTAAGGTGAAAATAATCTACATGAAAAAATAATCTCCAAAGCCATTATAAGGTTTTGTTTTTCGGATCTGTAGACGGGGCAGATGTCTACGGATGGTCCCACAGTTTGTCTAAAACTAGACCCCTGTCATTCCCTCCTAAACATGAACTTTTTGTGATTACCTGGGTGACGGCACCCGAAGCCACCCAGGGGCTCATGCCAGCACCCTGGGAGCCACCATGGGGCCCTTCCCGCACTGCCAGCACAACAACCCCCTTCCTGGTGTTGGGAAGCCACCCTGTGAGTCCCGCTGGGAGCCAGGGCCACCCCACCCTTCCCACTCTGCTTCTCTGCCTGCAGAGCCTTCCACACGTCAGCTATGACAGGTGGCCCTGAATCTCAGGTGCTCTCCCTCTGCCTCAGTCTGACAACCCTGTCCCTCAGCGATCAATCAATCAATCAATCAATCAAATAAAAAGGTTTTAGAAGACTTTTGGCAAACTTAAGTATATATTTTGGAGATACAAATGAAACAAATAAGCATGCTTTTACATTTTTAATTATCCCCATTTAAAAATACACTAATTTAGAAATATACTAATTTAGAAATAAACTATTCAACTCTTATTTCATAAGTCAATAATACGCATTTTTTAAAAAAGATTTATTTGTGGGGCCAGTGCTGTGGTGCAGTGGGTTAACACCCTGGCCTGAAGAATCAGTATCCCATATGGGCACTGGTTCTAGTCCCGGCTGCTCCTCTTCCAATCTAGCTCTCTGCTATGGTCTGGGATAGCAGTAGAAGATGGCTCAAGTCCTTGGGCCCCTGCACCCACATGGGAGACCCAGAAGAAGCTCCTGGCTCCTGGCTTCGGATCGGTGCAGCTCCGCCCATTGTGGCCATCTGGGGAGTGAACCATCAGACGGAAGACCTCTCTCTCTCTCTGCCTCTCCTCTCTCTGTGTAACTCTGACTTCCAGATAAATAAATAAATCTTTAAATAAAAAAGTAATTAGAAAAAAAAGATTTATTTATTTCAAAGGCAGAGCTACAGAGAGGCAGAGGTAGAGAGAAAGAAAAGTCTTCCATCTGCTAGTTCACTCCCCAGTTGGCCGCAACGGCTGGAGCTGAGCCGATCCGAAGCCAGGAGCCAGGAGCCTCCTCCAGATCTTCCTATGCTGGTGCACGGGCCCAAGTACCTGTGCTATCTTCTACTGCTTTCGCATGCCACAGCAGAGAACTGGATCGGAAATGAAACAGCCAGGACTCGAACCGGTGCCTATGTGGCATTGTAGGTAGCAGCTTTACCTGCTAAGCCACAGTGCCAGCCCCAATAATACACATTTTTAAAAATAATTTCTTTAGGCCGGCGCCGCGGCTCACTAGGCTAATCCTCCGTCTTGCAGTGCCGGCACACCGGGTTCTAGTCCCGGTCAGGGCGCCGGATTCTGTCCCGGTTGCCCCTCTTCCAGTCCAGCTCTCTGCTGTGGCCAGGGAGTGCAGTGGAGGATGGCCCAAGTGCTTGGGCCCTGCACCCCATGGGAGACCAGGAGAAGTACCTGGCTCCTTCCATCGGATCAGCACGGTGCGCCGGCCGCAGCGTGCTGGCCGCGGCAACCATTGGAGGGTGAACCAACGGCAAAGGAAGACCTTTCTCTCTGTCTCTCTCACTGTCCACTTTGCCTGTCAAAAAAAAATAAATAAATAAATAAAATAATTTCTTTAATAATCTCCTCTTACCAGTTTTCCTTCCCACTCTTTCTGAAACTCTGGTTAGTAATATGTTGGGCTTAATGGACCATTCTCCATTTTCCTTGTTTTTTCTCACTATTGCCCATTCTTCTGTCGTGTTATTTTCTGGAAAATGTCTGCAACTTCGACTCCCCACCCTTCTATGAATTACTTGCTTTTTAAAAAATATTTATTTATTTATTATTTGAAAGGCAGAGTTACAGCGAGGCAGAGAGAAAGAAAGAGAGAAAGAGAAAGAGAGAGAGAGAGAGAGATGGAGAGAGACAGAAAGAGGTCTTTCCTCTGCTGGCTCACTCCCTAAATGGCTGCAATTGCTGGAGCTGGACCAATAATCCAAAGCTGAGAGCCAGTAGCAGCCTCTGGGCCTCTCACATGGGTGCAGGGCCCAAGCACCTGGGCCATCTTCCACTGCTTTCCCAGGCCATAACAGAGAGCTAGATTGGAAGTGGTGCAGCCGGGACTCGAATCGGTGCCCACATGGGATGCCGGCACTGCAGGCTGGGGCTTTAAAGCGATGTGCCATGGTGCCAGGCCCCATTCCTTTCTTTCTAACATTCTCTAAGTTACTGGGTAGGACAGGACAGGTATGGAGGTACTTCAAAGAGTTCATGGAAAATATAATTAAACTGTTTGTTTATTTTGGTACAAAATATCTTGAAATCCATGCATCATGGAATCTTCAGAAGGTTGTTGAAAAATACATATTACAGGGCCAGCATGTGGTGTAGAAGGTTAAACCTCCACCTTCAAGGGTGCCAATTTGAGTCCCAGCTGCTCCACTTCCTACCCAGCTCCCTGCTAATGTGCCTGAGAAATCAATAGAAGATGTCCCAAGTACTTGGGCCCCTGAACCCATGTGGGAGACACAGGTTCCTGGCTCCTGGCTTCAGCCTGACCCAGCTCTGGCCATGGCATCCATTTGGGGAGTGAACTGGCAGATGAAAGATCTGTCTCTCTCCTCCTCTTTCTTTATTTCTGCGTTTCAAATAAGTAAATACATCTTAAAAAAGAAAAAGACATATTATGAAAAAAAACATGCATTTCAAAACTGCTTTGCACCCAAATAAGCCCATCTTTTTTCAAAAAAAATATTTATTTACTTATTTACTTATTTATTTGAAAGACAGCTGAGACTCAAACAGGTGGCGGCTTTACCCGCTATGCCACAGCGCCGGCTCCAAGCCTATCTTTCAATTCCACGTCTGCAGGCTGAGATGCCCCAGCGTATGCTGTTCTTCAGGCCTGTGGCATCACCATCCCTGGGGGTCCTATCTTTGCCCACTGGGTTGGGGCTGCTCCACCAGGGCCACGCCCGCGCACTCCCCTTTCAGGAAACGAAAGCCGAGCAAGGACAAGCACGTTTGTGCCACGAGCGAGTGTGGAGCAGAGCTCCTCACACAGTCCCAGTCGCAGCTGACTGCAGGAGCCTGGGAAAAGGGGTCTATGTAGGCCGGCTGGGGGGACCCTCTTTTCTGCCAAGGGTCACTTGGGTATTTCTAACATCATCCTAACATCGTTCATGGGCCACAGCTGTCGACTTCAAAATGAGCCTGCTATAGTTTGCTGAATTCAAATCCCACCTGCTGTCACCATGGCGGGGCCGGAGCCAATGATAACGGCTGGCAGGTGGACACTCCCCACCCCATCTGTGTTCTTGAAAAACTTGGGGCAGCTCTAGCAGTGAGGAGGACAGTGAGGGACGCCATGGTCTTCTCCTAACGTCTGCATCTGTGCGGTTTTCTCTGGGCTGGGGCACGCTCCTTGAAGGGCCCCTTGCAGCCGCCCTGCCAGGCTGCAGGTGTCTACCGTGGGGCAGACAAATGTGCATTCGCCCTCACTCCTGCCCTCCAAGCCTGTGGTCCTCTGTGTTTTTTTTTTTTTTCCAAGAGAACACGCTGCCAATTCCCTGTGGGGCACAGGCAGCTGGCCGCCTGTGTGTGTGGAATGGGGTGGGAATGGCGGTCCAACTGACCCGGGACAAACTGTCTCCTACAATCCCTGTCACGGCCCCCACCTGTCCCAGCCCTCCATGGTCCCTGGGGTCTCCATTTCTGAGCTGTCCAGGGTGCTTGGGTAGCTCATCCTGGCTGGGATTTGGGGTGTGGCCTCCCTGCTGTCTCACCATCTCCTGGCCACTTCTTGGTCACGCACACACTGGTTCAGGGTTACATGCGTCTCCTGGCGTCAGCAGAGACAAAACTGGCATTCCTGTTGCCTGTTCTATTATTTTGAGAATTTGAAAATGGAGAGGAAATGAAAACAGCTTTGCCTTATTATCTTGAAACTGGAAATAGTTTTATTCTGTGTATGATGCTATCATTAGGAAGTATATCTCAAGCCACAAAAATCCATTTGCTTAAAACCAGGAGTTTTATTTTTCCATTCATCCTGTGGGTGTCTACTCCTGATCCCCACAAAGTGACCACTAATTGTATTTCATCTCAAAGCAATCTCTGAAAGGCTCCGGACAATGACATCCAAGCCTTGCCACTGTGAAGCCAGCCCCCACCGCCCATCAGACCTCCTGAGCCCACACTGAATTTCTCATTCAAATGACCTCCAGAAGCAAGCAAGCAGGGGACAGAGAAGGGCTTTGGCTGCTGCATCTTACTATGTGGTTCAAAATAAAGGAATCGAGAGAATGCCCTGCAACAGGAAAGAGTGTTAAAGACCCAAATATAGGGGTCCAGTGCCGTGGCGTAGTAGGTAAAGCCGCCGCCTGCAGTGCTGCCATCCCACATGGGCGCCGGTTCAAGTCCCGGCTGTTCCACTTCTAATCCAGCTCTCAGCTGTGGTCTGGGAAAGCAGTAAAAGGTGGTCCAAGTCCTTAGGGCCCTGTACCACGTGGGAAGACCCTGAGCTCTTCCAAAGCTGACCTGGTGCTGCGGCTGAGCCACCCCTGAACAGCACTTAGCTTATTGTAAACCCTGAAACCAGTGTTTGTCCGTCTGCCCCACTAATCCACGAGCTCTGGAGGGCAAGGCCCACGTCCACGTCCACGTCCTCTTTGTCTCCACACCCCTGGCATCGGTCAGCCATGCCGACAACACAGCATCACCAGTTATGGATGCACTCACTGATGAGTGAGAGAAGTGCTGGTTTCCAAATGAAAACAAAAGTCTCTCAATGAACCAGAGGCAGAAGAACTGGGGAGAGGGAGGGAGGGGGAGAGAGAGAGAGAGAGAGAGAGAGAAAGAGAGTGAGTGTGTGTGTGTGTCTTCCATCCACTGGTTCACTCCCCAATTGGCTGCAATGGCTGGAGTTGCACCCATCCGAAGCCAGGAGCTTTCTCCGTGTCTCCCACATGGGTGCAGGGGCCCAAGCACTTGGGCCGTCCTCCACTGCTTTCCCAGGCCACAGCAGAGAGCTGGACTGGAAGTGGAGCAGCCAGGACTCGAACCATAGCCCATACGGGATGCCAGCACTGCAGGCAGTGGCTTTACCCACTATGCCACAGCATTGACCCCAATCAATAAGTATTTCAAAAAGGAATTGGGAAGGACAATTCACTTTGGTTACTTTTACTCACTCACTTCCTGTCAACAATAACTAAAAAGGACAGGAAATGTCACTGAGGTACATTTAAATGGAATTTCAGGAAATAGTTCATGTTGGAGAATCACACCACTGACCTCTGTTCAGATGGAAACATGTATAAACTTGGCCTTGGAGTGTTTCAGTCTCAAGGTGTTTGGTTGCAAGGAACAGAAATCCAGCCAGGCTAAAATGGAGGCTGAGGAACTGCAGGTGCACACGGGCTGTGCAAGGAGCTGACACGCTGGTGGGAACAGTGGGAGCCCTGGGGTCCAGAGGCTGCACTCCCACGTGTCAGCCACGCACGGAAGACAATGAACACCACCGTGACGTGGACCTGGACTTGTGGTAGAACAGCTCTTTTCCTGCTTCCAGCCAGTGGCTGCCATGCAGGCGCGGCTGCCACGTGAGACGGTGCCTCCAAGCGCACATGGCTGGCACTGGAGCACGGCTGCACCGTGGGAATCTTTCCGGAACAGAGGAACGGTCTGAAGTAGAATGTGTACCTGCGGGTCTTCTCTGTGAAGCCCCGACTGGGCCCCGCGGAGCACTGGGAGTGGCCTCCTGGGGTCACGAGAAATGGCAACAGGAAAAGCGGCCTTGGTGGTTTCTGTATAGTTCACCCTCCAAGGAGTCTCTGGGGCAATCCGCTTCCCCAGGCCCAGTCTGTGGTGGATGCCTCCCTCCCCAACCACCACGGCCAAGGCCACGGCCACGGCCACGGCCACGGCTCTGCCTGCACCCTTGTGAACCCTCCCTCCTTCCTGAGGCCGGGAATGACGTCACGATTATTACAGACCACATCGTGTACCTCCCGGGATGACAAAGGCTCTGCGTGTTTAATAATGAACAATATGTCTCACGGGTTTGTATTCTTACTCCCTAGCACGTACCTGGATAGTAGATGAATGAATAATGTTTTGAAAAATAAATGAAATTCAGATAGCTGGAGTTTGATTGCTTTTTCAGAAGTCCCCCAGGAAGGGTCGTAGGTTTAATAAGTTCTCCTGACTCTCATCTGTTCATTTCACACACGCGTGAGCGGAGCAGACGCTCAGCCGTACCCTTTTAAGGTGTTCAGACTGCAGAAACCTGTAAGTTCGGAGGTGACTGTAAGATGAAACCCTTTACTTTATTGTGGCATTCTTAAAACACAGGAGATTGGGGTCGGGGCTGGGGGGGTCCCCGGATGTCCTGAAGAGAATGCTGTGGCCTCTGATGGTGGCTCACTTGGTTTTCACAAAGGTTGATTGAAGCTGACACTATCCACGCCATTTCTAGACCTAGACTCTCTTTCCTTAGGTACCAAGACAGCCTGAATCTGCTCCGGCTTCAGCCCCACTGTAACACATTTAGGTGCCATCTAGGCTGGCGCTCATTTCAGATAGACGGGGGCGGGGTGGGGGGAGGAGGCTTTCATCGAAGTCTCTTATTACTGTTCTTGGGGGAACCCAGCAGGTGCGCGCGTTTCACTTTATATAAAGGCCAACTCCCCCTCCGTAAGTTGAGCATGACCTGGGCCGTGGTGGGGGGAGATGGGACCGAGGGTGGCACACAGAGCTCTCTGGATGTGAAACCTGCATCAGTTTAACCAAATAAGGCACCAGCCCAAAGATGCTTCTACTTATTTTATTCCTCGTGGAAAGCAGCTTTTTTTTTTTTTTTTTTTTTTTTTTTTTTTTTTTTTTTTTTTTTTTTTTGCAAAGAATTTCTTTCTCAGGGGGTTGCAGCCTAGAAAATGGGAAGTTTTGATGAAGCGGTGGGAACGTGAAGGCTCTCTGAAAAGCAGAAAGTCTGGGCGTCCTTGCTCCCTCCCTCTGCCCCGCGCAAGCCCCTCAGCTCTGCAGCGAAAGCCCGGCCCTCTGTGCATCACACCTCCTCCACTTCTGGACAGGAGGTGGCCCCACACAGGAGCAAGGTGCACAGCAGGACGTCTGCCCCCCCCCCCCAACGCCTGCTGGGGATTCAAACGAGACAGTCGCCTTCAGGCCCGACAAGGGGGGCCCGCAGCCTGTGTCATCACAGGCACCCATTCGGGATGACCTGAGAAGAGGGTGTTCTGGGGTTCGGGACATGCAACCCCAAAACACGGCACCTTGGCATCGGAGACAGCAGAAGCAGGGAGCCATTCTCTCCCTCCCCTCACCCTTCTCCCTCATTTGAGAGGTGCCCTCTGCACCCAGAGAGAAGCACTTTGCGTTCTGAAAGTCACAGGCACGCAGAAGAATCGGAACACCTGAGCCGTGCTCCGTGCCCGTGTTCTCCACGGCTGTCTGCCCTTCATCAGGCATGAAACCACACAGGGCTCCAGGCCCTGCGGCTCTTCACTTCTGTACAAAGGCTCCTGTGGCCCATAAAGCTGATTTTAAATAAATGTGTGTGCTTTGCTCTAGTAAAAGTTTCTTTTATTATAGGTGCCCCAGCCATGGAGCTGGCGATGGGTGAAAAAAACAATCTTTTCTCCTCTACCGACCATCCACAAGGCTAAGCACTCTTAATAAGGTAGAGCAGGGGGTGGGGGATCACTATGGGCCCACCTACTCCGGCCTCGCCTGCCTCTCTGGCCGCATCCTGCGCTTACTCCCCGTGGGCTGCACTGGCTTCCTCCCTGTCTCTCAGACACCAGGTCCCCTTCCTTTGGGCCTTTGTCTCCCTGTGAAAATCCTTCCCCCCGAGCCGGCACCCCAGCCGGCGCCTTGGCTCACTAGGCTAATCCTCCTCCTTGCGGTGCCAGCACACCGGGTTCTAGTCCTAGTCCCGGTCGGGGAGCCGGATTCTGTCCCGGTTGCCCCTCTTCCAGTCCAGCTCTCTGCTGTGGCCCGGGAGTGCAGTGGAAGATGGCCCAAGTACTTGGGCCCTGCACCCCATGGGAGACCAGGAGAAGCACCTGGCTCCTGCCTTCAGATCAGCGTGGTGCGCTGACCACGGCGGCCATTGGAGGGTGAACCAACTGCAAAAGGAAGACCTTTCTAACTCAGCCGAGACATCTACTCCTCTTTCAGGTTTTAGCTTCCCTGTCCCTTCCCCAACCAGACTCCTTCCTTTATTTCTGATTTTTAAACTTTATTTGAGAGGTAGAGAGAGAAATGGAGAGCTCCCATCTGCTGGTTCCCTCTCCAAATGCCTGCAAGGATGGGGCTGGAGGCAAAGCAAGGAGGTGGAAGGCAGTCCGGGTTTCTGGTGCGGGTGGCGTGCACCCAGCGACTTGATGCCTCCCAGGGTACGCATCAGGAGGGACCCGGAATCAGGAACCAGAGGTGGGGGTTGAACCCAGGCACAGTGATGTGGGACATGGGCATCCTAACTGGCCTTTCAACTGTGGGGCCAAAAGCCTGCCCTGCATACAGACATGTTCAACCTCTGTAGTAACCAAAGAAGTAAGTCTGAAAATTAAGACACCATTTGTTTCTATCCGATCAGCAAAGGTGGAAAAGAGGAACACTCCTGTTTAGCATTCCCGTCACTGTGCAGTAACAGGAGGAGGGTATTCAGCAATACGTCACCAAAGTCCTGAAAACGTGTGTGGATGACTGCAGTTTCCAGAAGTGGCCACAGCCTGCAGGCCCCACTCCCCGTGCCCCTCTTAGAGTGGAGAGCTCACGCCCCCCACTGAGGAGCCCGTCTCTGTCCACCCCTCGAGCCGGGAGGGCCTGGGACCCCTGTGATGTGACGTGGCACGTCCCTAGGGCTGGCTTAGAAAGGGAGCTGTTGGGACAGAAGCCTTCGAAGCCCAAAACCACCATGCAAGCAGTCCAGTTAGTCGGGACCAGCCAGAAGCCAGGAGCCTGGGACGCCAAACATGTGGGCCATCCTCCACTGTTTCCCTGCACATCAGCAGGAGGCTGGATGGTAAGTGAAGCAGCTGGGACTCGAACCTGTGCTCGCACCGGATGCTGGCATTGCAAGCATTAGTTTAAACCACTACGCCACAATGTCGGCCTCGCCGAACGTTTTGAAGCAGTCTCGTGTATATCACAGATGTATCATATATGTATCACAGATATTCGCCCCTGGTCACAGGTGTAAATTTAACACACTCTTTTCAATCGCCCCCTCCCACCACCACTAGAAACGGACATTCTAGTGGTTCTGGTTTTTTTCTTTTACATCACTACAAGCAATGCTGAAATAAATATTTTGGTTCATATATCTTCAGGAACTGAGGCTTTCATTTCTACAGCATAAATTCCCAAGAGAGGGATTGCTTGGTAAGTGGTACTTAAATTTTCATATACTTTGCTAGATTACTTTCCAAAAGGGTTAGAGCAATCCATAAATAAATAGTGATGTATAAAATCGCCCTGAATCATCTCCAACAACATATTCTCTTTTTTTTCTCTCTGATGGACAGAACATGGTTTCAATGCTTTGCAGTCTTTATATCCATTGGATATAAACACTTGTCAGATATGGTGCAAATAATTTTTTTCTGTTTGCCTTTTAACTTTTCACTTGACATATTCCACCAGCATAACAGTTTGAAATTTTAGGTGGTCAAATCTATTCACCTTTTCCTTCATGGCTGCCCTTGTCTTAAAAACTGAACATACTGCCAATGACCAAGCGCTTGTGGGTGAGGGAACAGCTGGGCAGACCAAGCTGGCCAGGGTCACACTGTGCAGTGTCCCGAGAGACCACAGAACCGTGGCACGGTGAGTTCCAGAAAAGTAGTTTATCTGATGCCTTCGTTCAAAGTCAGCAATCCCATTCCCCACACAACTTAGCTTTACCGATGGAGCTGTGAGCTGGTAATTAATTAATTAAACAGAGTATGCCAATCCCTTTCTTGTTCCTCAAAGTAAACAAGAATAATCTCTAGAACAATCTTCCACAGGCATCTCACAAAATGAGAGTTTTGAAGCTTTATAATATTTCTCTGTTCTGAAACAGAATTCCTAAGTGGTTTATGCAAATCCAGGCGGCTCCAGCTTTTCAAGTCTTATCTGCTTCTGATGAAGGCTCCGACCTGACAAATATCCCCCAGATTAATTGCTTTATGGCCTTTGGTCAGACAGGAGCACACAGCAGCTTCTACAGCTCTCCCCCGACTCCGAGTGTTTCTGCTAAAGGACATGATCCAGTGTTTTTATCTAATGAAAATAGGGGGAAGCAATTTCTTTCTTTTAAAATCCACAGTTTGCAGATACCTTGAAGGCTGTTCTGCCATCAGATGCCCATAAATGGCAACGAACTGTTGAAAACATGCCCTTACACAACAGGACTCAACCCCAGGAATTAGACTGGAAGGCGGGGCAGAGGGCACATCTGCCTTAATTTCCTGTTAGTGCCTGGGAGGCAAAGGACAGTGCCCTTAGCTATAATAATGTCACAAGGCTAATTTCTAAGTTTATATTTATAGCCTTAATCTTCCACCTCCGCTTCAGTTATCTACTGAAACATTTCTTCTTCTTCTTCTTTTTTTTTTTTTAAATTTATGTATTTATTTGAAAGGTATAGTAAGAGAGAGAGAATGAATCATCCACCTACTGGTTCACTCCCCAAATGGATGTAACGGCGAGGGCTGGACCAGGCTGAAGTCAGGAGCGAGGAGCCTCATCTTGGTCTCCCACATGGAGGGCAGGGGCTCAGGCACTTGGACCGTCCTGATGCTTTCCCTGGCCCACTAACAGGGAGCTAGATCAGAAGTGGAGCAGCCGGG
Organism: Oryctolagus cuniculus; assembly: GCF_051225735.1. Classification (NCBI taxonomy): domain Eukaryota; kingdom Metazoa; phylum Chordata; class Mammalia; order Lagomorpha; family Leporidae; genus Oryctolagus; species Oryctolagus cuniculus. Next base: position 137,965,887 of record NC_142874.1, read on the forward strand.
ACTTGATCTGGCACCTACAGGGGAGGCCAGAGTCGCAGGCAGTGGCTTAATCCTCAGAGCTACAGTTCTAGCCCCAGAAGTCAGAGCACATAAAATTATGTCGTATGAAAGGAAATCAATCATCATCGATGCCATTTCCCACTGCTGGCAGCATTAGGGCTTCAGTCTATCAAATGCCTCTTTTTAAAAAAAAATTTTTTTTTGACAGGCAGAGTGGGCAGTGACAGAAAGACAGAGAGAAAGGTCTTCCTTTTCTGTTAGTTCACCCCCCAATGGCTGCTCCGGCGGTGCACTGTGGCCGGTGCACTGCGCTGATCTGAAGCCAGGAGCCAGGTGCTTCTCCTGGTCTCCCATGCAGGTGCAGGGTCCAAGCACTTGGGCCACCCTCCACTGCACTCCCGGGCCACAGCAGAGAGCTGGCCTGGAAGAGGGGCAACCGGGACAGAATCCGGCGCCCCGACTGGGACTAGAACCCCGGGGGGTGCCGGCGCCGCAGGTGGAGGATTAGCCTAGTGAGCCATGGCACCAGCCTGAAATGCCTCTTTAATCATTCTTCTGTTAGCTTTGTTTCACTGTTTTCCTTTTTTATAAAAATAATATTTTCATTGTAACAAACTGAGTTTAAAAATTGATAGAACAGGAAGTGCAGTGTGGCACCGTGGGTTTAGCTGCCCGTATCAGGGTGCTAGTTCGTGTCTCAGCTAATCTGCTCTGATCCAGGTCGCCCACGTGGGTGCAGGGACCCATGCATTTGGACCATATCTTCTGCTTTCCCAGGAGCATTAGCAGGGAGCTGGATTGGAAGTGGAGCTCAGGGACTCAAAACAGCGCCCATATGGAACTGTGGGCAGACGCTTAACCCTTTATGCCTCAGCACCAGCCCCACAATGTATACACATATTTAAACATCACATGGCACTCCATGAATATGTGAAGTTTTATGTATGTATTAAAGATTTTCTAGTACAAATGAACAAAATTGGAGGAATAACATAGTCTAATTATCAGATTTAAAAGGTGCAGTCATCAAGACAGTGTAGTATTACTACAAAGATAAACACTCGGGGGCCAAGTGTTGCGGCACTGTGGGTTAACCAGCCACCTGAAACAGCATCCGTATCTGGTCCAAGCCCTGGCTGCCCTGCTTCCAATCCAGCTCTCTGCTAGTAAGCCTGGGACAGACGGTGGAGGACGGCCCAAGTCCTCAGCCCACACCACTCACGTGGCAGACCCAGATGGAGTTTCAGGCTCCAGGCTTTGGCCTGGCTCAGATCCAGTTGTTAAGGGCATTTGGGGAGTGAACCAGAGGACGGAGGATCTCTTTCTCTGTTTCTTCCTTTCTATCATTCGACCTTTTAAATAAATAAAATACATTTTTTTTTGACAGGCAGAATGGACAGTGAGAGAGAGACAGAGAGAAAGGTCTTCCTTTTTGCCATTGGTTCACCCTCCAATGGCCGCCACTGCCGGTGCACCGCACTGATCCAAAGCCAGGAGCCAGGTGCTTCTCCTGGTCTCCCATGGGGTGCAGGGCCCAAGCACTTGGGCCATCCTCCACTGCACTCCCGGGCCACAGCAGAGAGCTGGCCTGGAAGAGGGGTAACCGGGACAGAATCCGGCGCCCCGACCGGGACTAGAACCCGGTGTGCTGGCGCCGCAAGGCGGAGGATTAACCTAGTGAGCCGCGGCGCCGGCCATTAAAATACATTTTTTAAAAAGGTAAACACCTATATAGATGATAAGTAAGAAGATAAAAAGGATTAAAGAGATAAACAGAAATAAGAGTCCAGCTCACATAAATATTAGTAACTGATTCCTAACAAAGATACAAAGGCAACTGAGTGAAGAAACACTAGGGTTAGCAAATGGCCCAGAAAAATCAGATATTCCTGTGTAAAAGAAAGAAATTTACATGATGCATAGTATATATTCAATCAATGGCCCAGATTTGGCAACCATTTGGGGAGAGAACCAGTAGATGGAGGATCTCTCTCTGTCTCTCCCTCTCTCTGATGCTGTTTCAATTAAATAAATCTTTTAAAAAAAATAAAACTGGAACTGGAATAAAACTGAAAAAATAAAACAGAATCCTGACATTATCTGCCCCCTGATAGAAGAGCGCCCCACCTATGAAACAGTCTTGAAAATAAAAATCTAATCTAAATGTCATCGCACCTCGATTTCTACCAATTCACAAAGCCCAGACTCTAGGAGACTCAAAAGAAAGTAAGAAATGAAAAGGAAAGAGAGGTGGAGAGGAAAACTGTTTAAACGAGACTTAACAGCTGTGCTGCCTGAGTTCGGGTACTCAGACTCTCTCGCCTGTGGTCAACTTCCCGAGGAACTTCTATGAGAAGCTTGTACCACGGTCACAACAAACTTAAGATCTGATTTTTCAAAATTTACTTTTGAAATTTTATTTGCGAGGCAGATAGACAGACGGAGGGAGACATAGAGATCCCATCCTTTGGTTTACTCCCCAGAGGTCCACAACAATCAGGGCTGAGCCAGAGCCGGGGCTGGGAGCAGGAAACTTGATCCAGGTCTCCCGTGTGGGGGGCAGGGCTCCACTTACTTGAGCCATCGCTGCTGCTTCCCCGTGTCTGACTGGCAGAGAGCTGGAGTCAACAGCAGGGCTGGGAGTCCCAGCTGGCACTCGAAGTGCAATGTGAGTGTCATCACCACCAGGCAAAACATTTGCTCCTCTCATTTGATTTTAAAGTTCACTGCCTTCATATTTTTTCTTGCTTTCTAAAATTCTAATCTTAAAACAGGCAATAAGTTCCCAGAGGTCAAAAAGTCATACTTTTGCACACCTGCTGGACCTCCACTTTGCCAAGGGTCCCAGACCCCAGCTCCACTGCAGCCTGGGGCTGCCCTAGCCTCAGTGGGCAATGCTTGGTCACATACAGGTGCACCAGGGCTGCAGGCCCCCTTCAGCAGTCCCCAGCTTTGATGAGTGTCCCTGACTGCAGTCCCTGAGCCTGCCAGTTTTGGGAAATGTGTTTCATGGTGGGTTGGTCCTTCCTCCAGCCCACTTCGGCTCTAGTGAGCACCCCACTCACCCCGATTCCAGCCCCCACTGCAGCTCCAGCCCACTCTGGCACCAGGGCTGCACAGCTCCCTTCTAACAACTTTACAGAAGGAACTAAGACCAATTCTTCTCATACTACCCCCAGGAAATGAAAGACAGGGAACTCTTCCAAACTCACTCTGCAAAGCCAGCTTTACTTTGATACCAAAACCAGACAAGGACACAACAAAAAACACAAAACTATAGAGCAGTATTCCTGATGAATATAGATGCAAAAAATTCTCACCAAAATCCTAGCAAATCAAATCCTACAACACATCAGGAATATCGTTCATCCTGACCAAATGGGATTTATCCTAGGAATGCAGGCAAGGTTTAACACACACAAATCAATAAACATACTATACCACATCAACTAAATGAAGTATAAAAATCATATGATAACCTCAATAAGATGTAGAAAAAGTATTCAATAAAATCCAACAGGTTATTCATGATAAAAATCTTAAACTAGGCACACATGGAACATACCTCAATACAATAAAGGCCATATACAACCAACCCTCAGCCAACATCATAAGCAGACAAGGATGTCCACACTCACCATTCTTATTCAATATAGGACTAAAAGCTTGAGCCAGAGCAACTAAGCAAAAGAAATTAAAAAAAGACACAAAATTAGAAAGGAAGAAAGTACACTTGTTTGAAAATGGCATGATTATACACAGACAGAAACCTAAAGATCCCACAAAGAGGCTAACTGAACTGATAAACAAATTCTGTAAAGTTACAGTACACAAAATCAACACACAAAAACCAATAGCAATTTTATAAACCAATAACAAACTCATTGGGAAAGAAATTATAAGAGCATTCCTATTCACAATCTCTAAAAAACAATACTCTGGAATAAGTTTAACCAAGGATATTAAATACTTTTACAATAAAAATTGCAACAAACTTATTAAAGAAATTGAACAGGACAGCAACAATGGGAAGACTTCCTATGTCCATGGATTAAAAGACCTGTTAAAGTGTCCACAATACCCAAGGTGATTTACAGATTCAGTGCAATCTTCATCAAAACACAGAACTAGAAAAGCTGGAGGCATGCCAGATTTCATGACATACTATAGAATACTGTAACCAAAACAGCATAGTACTGGCATAAAAATAGATGTATGGATAAATGGCACAGAATAGCAACCCCAACAATGAATCTATGCACCTACAGCCAACTCATCCTAACTTTAACAAGGGAGTCAAAAGCATGCCCTGGGAAAGAGACTGTCTGTTCAATGAATGGTTTTGGGAAAACTGGACATCCATATGCAAAATACTGAAACAAGACCCCTCTCTACCTCTTACCCTAAGCAAAAATCTAACTCAACAGGGTTCAAAGATCTAAATGTAAGACCAGCAGCTATGAAGCTATTAGAAGAAAACATAGTGGGGGCAGAGCCAAGATGGCGGAATAGTGAGGGCGTGCACTGATAGTCTGGGAAAAGATAGTTTAATAAAAGTGGAGTTACTGTAGTCTCAGGAAAAGGCTCGGGAAAAAATTGCAGAGGAAACTCTCCCGGATCTAGTGGATGTGACACGGAGGACCTACGGGGAGAGCAAGGACACCCACGGCACGGAGGACAGCCGTGGAGTCTGTGCACCAGTGCTTGAAGGGGAGGTGAGACAACAACCTCGGTAACCCGAGACATTGGTGGGGAAAGGCAGAAAGAGCCTAGAGGGAATGAAAGCCCCGCTGGGGAAAGCTCACCAGGCTGACTGGAGGAGAGAAAAAAATGAATAAATAAGGGGAACCGGCACGGACACTAGCCTCTCTCTCCACTCACCTTACAAAGCCGAGCAAGACAAAGTACAGGCGCCATTTTGAACATACGTAAAGCGGTGCCCGCCATCAGCCAAGCAGAAAAACCTGACTCTTGTGGGGAGAAATAACAGGAGGTTAGGACCTAGTGAAAGTGTGGAGCTAACGAACTGAGATTGTGAAAATCTGAGGGTGGGCGAGAGAAATCACCGAGTACACAAACTCGGCAACCTTGGCAACCCGGTGAGAGACTGCAGAGAAATTTGAGACCACACTGAGGGCTGCATAAACCCTTTGTGCGGTCCCTGGGGTAGAGAGAGCAGACGAATACCCACAGGGGCCAGATTTCATACATCAACTACCCTCAATTCCACTCAGCTGTGCGGAATTACTTCCCTTCTGAGTCAAAAAAAAAAAAAAAAAGAGAGAGAGAGAGTGAGTGAGCGAGAGAGAGAACAACCTGGGTGAGTCACCTCTGACACACCCTTAACCCTGAAGAACCAAACAGAGCTCTCTGGCCACACCCATCACAGCCTCTAAGGATCCATCAAAAGCAGACAGTCCATTTAATCTGGAGTCATAGTATCACAAGAAAAAACACCACAGCGAAGAAACAAAAGAATATCTCTAATATACCAAACAACAAACATAAAAACCAAGGTAACAAGAACAAGGAAGACACTATGAAGCCCCCAAATGAAAAAGACAACCCAATTCAAGATGAAATGTTTGACTAGAGTTCACAGTGATACAGAACTTTTTCCCAAAAAATTTATTTTAAAGGCAGGATGAGACAGAGAGGGAGAGACAGAGAGAGATCTCCCATTTGCTGATACACTCCTCAGAGGGCTGCAATGACAGGAGCTAGGCCAGGTCAAATCCAGGAGCCAGGAACGCCATTTGGGTCTCCCATGTGAGAGGCAAGGGCCCAAGTCCTTGGTCCATCTTCTGCTGCCCTCCCAGGTGCATCACCATGGAGCTGGATCAGAAGCAGAGCAGCCTCACTTGAGACAGTGCTCAGATACGGGCTGCTGGTGTCGCAGGCAGTGGCTCAACTCACTGAGCCACAAAGCTGACCCCAGTGGGTATACAGTATTCTGTATAAAAACCTGACCAAAGGGGCTTAGTAAGCTCAAAGAAAAGATACAGAAACAGAAAGGCCGGCTGTCTGATATAGTCAGTTTAAACTATGTGTGTGTGAAAATGTTACACTGCACCCCTTCAGAATGTCCTACTTAGTACGACATGTTAATCCAAAATTTTAAAGTAAATTTTAAAAAACGTTAAAAAGAAGCACCATATGATCTAGCAATTCCAGTACTGGGCATGCATCCAAGGGAAATGAAATCCGTCTGTTCAAGAGCCACTTGCATCCCATGTTTACTGCAGCACTGTTCCCAGTAGGCGAGAAATGGAGACAATCTACACGTCCATCCACTGGTGAATGGGTAGAGGAAATACGGTGTGTGTATGCAACAGGATGCCACTTGAACGCAAGAAGTGCTGTCATTCACAGCAACATCGATGGAACTGGAGGCCCTCACGTTAAGTTACATAAGCCAAGTACTGCACGACTGTACCCACCTGTGGGATCTCACAGAAATTCAGGGCAAAATGATGCTCACCAGAGGCTGGGGAGGGACGAGGCTTGAGAGGGATGGGAGAAGGTTCATTAATGGTGCTGAGTTAGAGGCAGAGAGGAATAAGACGTTCTGAGGTTCTATTGCACTAAGTTACTATATATTTCTCTACTTAAAACACTACAAGGAAAGATATTGAGTATTTTTAGCATAAAGAAATGCTACGTGTTTGGCTACACATTATGCAGTGGATACAGGTAATGAAACATCACTCAGGGGGCCCGGCGCTGTTGCTTAGCGGGTGGAGCCATATGGGCACTGGTTCGAGTCCTGGCTGCTCCACTTCCGAACCAGCACTCTGCTATGGCCTGGGAAAGCAGTGGAGGACGGCCTAAGTTCTTGAGCCCCTGTACCTGCATGGGAGACCTGGAGGAGGCTCCTGACTCCTGGCTTCAGATTGGTGCAGCTCTGGCCATTGCGGCCAATTGGGGAGTGAACCAGTGGATGGAAGACCTCTTTCTCTGTCTCTCTGCCTCGTCTTCTCTCTCTGTGTAACTCTGGCTTTCAAGTAAATAAATAAATCTTTGTTTTTTTTTTTTTTTTTTTTTTTTTAAAGAAACATCTCTCAGTACCCCATAAATATGACAGAAGTACAACCTTTGGCCTAACAGTTAAGATGCCTGCATTTCATATCATACTATGCCTGGGTTTGATCTCTGACTCCCAGTTCCAGCTTCTTGCAAAAGTAGACCCTGGGGGGCAGCAGGTGATGGTTCAAGTAACTGAGTCCCTGCCACCCATATGGGCCACCTGACATAGGTTACATCCCAGCTCTCAGCTTTAGCCCAGCCCAATCTTGGGAACTTCAGGAGTGAATCAGTGGATGGAAGCGCACTCTAACAAATATGCAATTAAAATTAACACAAAAGTGAACTGTTCTTCCCCCTTACCAAGATACTGCTGTTTTCATTTTTGCTTTCATTTTTAAATTTCAAAAAATTTTTAAATTTATTTGAAAAGGAGAGAGAGAGAGAGCATGCGCACGTGCATGAGCGAGCACACTAGATCTTTCTTATCTGCTGTCTCACTCTCAAAATTCCTGGATGGCCAGGGCTGGGCAGAGGCTGAGGCCAGAGCCAGGAGTTGGGAGCCGGGAACTCAATCCAGGTCTCCCACATGGGTGGCAGGGACTTAAACACCTAAATAGGCACTGCTGTCTCCTAGGCTCTGCATGAGCAGGAAGCTAGAGTTAGATGGAGGCAGGTATGTGGGCCTCCCAACCAACAGCTCAGCTACCAGGTCAAATGCTCAGCCCTGTTTTTAAATTTATGAGAATCTCTATAGAGAATTTTACACTTTTATAAGAAATATTAACCTATATATCTTTTTCCCCTTTATAACAAATGTGGGATACTAGACATATTGCACTTGTTTTTTCCCATTGGAATTCTGTAATTATTTCCAAAGACGGCAGTCTTGCACCCTCCCATCATACTCCGTATGTGACTGTTGGGTTTATCATTCTCGGTGTGGATCTGATCATACTAAAACCTCAGCTTCTCTCCCCATACATGCAGAATCAAGTTCAACTCCTTGGCACAGCACATCTAACATCTCTCATAATCCACCACTTCCCAGGGACTGCCCTATTCCTCACTGCAAATCCTAAAGCCCAGGCAGGCTGGATCAGTGGGTATACCAGGCGTTTTCTCTCTTTGTCCATACTTATCTTCCTGCCTGGAACTTCTTTCCATTTCTCCACCTGCTGAGTTCTCTCTCCCTCTCCTTGAAGACCCGGCTTTTCGGAAGGCCACTTGAAGCCTGCGTTCACTTCCTCCCGAGCAGAACTATCAGGAACGGTGTGCTTCCAGCAGAAGGAATTCACCTTCCGTGATGTCCACAGAGTCATTGGTTCAAACATAGGATAAGTCACATGTCACAGATCTGATCCATGTGTGCTAAGTGAGTTACTGGACCCTATGACCAAACCCAAGTGAAGGAATTTGCTGTTCCTTGAATTCTATTCAACTCCCTCTGACATTAGAGAATAGACATGAGGGGAGGTGGGGAACTGACTCACGATGCTCATCTCCAAGTAGACGACTTCATCTTCAATTCCCCTACCAGTTAGAGGTGACCTAGGATGGATTAGTCACAGTGCCCCACATTCGGGAAGCCGAGTGCAGGCAACAAGGGCGAGAGCAGATCAGACTGTGTCAGGAAAGACGGGGGATTTACTGCTCTGGGTCGCAACCCCAAATAAATGAAAGGAACAATGTCTTTACAAGAGAAATAATGCCTGTGAGGTCTCCCTGCCCCCATCCAAAAGCCTTTGAGGGCACTATTTGTATTTGTTATAAACAGAAAGTTTCTGCATATGCAAATAGACATCTGTATGGGTTGGAGTGCTAACCCTTAGTACCTCAGAATGGGACCATCTTTACAGAGGTCACTAGGTGGGCTCTAATCCAGAAGGACTGGCATCCTTACAAAGAGGGAGATTTGGGCAGAGACGCACACATTGGGTGACAAGGTGAAGAGACACAGAGGGCTGTCATGTACAAGTCGAGACACACCCGAGGCCAGCAGAAGCTAGGAGGTCCCCCCCGTGGTCCTCACAATCTCCTGATGTCAGACTTCCAGCCCCCAGAACTGTGAGACCATCAGCTGCTGCTGGTCTGTGCCCTCGTCTGGTTAGTCTGTGGTACCTGACAGGGCTCACCTAGGAAACGAACACGTGACCAACAATGAGTCTCCACAAAGCCCAGCCAGAGCTGCCAGAAACCACCTCTCGGGGGACACAGGGTCCAGCTCAGAACGTCACAGAGGCACACAGCTTAGCCTCCTGCACACCCTAGGTCCCAGGGGTTTCCTGTTTCACAATAGCTTCCATATTTACATAAAGGCCATTGTAAGTAGCATCTCTCTCTCTCTAAATACGACGCTGCCACTTTGGCCAAAGGGCGCGCGCTCAGAGTGCACCCCTCTGCCTCGTCCCAAATGCGTGGAGAGCCCCCCGGCTGCCAGGCCTAGCATGCATCAGACGAGGCTGATGCAGCTGCTCCTTCAATACACACGACTGTCTTTAAAAGATGCTCCGAGTGAATTACAATTAAATTATAGCGCTGTCAAAAGGGCTTATAATTATAGCACTTATTCACCCCTGTTACAAGGCCAGACATACCCAAAAGAACAGGAGGCTAAAGGGAAAAACCAAAAAGCCCGCTGCAGATGACCTACCTCGGCGGGAAGGGTGGCTGGGGCGAGGGGGCCGCCACACACCGCCCGGCTCCCTCCTGGGGCTCCACAGGGGCTTCCATGGCAGAACCTGGGGAAGCTTCTGCTGGTGGCGCCTCCCTCTTTTGTAGTTGGGAAAAGGAGGGCCAGCAAGGTTGTCGTGACTCACCCCCAGTGACAGACAAGCAAGGGAGGAGCTAGGATCTGGACCAAGCCAGTGCAGCACCTGCCAAGGGGCTGAACAAGCAAGACGAACCGGGGACAGCCAGGTCTGAGGCCTTGTCTTGCCCTCTTCCACACATGTGCATGGATTGATCACAGTTATCCTGCAGCCCTTTGGGGAGGCTTGGGAATCAGCCCTCACTTCTGCTAAAATGACACAAGGTAAGGGAGAGGAAGAAAACCCTCCACTGCCACCCGTGATTGTCCATTCTGTTCCGAATCATTAATGCATTCTGAACCACTGGAAGAACCATGCAGCTCACTTGTCACCTCCACCCTCAGCATCCGAAACACACACGGAGGACTGGAATGTTTATGCCCCGAGCAGACTCCTGGGATGTGACCCCCAAAATGCTAGTGAGGTCACCATCCAGAGCCCAGAGCCTCCATCAAAGCAGTCACCAGCTCTCTGTCGCTCTCCCCACATGTGTGGGGACTATCAGGGACGTGGTGAGGTATCAGACACAGACTTGCTACTCGGGAGCTTGGGGTCCAGTGGAAGAGGCAAGACACACAGGAAGAGAAAGCAAAACAGGACAGCACACACACCGCACGAGATACTGACGCAGCCACACGTGCACAGGTGTGGCTGGCTGATGTCCGTGCCCCTGCCCTGACTGGTGTGCCGAGATCCTAACTCCTGGGGAGATGGCACAGGAAGTGGGAGCTTGGGCAGCTGACCGGGTCACCAGGGTGGGGGCCTCATGACTGTGGCGAGTGCCTTTATGAGCGAGCCCTCGGAGCGCTCCCTCCCCCTCCCTTGGGAAGGTTCGAGTGAGGTGAGAGCTGTCTACCAGGAAGCAGGCCCTCACTAAGCACCAAGTCCTCTGGCGCCCTCAGCGTGTACCTGCCGGCCTCCAGGACTGTGAGAAACACACTTAGAATGCTTGGAACCCACCCAGTCTGTGGTATTTTATGACAGCAGCCAGAATCGACTCAGACATGACATTCAGGCCAAGGAGAAAATGACCTGCTTCTTACCAATCTGTTTTATTTTAATGGGACATTCACTTTAACGTCCCTTTCCACTGGTCAGTGATAGCTCCATTATGTGCAGGGCCCCTCTAACCCCACAAAAAGGCCCCGCCCCATAATTTTTTTAAACCCTTATTTGGTGGCAATGGAGCAGATCTCAAGGACAAAAAGAAAACCTCTCCGCCAGCGTTGCCTGTGCTCAAATCCCCTGGGACTGCACTTGCTCTCTGCTCTCAACTAGGGAGAGCAAATCCGTGACATCAGTCTCTAGCCCTGTGCCCAGGCCAGACACCACGGCACGCTTTCCCTGCTCCGTGCAAACCCAGTCCTCAGAGCCCTTCTTATCACAGTGTCCCGGGGCAGCCACTGGCGAGAGATCAAAACCAACTTGTGATACAGAAGTCATTAGCAATTACAGTCAGATTTCTGGGTCTAACTTATTACTAAGATAATTACGTTATCTATCACTCAGTGTTCTGGATTCAAAACACAATGAGCAGCATAGGACGGCAAAAGTAAGTGCAACAGGGACTGACGGATGTCCCCTCGGATCCATTCTCCCGCTCCTCAACTGTAACCAAACTCCAAACTTTGTAGCCGGGTGGGTACCGCTATCTGCTCTCAAGTTCATGTCCAATTCTGGCTAATGGAATGGTACACAGGCACCTGCCAGGAACGAGCTTAAAGCTGAAGGCAGACATTTCTTTTCTCCCCTTTCTCCGACCTACTGCCCAGGGCAGGGATGTGACAGTAAGCCGTTGTAGGAACATGAACATGTAGGTTCCAGCGTCCTTGTGGAGTAGAACCACAATGTTCCTGAATCACTTGTTCCTGAGCAGCATGTTGTAAGAGAGAGAGAGAGACAGACAGACAGACATGAGCCTCTCTCATTTATGCTACTGGTATCTGGGGTCCCTGTTCTTCATGGTCAAGTTCACGCCCTGACTAGAGAGTCGGCACATATTAATTCACACTAACCTGGAGACCCAATTCACTTATCAGGAACAAAGACAGGGGAAGAAGAGTCCAAAGAAACGTTAAAAAATTTCTGCTAGTCTACCCTAAATGTTTTCATGGTGAGAACCCCACATTTCCTATAAATTCTAAATTTCTCTAGAGACAAGGGAAGCAAGCACACTTGCATACAAATGATATGTCTTTGTATATAAGAGCCACGGGATTGCTAAAATCTGTTTCAAAACCACAGAGCTGGAACTGTTGCCATCAGAAATGGCAAACAATCCTGAAACAACTTTTTCCTATAATAAATACCGGACTTTGAACTCCCATCACTATCCCCAACACACACACACACACACACACACAGAGGAAGGGGGGGGGGGGAGAGAGAGAGAGAAGGGGGTGGGGAAGCGAGCGGATGAGAGAGAAAACGTTTAGGTAGGCTATAAGGGAGCTCAGAAAGCTCGGGGGGCTTGGTAGTCTGTCTGGGTGACTTCTGTCCTTTGAAATCACAGCCCACAGTCCCCGTCCTGCCTCATGCACGCCTTGGTTCTACGGAAATCTCTGAACACCATGGAGCTACTCAGTACGGCTCTTCTGCTATTCCAACAGAATTTCATGGTAGAAACATATACAGGGTTTTAAGGGGTTGATATAAAGGGTGGGTGCTTGGCACAGCAGTTAAGTTGCCACTTAGGATTACCCGCATCCCATATTGGAGCGCCTACTTCAAAGGCCAGCTCCTCTGCTCCTGACCCAGCTGATCCAGGCAAATGTGTACCCTGAGAGGCAGCAGACAATGGCTGAAATACTTGGTCCCCACCCATCCCTGTGGGAGATCTTAATGGAGTTCCTGGCTTCTGCCGTTGGCCCCTTCTATTATGGGCACCTGGGATGTGAGCCAGAAGACTGAAGATCTCTCTCTGTTTTTGTTTCTGTCTTTCAAATAAAAAGAAAATAAATGAGCCAATATGAACAAAATTTTATGTCCCATAACTCTTTCTGGGTATGCAAATTATTTATTTTTGGTGGTTGTAGAAGGCAAAGGAACCTGATTTTTTTTTAATATTTACTTGTTTATTTGAAAAGGCAGAGTTACAGAGAGAAAAGAAGAGAGAGAGAGAGAGAGAGAATCTTTCATATGCTGGTTCACTCCCCAAATGACCAAAATGGCCGGGGCTGGGACCAGAAGTCTAAACTGAAGGCAGGAGCCTGGCACTCCATCTGGGTCTCCCACGTGGGTGCAGGGGCCCAAGGACTTGTGCCTTCTTCCACTGCTTTCCCAGGAGCTGGATCAGAAGAAGAGCAGGGCCTGGAGCCGTGGTGAAGTGGGTAAACCTCCCCTTGCAGTGCCAGCATCCCATACGGGTGCCAGTTCAAGATCCGGCTGCTCCACTTCTGATCCAGCTCTCTGCTATGGCCTGGGAAAGCAGTAGAGGATGGCCAAGGCCTTGGGTACCTTCAGCTGTGTGGGAGACCCGGAAGAAGCTCCAGGCTCCTGGCTTCCGATTGGCCCAGCTCCAGCTGTTGCAGCCATTTGGAGAATGAACCAGCAGATGCAATTGCGCTCTGTGTGTGTGTGTGTGTGTGTGTGTGTCTGCCCCTGCCTGTCTGTAACTCTGCCTTTCAAAAAAAAAAAAAAAAAAAAAAGGCAAAGCAGCCAGGACTCAAACCTGCACCCATATGGAAAAGGGAATGATGGCACTGCAAGTGGCCAAGTGGCAGCTTAACTCCCTGTGCCCCGACACTGGCCCCTCTTTTTAATTTTTAATATCTGAACCCAGTTTAAAAAGCCCTCTCACTAATCTGACTTTACCTGTTCTGTTCTTCTCTTTCCACAATCTTCACCTTCCCCTGGTTTACTCTCAAGCCAAGCTAGGCAGGAATTATAAAAGACCGTGAAGAATGACAATGGTTCATTTTGCTCTTTCTTATTTCATTCATTCCTTGGCTTTGCTGCAACGTGTATCTAAAATCCCACCGACTTTGAACAGAAAGACAGAAGAGCCTCAGGGACTGGCTTCCCCGCTACAACACAAACGTGTTTGGTCGGGGAAGCAGCTAGATGGGCAGTCACATCACAATAACAGGCAAGATTCAATCACAAGACAAAGAAATCTCAAAATAAATGAGCAAACAACCATTACGAAGGGCTAAGAGCTACAGGCTGCAGTGCAAGCCACAGAAGTGGACCCCAGGTCAAGGCACCCGGACTATCAGGTGGGACTCACTGCGTTGCAGCTAGGGCCCTGCCAGGCTGTCCCAGGCAAGGCGGCTGTGAAGGGCTGTGCAGGCGGATCCCTGAGTGAGGATGCCCAGCCAACAAGGCTAGACGCGGACGCCACCCAGCTTGGCTGCCAGCCCCAAGTGCCCGGCACAGAGGAGCAGTCTTTGTTGAACCTGCACAAGGCTTCAGGTCTTGGGACCATGGGGGCTGCACGGCTCCCTCATTCTCTAAGAACATTCTGTCCCAAGGCTTAAGCCCTTGGTGCTACACAGAGGGAAGCACTAGAGGAACCCCACGAAAGGCCAGGAGGAGGATGGCGGCACTATCCACGTGCCCTCTCCTGCTATCAAGATACTCTGGCCAGAGGGTAGGGCTAGAGCAGAGCTGGCCTCATGAGCCCCAGGCCCATTCGGGCCCCCAGCTCTGCCTGGTTTCAATGCTTTGCTTTCACTGTCCTAAGTCTTGATGGTTTTTACACCAAGGGCACACCTTGGGCACTTGACCCTGAAAATTATGTAGGGTTTCCAGAGGGTGAGGACAGCAGAGGAAGGGGCCGAGGATCAGTGCCACAGCCTCTGGGGACACAGCTCCTCTGCAACTGTGGGCTGTGGGCAGAAGGGGGGCAGGGGCCTCACAGAGCTACTGTCTGGACCCATCTGTCCTCCATGGACTGGTGATGGATGGCAGGGCACCCAGGTGCATCATGGGAAAGGGGAGATTTCAGGTGCAGGCACAGAAGCCCAGGGCAGGGAACTGGGTCCTCCAACCGGCAGTCGCTCAGGGAAGGGCTGCTCCCCAGGTACCAAACCCCATGAGTGCTTCCGGCGGGCGGGGAGCAACCCTTGCATTGCTTCCCCTGGCTGATTAAGGCCGGCCATGGTGCAAACGGGACAAGGAGAAACACAACGTTCTTTCCAAGCTGGCTGGTTCACCGACCCTTCTACTCTGTTATTTAATAATGTGAAACTGGGGGTCTGATTGTCATACGTGTCTACCCTCCTTCTTTTATCTTTCAGCATTTCTCTCATTCCATTTTGATTCTAATGTACACCATTACCAAAGCTGATTTTCTATATAAATGACTCAAGGAGCATCCTTAAAATTGTATTTCCCGGGGCTAGTGCTGTGGCATAGTGGGAAAAGCTAACACCTGCTGGCATCCCATGTGGGCGCCAGTTCAAGTCCCAGCTGCTCTGCTTCTGATCCAGCTCTCTGCTATGGCCTGGAAAAGCAGTAGAAGATGGCCCAAGTCCTTGGGCCCCTGCACCCACATGGGAGACCCAGAATAAGCTCCTGGCTCCTGGCTTTGGATCAGCACAGCTCCAGCCATTGCAGCCATTTGGGAAGTGAGCCAGGGGATGGAAGATCTCTCTCTCTCTGCCTCTCCTTCTCTCTCTGTGTGATTCTGACTTTCAAATAAATTAATAAATCTTTAAAAAATTGTATTTAGCTCTCAATTAATTCCTCAATTAGACAACTAGGGTGCGGGGTACTCTTGTAGTGAAAAGAAATCTCTTGAAATTTCAAATTTCATGGCCGGCGCCGCGGCTCACTAGGCTAATCCTCCGCCTAGCGGCGCCGGCACACCGGGTTCTAGTCCCGGTCGGGGCGCCGGATTCTGTCCCGCTTGCCCCTCTTCCAGGCCAGCTCTCTGCTGTGGCCAGGGAGTGCAGTGGAGGATGGCCCAGGTGCTTGGGCCCTGCACCCCATGGGAGACCAGGAAAAGCACCTGGCTCCTGGCTCCTGCCATTGGATCAGCGTGGTGCGCCGGCCGCAGCGTGCCGGCCGCGGCGGCCATTGGAGGGTGAACCAACGGCAAAGGAAGACCTTTCTCTCTATCTCTCTCTCTCACTGTCCACTCTGCCTGTCAAAAAAAAAAAAAAAAAAAAGAAATTTCAAATTTCAGTATAACCGAGGCTTTAAGCCTACGATTATCTCTAGGTGACAGAATCGGAAGTATTTTTATTATCATCTTTATGTTCATATTTATATCTGAAATGTTTTATAATACATGTACATTGCTTTAATTTTTTTTTTTTCTATTTGAGAGAGTAAGGGTAAGAGAGATCTCCCAGCTTCTGGTGCACTCTCCAAAAGCCTGCCCTGGCCCCACCTGGGGCCAAAGCCAGGAGCTAAGAACTCAACCCGGGTCTCCTACAGGGGCAGCAGGGACCAAATTACTGGAGTCCTCCACTGCTCCTCTCAAGGTCTGCACTGGCAGGAGCCGGAGTCGGGCAGCAAGTCCAGGCCCTCTGAGATGGAGCACAGGTGTCGCAATCAGCGCCTTAACCACCGGGCCAGGCATCAGCCTCATACATCAGTTCTAAAACAAGAAAAACTATTTAAAAAGACTGGACTCAAGTGAAAAGCAGCTCCATATCCTTTGGAAGCATCTTTTCCTATATAAGCTGCTGGTCTACGAATGAGAACGATTTGTGACACAGTCGTGAAAGCCGAGTCCTTAAGAACTCCCTATTTGGCGGTACCTGGATAGCCCGGTTCAAATTCTGACAATCTTTCATTTGCCAAAGTCTTAAGAATGTTACTTAATTTTTCAATTTTGGGGGTTTGAAAAACAGAAAAATAAATAAATAAAAACCACTCACAATGCATTCAATTGAAAAAAAATCTGACAAAATAAAAGGTGAAATTTCCTCCAACTCTAGTTTTTCTATAGAAACAGACTTATCTGAATACACTGTTTATAAATAAAAGGAAGTTATACTACCCACTTTTTCACACAAGCCCGTCATGTACAAATGCAGTGAGCAGTTCACACACGAGGACACTTCCTTTGGCCTTGGAGTCACAATGTCCTTTGGGATGCACGCATCCCATATCAGAGCACCCGGGTTCAAGTCTGGGCTCAGCTCCCAATTCCAGCTTCCTGCTAATGCACACCCTGGGAGGCAGCAGGGGATGGCTGGAGTAGTTTGGAAACTACCACCGAGATGGTAGACCCAGATTCAGTTTCCTGGCTCCAGCTGTTGTGGATACCTGAGAAGGGAACTGGTAGACGGAAGCTCCCTGTCTCTACCCATACTGGAGTGCCTGTACTGGAGTGCCTGGGCTCAGTGCTCAGCTCTGGCTCATAACTCCAGCTTCCTGTTAGTGTCCACCCTGGGGGACAGCAGTGCCGGCTCACAGGATTGGGTTCCTGCCACCCAGGAGGGAGACCTGCACTGAGTTCCCAGCTCTTGGCGTTAGCCCGGCCCACTCCCAGCCACTGTGGACTGGGCTAGCACAGCTGGATTAGCACACTCTCTCTCACTGCTTCTCAAATCAATCAGTATTTTTCTAGGGGCCAGTGTTGTGGCATAGCAGGTTTGGCCTCCAGCCACGACACCAGCATCCTATATAGGCACCGGTTCAAGTCCCGGCTGCTCCACTTCTGATCTGGTTCCTTGCTGATGTGCCTGGGAAAGCAGTGGAGGATGGCTCACGTGCTTGGGCCCCTGCGTCCACGTGGGAGACCCAAAGAAAGCTCCAGGCTCCTGGCGTTGGCCTGACCCAGCCCGGGCTATTGTGGGCATTTGGGGAATGAACCCACAGAGGAAAGATCTCTGTCTCTGCTCCTCTCTCTGTAGCTCTTTCAATCAAATAAAATTTAAAAAGTTTATGGAATTGAAGATAACTTTGGTTCAAAATGATTCAGAAAGCCATGCAGTTTTTCCATAATATGCATTTTCATGAACTTTCTGGAGACTCCTGATAAGCACGCTTCTTAATGGCTGCCTGCACCACGACTTAGTCAATTTTCCTAGAGCTGAACTACAGGTTGCTTGGAATTCTTTGCTATTGCAAAAGTGGGGTCAATGTACACCACTGCACATGTGTTTTCATGTATGTTATAACTTGACTTCTGTAAGATTCTTCAACTAAAGAAGATAGAAATGTTGAATCTTAGCAACTGCTATTTAATCAGCCTCTTAAAAAAAAACCTGATTATACTCTCTTTTTAAAAAAATAAGGTTTGGGATCACCAGATCTGTTTTTTTTTTTTATTTTTTTAAAGATTTCTTTTAAAGGCAGAATTACAGAGAGGCAGAGGCATAGAGAGAGACAGAGAGAGGTCTTTGATCCATTGGTTCACTCCCCCAAATGGCTGCAAGGGCTGGAACTGGGCTAATCTGAAGCCGGGAGCTTCTTCTGGGTCTCCCATGTGGGTTCAGAGGCCCAAGCGCTTGCGCCATCTTCTTCTACTTTCCCAGGACATAGCAAAGAGCTGGATCGGAAGTGCAGCAACCAGGACTTGAACTGACGCCCATATGGGATTCCGGTACTGCAGGCGGTGGTCTTACCTGCTACGCCACAGCGCCAGCCCCTCAGTTATACTCTCACAGTGTACGTGTACCCACTTTCCCAAATACTTTTTTTTTTTTTTTTTTTTTTTTTATTTTTGATAGGCAGAGTGGACAGTGAGAGAGAGAGACAGAGAGAGAAAGGTCTTCCTTTTGCCGTTGGTTCACCCTCCAATGGCCGCTGCAGCCGGCGCACCGCGCTGATCCGATGGCAGGAGCCAGAATCCAGGTGCTTTTCCTGGTCTCCCATGGGGTGCAGGGCCCAAGCACCTGGGCCATCCTCCACTGCACTCCCTGGCCATAGCAGAGAGCTGGCCTGGAAGAGGGGCAACCGGGACAGAATCCGGCGCCCCAACCGGGACTAGAACCCGGTGTGCTGGCGCCGCAAGGTGGAGGATTAGCCTATTGAGCCACGGCGCCGGCTCCCCAAATACTTTATTGCAATTAAGATTATCAACGTTCAAAATCATTCCTAATCTGAATGTTATAAAAATGTTTCTTTTTCTTCCCTTGATCGCCTTTTCATAAATTTCTGGCCACCTGTGAAATTACTGAGCATACATTAACATCCACTGTGTATGCCCCATTGACCATCTCGCTCTTTGTTGTTCACGTTTATATATGCACGGCTCGGCTCCCCTGTAAATGCCAGTTGAGATCACCCCTTCACAATGCCCGGTGCTTTATTAGTTATTCCAAGTTCTTACTGTTTGCACACCCTAGCACGCAGGAATAGAAGACAGCCTTCTCAGGGCAGGTGTTTGGCCAGGCAGGGGAGGGCCAGTCAGGGCACCTGCGTCCACAGTGGGCTACCTGGGTTGTGCTGGAGTCTGGCTTCTGGCTCCAGTTTCCTGTTCATGTAGACCCAGGGAGGCAGCAGTATAACTGCAGTAACTGAGTTCCTGCCAGCCACATGGGAGACATGGATTGAATTTCTAGATCCTGGCTTTGGCCTCCTAAGGCACTTGGGGAGTAAATCTGTGACTGGGAGCGCTCTTATCTCCCTCCCCAATTAAAAAAAAAAAAAAAAAACAACTAAAACAAAGAAGACATCCACCAGCTGCTAATGAATAACGATCTAAATAGGAAAGTCCTTCAAAAAGCTCCCATATGGGAATTCTTGAAAGAATTTTGATGGAAAAAATTTTTGAAATTCAGGCAGTATTTTCATAATACATGCTTTCCATGAACTTTTTGAAGATCCTTTGTATGCATGGATTTCAATTTTTTTTGCACCAAAATAAGCTTATCTTTTAATTTCATTTTCCTGAACTCGCTGTTGAGAGGCAGGGATACAGACGGGGTGGGGGGGGGGAGGGTGCTGTGAGAACACCCTCCATCCACTGGTCTACTCCCCAGACGCGGAGGGGAGGGTTGACGCTGGGAGCTGGAAATCCAACCTGGGTGTCCCGCGTGGGCAGCAGGAACTCAGCCATTTGCGCCATAGGCTGCCTCCCAGAACCTGTGTGGTGGAAGCTGGATTCAGATGGGGGAGTCTGGAGACACGCCCAGGCACTCTGATGGGGCTCGGGCATTGAAGCGGGCGTCCCAGCCGCTAGGCCGAACACCCGCCCTCCTTGAGCCTCTCAAGGTCACACGCCAAGGGGGCGGGGCAACGGGAGGCAGCACAGCACAGCACACGCAGCCGAGAAGGGCTTCCCCCACTTGCACCTTCTCCTGGCACACACAGTGCCAGCAGCACCGCACCCCGCAGGCGCCTGTGAGCAGCCTTAAAGAGACAGAGCCGTCTACTCTCAGAAGACATTTCAGCGGTGATGCTGGTCAGCACTCTCGCTAGCCCACATAAAAACACCCACGTATCTGTTAGGAAGATAAAAATAAAGTGCATACACAAAAAGTGATACGAGTTGGGTTTGCATGCCAAGTTGTGGGGGCGAGTATTTTTTTCTTTTTTTAAAGTCTCTAAATGGAATTCTAGTTTTTATCACTTAAAGTGAATTTTAATTCTGAAATTAGGCGTGACAGTTGCACAACTCTGAGAATATGCTGAGAACACCCAGCTGTGCACTTGACAAACGTGAATCGCATGGCCCGTGCATTAAATCTGAATGAAGCTGTAATTTTTGGAAGTAAATCTCATTAGTTATTACCCTGTAAGCAGGCACTATATAGAGAAGTCTCTATACTTTCTAATTAGTTTTTGTTGCAACCCTAACACTGAAGTCTTTTTTTAAGTTCATCTATTTTTTGGTTACTTAAAAGACAGAGGAACTAGGGGAAGGTGGGGGGAGACCTTCCATCTTTTGGTTCACTCCCTAAATGCTGCAACATCTGGGGCTGGGCCAGATCCTAGCCAGGAGCTCACAACTCCCTCTGCCTCCCATACGGGAAGCAGGGACCCTCGTACAGGAGCCATCATCAGCCGCCTCCCAGGCGCCTTAGCAGGAAGCTGGACCAGAAGGGGAGTAGCTGGGCTCGCACCAGCACTCTGACAGGGGAGGCTGGCATCACAAGCAGCGGCTTTTCCTGCTACTGCTGCCGCAAAGCCTGTCCTTGCACTGACATCTACAGTCTTAAACAGACCGCAATGAATTCTTTGCTGGTTCCACGTTAACTTTACATTAAAAATTCTGGCAGGTGGCAGAATGTGTAAAAGCTATAGCACAATGAACCTCTTTCCAACTCCTTGTTCTTGGCACGGGCGCCTGATGAACACACAAGGACGGCTGATCTTCAAGTGTCAGGGAGATCACTGTCTTATCCTAGGGCACCTTGCAGATCCCTGTGCAGAGTGATCTCCGATCCTGCTCTGCTTATTAGCACTGGGCGCTCAGACCGGCAGGGAGAACACTATGGGAGACATCTATTCCTCCTCTTTTTAATTTGGCTCAGCTTCTACATTCCCAGCTGATGATGAATGAAGATTTCATTGTGTTGAACTATTTTATATAAAAAATTAAGTTCTAAGTTAATTAAAAAGCCACAGAGACTAAATTAACTCCATTTATCAGCAGGGTAATATTATGGACAAGAGCTCTCTAGGGATGGCTATTCTATTAGAACTTTCCATTTGCATGCTAAGCCCCCCAAAATGGGGAGAGCTTGCAGCAAATGTTGTACTCAGAAAGCTAAAGCAGAGGCAAGAGTAACCATTAAGATAAAGGTGAAATTGTTTTACTATAATGGATGTGGTAGAAACAGACTTCTGGAGGTTTTAATGTTTCTACTCTTTAAAAATGCACTTTGATTCCCAGATAATAATTGGGAAGAAGAGAGTATTTCTGTGTCACAGCACTCTGGCCTCTCAAAAGAGAAGCTGTCCCCAGCTAGATTCTAAAAGTCAGAAGCTTCGGCCAACGTTCACTGGTGTGAAATCTGTCCTTGGAAGCTCAGGGAACAGACAGCTTCTTTCTGGAAGGAGACCTGAGAAGTTCTTAGGCAATGAAGCCTAAGTCACGCCCACACTGAGGAAGGGCGTAAAGAAACGTCAGGTTCTCTTAAATCAAGCTCGCTCTTCAGGGGACTGCTATTGGGCACCGTGGTATAGACACAGCCTGCGGCACCTGCATCCCGTATCGGAGTGGCTGGGTTTGAGT
The DNA here is from genome assembly GCF_051225735.1 of Oryctolagus cuniculus. NCBI lineage: Eukaryota > Metazoa > Chordata > Mammalia > Lagomorpha > Leporidae > Oryctolagus > Oryctolagus cuniculus. The sequence continues at coordinate 137,987,802 of NC_142874.1, forward strand.
CCTGCCTCTGCTTCTGATTCCAGCTTCTCGCTAATGAGCACTTGGGAGGCAGCAGGTGGCTCAAGTACCTGGGTCTCCATCACCACCTGAGAGACCCAGGTTATGCTCCAGTCCCTAGATTTGCCCTGGCCCAGCTCTGGTTATTGTGGGCATTTGGGGAGTGAAGATGACCTATCCGCCTCACTTTCTCTCTCTCCCTCCCTCTCCCTCTCCCTCTATCCCTCCCTCCCTCTCTCCTTCTCTCCCTCTCTCTTCCCTATCAAATAAAATGAAAATAAATAGCCTGCTCTTTACATCCAAGCTAATGTGCTGCTAAAACTGTGAAAGAGATACTTCTGGACTTAATCTATTTGCATAACCAAGGATCTGACTGTTGGAGCTGGTGGTCAGCTCACGCAGTATTGCCCACAAAATTCCAGGGCCTCTTCTACCTGGTACCTTGATGGCATTTCTGTGGACAACAACTCATTCAAGTGCTGGTTTCCATGACAACTAAGGACAGCGTCCATGAGTAGAGTCTCTAGGAGTGGTCTTGTCTGCTACATGTGCAGACTTCAACGAGTTCGTGGAAAATGGAATTAAAAGGTAAGTTTATTTTGGTGCAAGAAAATGTGGAATCCTTGCATACAGGATATTTTTACAGAAAGTTCATCCAAATGCACACTATGAAAAAACTGCAAGAATGTCGAAGTTATTTCTGCACCAAAACAATCTTACATTTTCATTACATTTTCTACAAACTTTTGAAGCACCCTCATACACTGTGGCGGTGATTGTACCAAAAATGCCATTCCATTCCGGAGGAGGTGGAAAGGAGTTCAACAAACACAAACAAAAATCTAAAGGATGATAAAATAGAAAGCAATACACTAGATGAATTCAAAATATAGGAAAATTTTCCACCAGACACTAAGCAATCTCTAGTTGCTCAGATTTTATTATATCCAAATCGACAAAATAAAAACTGGTACCCTAACATTGAGACTTTGGCCTATTTGTTTCTAGTCTGCTTACTTTGCCCTTCAATTTTAAGGGTACAATTTTTTATTTTCTTTTTTTTCCTTTTTTGAGGAAGAGGGGCTGGCGCTGTAGCATAGTAGGTTAAGCTTCTGCCTGCAGTGCTGGCATCCCATATGGATGCAAGTTCGTGTCCTGGCTGCTCCTCTTCTGATCCAGCTCTCTGCTATGGCCTGAGAAAGCAGAAGACGATGGCCCAAGTTATTGGGCCCCTGCGCCCATGTGGGAGACCCTGAGGAAGCTCCTGGCTTCTGGCTTCAGATCAGCCCAGTTCCAGCCATGATGGCCACTTGGGGAGTGAACCAGTGGATGGAAGACCTTTCTCTCTGTCTCTCCCTCTGTCTGTAACTCTACCTCTCAAATAATTAAATAAATCCTTGTTTTCCATCGTATGGATATGAAGGGACATGGCCATTGCTCTAAGAAAACCGATCCTTGTGAAGCCACAGAGCAGGCACCTGCACACAGCAGGGACAGGAAGTTAGTAGTTGGGGCGCAGGGACTGTTTGGGAGGAAAGCCGCCATGCTTCTCTGTCCCCACGGGCACTCGGCAGCTCTGTGCAGACTGTCCTTTTCTCTTTCCCTGTATTTCCTCCTGCTTCCATGCTGAACACCACGGCCACTGCTCCAACACAGGAGAGAGGAATGTGATCGCTATCAGTCTATTTCTCGGATTAAGGGCTACAGCCACCTTCTAACGTCAAAGGCCCATCGGAGTCAACACAAATTCTTTCATGGGAAAGTGTCCTCCCCTGTCTTCTTTTTGAGGTTCATGACCAAAGGGCTACAGAATTTCTCATGTCTCAAAGATATAGCAGCTTAAGGTATATGGCAGGTATGCTACATATATATTTATATATAATTTCTTTTTTAATCAGAAAGTTAGATCTGGTTTATTTGGGATTTATAGAAGAGATGCTGGAGAAATAACTTTTAGGTCTGCAAATAACAAATAAGCATACAACTGTGCAAACTACACAGCAAAGTAAATTTGAGATTACTGATGAGGAAAGATGATAACATAGTCAAGGGAATCCGACCATGAAGAAAGACAAAATACGTTTCTAAAACAAAAACAAAATCACCCTCTACCGTAAGGAAACAGGGGTGGCTGAGAGACTCCGTACCCTCCCTAGGGATGTAGTAAAAGCCCCACTGTGTGAGTCACAGAGGACTCTTCTGGCCCAGGCTCTCATGGGTATAGAAACACACTGTGCAGAGGGCGTGTGCTGCTGAGGTGAGGGTGAGGGGTGCAAGGAAGAGAAGCTAAGAGTCGGCTTCCCTAGCTCTCCTCTATCCCAACTCTGATTTCTGCTTTCTGAAAGAGAAAGGTAGAACCAAGCTATCTTCAGCTTCCTATTTTTATTTTTTTGTAAGGGAGAGAAACCCTCTCCTAGACAAAATAAAACAAGGTGACACTACACTGCACGTGGGAAATTAGCCGACAGGAAGGAACTAGTACACATCTTTTTCTCTCTGCCAAAAAAGCCAGGGTAAATCCAAACATTGCCAGTATCCCCGTGGATCACTGGAAGGAATTTTGTGGGAAAAAGAAATTGAAATGGGAATTCGAAATCAAAATGTCCTGATCACTACTAATAAAAATGGGTGTATTTTAGGGCTTATGCAATGCAATATATTCTTATTTATTTGGTATTACTGAAGAATGAGATTAACTATATGTTATCCCTGTGTCAATTTTTTAAAAATGTTAAGCATTTTGAGTGGAAAGGTTTCTATATTAGATTCCACATTGAACAGAATACTTGACGTCTCAAGGCCATTGCTATCAAGCGTCCATGCGGTCAGATGATGCCCGAGGGCAAAGTGAACACAGAGGGCAGTCTGTCCCCCTCTAAGGCCCATTTTTGTGCCTCCTCCTTTCACAGGGTAACCGTCACTTCTTATTAGGTTGGGGAGTCTGACTCTCATCATTGCTTCTTGTGCGTGTGAGATGGGAAACTGGATGATCGAGCAGGGTAGACTTCTACGTAAAGAAAGAATCGTTTGCTCTGAGCCAGCACCCAGCAGCCCCAGGAGGTTGCGCCCGGATGAATGGCATCAAAGCTGCCTCTGCTTCGCTGCATCTGTGTGCTCAGCTGAGCCCGAGGCAGATGCGGTTATTGGGCACATGCAGACGTTCCTGCACACCAAACACAACAGGGAAAAGATGGCTTCTGTCTCTTTAATTTGCAACTCATACAGCCACTGCGTACCATACCTGAAACACCAGCACCCAGAGCCTCATCAGGGACTTGCTTTGTCAATTTAACTTCCTCCGTGGCCATGACTTTGTTAAATGTTACTGAAATAAAAAGTACAGCATGCAAATCTATGAGCAAGCAGCTTATGCAGTGGGGCGAGACGAGTGCCCCAGGTTATCCCATCCACCCTGTCTTCCATCCCGCACGCCATGTGGATAGCAGGGGACCTGTCCTCACGTGCACACGTGACACTCAATAAAAGGGAAGAGACGGAGGAAACCGGGTGATACCTGGAGTAAAACCCTGAACTGATGATTGCTTTTCACAGTCTAGAAGGCTGCACCTTCACAGAATTACACTCTCCATCACTGCTGACCCTTGTCATCAGGGAGAAACTTACTGGACTCTGCATACTTGAAAGGAAAGGTAGGGTTAGGTCAGGGGTGCTCCGCTTTTCAGTATTACGAACGGGGTTAATGTTTATACAGAATGAGATCACCCAACCCCCAAGCCATGCAGAAGAAAAAAATGCATCTTGCCAAGTTCCAACCCTCTCATATTTCGTTTGTTCTGTTTGAAAAGGATCTCTGACTTCCTAAGATTTGGATCAGTTCTTATGGTACGTTATCTTTCTCATGGTATTCTTAGGAGGACAAAACAGGTTTATAAAACAAAACAATAATAAGTAACAATCATTCCCTATTGTTCCTGCATGATTTTCTTAGTAATTCAAAATTCTTCTTAGGTATTCATTTTCAAAGGCGTCATCTATTAAGGGGAAAAAACGGAGATTGATAAACTAATGCAAAAATAATTTTTGACATATTTAACTTTATATATGGTCAATTTTTAATGTCCTGTACTGCCATTTATAATAAACTCCCATTTTAAGTTGTTTCATGGCAAAACTTAAAAGAAAAAAAAAGGAAGGAGGAAAGAGGAAGGGTGGAAGGGAAATATCATTAGATTCTTAGAATTGTGTCTATGAAACATATGAAACCCATTCTCTTTATATTAATAAATTTTTTTTTTTAAAGAAAAATTAAGTTCCATGTGCTTTTCTAGCTTTCAGTCGGTCCCTTTGGTACCCATCTTCCCGCCTGGTGAGAGAAATCACCTAAATTGTCTTAATATCATAATGTCATATTTCTTTAACCTTACATTTTTTCTAGCACCAACCACATTTTTTAAACATTCATTTCTCTGCATTTCCGTAAACTCTGAATCTCCGGCCTTTGGAACTGGTTTCTTACACATCTGGCCATGAAGCCTGCGTGCATCTTCTCCCACGTGCTGACGACCTTCTCTTACATTCTGGAATAGCGGCTCTATCAAGCAAGCGATGTATCTTCCCTACGCGTACAACATGGTATGAAGAAGCTCCTTAAACATAAAATAGCTTTTTCTTGACCTGTTGCATTCCAAGGTCTCATTCTCTTTATTTCTTCAGTAATCTTCTTGGAAGCAGAGTAACAGGATGGGGGGAGGAGTGGGAGAGACAGAATCTTCTATCTGCTGATTCACGCCCAAATGGCTACAATGGCCAGGGTTGGGCCAGGCCAAAGCAAGGATCCAGAAGCTTAATCCATATCGTCCATGTCGGTGGCAGGGGCTCAAGCACTTAGGCCACCTTTCACTGCCTTCCTGGGTGTATTAGCAAGGAGCTGGATCCGAAGTAGAACAGCAGGGACTTGAACTGGTACTCTGTGAGATGCTGTGTTTCAATGCCAGCCCTAGGTCTTATTCTTTTTAGAACTCAAATCACTCAACAAAAAATCTCAAGTGGAGGGTCAGACATTGTGGTGCAGTGAGTTAAGCTGCTCTTCCCAACCCCAGTGTCTAGGTTAGGCATCCCCTACCCACCAGCACCAGTTTGGGTCCTGGCTGCTTCACTTCTGATCCAACTCCCTGCTAATGTGCCAGGGAAGGCAGAGGAAGATGGCCCAAGTACTTGGAACCTGCCATCCACATGAGAGGCCAGGGTGGAGCTCCTTGCTCCTGGTCTCAACCTGGCTTGGCCCCAGCAGCCAACGGGAATGAACCAGAGGGCAGAAGATCGCTCCCTCTTCCCACCACACCCCACCCATGCACTGCCTCTCAAAGCATCCTTTTAAAAAATCTCAAGAAGAAAAGACCAAACTGAATGCTTGTTTTAATCAATGTTACAATAAAGTAAGTTTTATCTTTTACAAAGTGTTAAGTTCATTACTTTTGTCTTAACGTGATTACTGCTGTGACAACTAACCCCATCTCAACACAAATGTCATCCTTCATTTGGACTTGACTGAGCAAACCAAGACGTTCAAACTACAAGAAGGGCTCCATCCACATTCAGAGAACTCTCTTTCCTTGGTGTCTCCGTCCACGCAGGCTGCTACGACAAAACCCCAGCTGGCCAGCTTATAAACAGCAGGAACGTCTTCTTTCTCACAGCTCTGTCTGGGAAGCCCGAGATGAGGCCTCCAGCAGACCGAGGCTCAGTGTCTGGTGAGGTTCCGCTTTGCGGTTCACCAACAGCGTCTGTTAGCCACGACCTCACACTGTACGGGGGCAAACTCGCTCCACGGGACCTCTTTCCTAGGAGGGCTCTGCCTTCCTAACCAGTCACTTCCCCAAGCCTCCCCTCCCAGAACTGACACCCTGGGGCTTAGGATGTGAACTCTGAGGGGCGCAAACATTCGGACCACAGCAGCGTGGTTTCACTTTTCATTTTTCTGTCCTCCAAAACAGAAGGTATACTAGTATTGGTCCCTTATTTAATTTTGGTTCCTTTTAGACATTTCTCAGCTGTTTCCTTAGCTGAATAACTTTGTACTTGGTAGCCTTAAATCGCATCATCACTGAAGAATTGGCTATTTTGAAGTTTTGCTGCTTTTTTCTTTGTCATGACTATCATATTGCTACGACACAAGGTTGCTTTTGAATGCAGTTTCCTGGGCCTGGCCTACAACTGCTTCTGCTGGATTGGGCTGAAATCAGTTGCACGTTTCCGCTGTCTACTGCAGAATCTTGCCTTTGACTCTGCCTTTTGCAATCTACCCCTATAATCAAGGAATGTTCGTACAGAGACTGGAAAATATTTCAACATCACTGGCTGTATGTGAGAATATGCTTCTAATCATTTTATATTGACCCACACTGACTTTCATAGTGTCCACAATGGTCGATTTTTCCATCTAATCCAAATCATCAACTACTTGCTTGAGTGCCTATGAAACCCACAATATCATACTATGCAAACAGAGGCTAGAGACAGAAGCTGCGAGGACATGGTGTGCTCTCAGCAAATTCACAGTCTCAACAGAGACAGGATAGGGGATTCTCCAGTACTTAACGTACAGAAAAGAAATTCTTTTTTGCCAGTCATCTAAACAAACACAGCAGCCCATGAGCGTCCTCTGATGTAGCATATGCCAACGCGACCATTGGCATCCCCCAAGCTGACGGATATGGCCTGGGCATGCAAGCAGCAATTTGCAATTCTGTTGAAGAATGATTCTCATAACCCAGTATCAACGTCTGAATCTCAATATACTGCATATGCATGCTTTTGGGGGAAAATTATATGCTGTGGTGAAATGAACAATTTGGGACTGAAAAAAAAATTTCAGATATGCTTGAAAATCTCAACTGTCTACTTCCTATCATACTTCTTATTTCTCTTCTCATACACCCTTCATTTTTGTCATTTCCTTTTCAATTTTTTCCTTTTTCAAAGATCTATTTTATTTATTTGAAAGGGAGAGTAACAGAGGCAGAGATCTTCCGTCAGCTGGCTCCCTCCCAGATGGTTGTTAACAGTGGAGGCTGGGCCAGGCTGAAGTCAGGAGCCTGGAACTCCATCTGGGTCTCCCACATTTGTGGCAACGGTCCAACCACTTGGACCATCTTCTGCCGCCTTCTCAGGCACATTAGCAAGGAGCTGGATTGGGAGTGCAGCAGCCAGGATTCAAACTGGCGCTGTGACATGGGATGCAGGTGGCACAGCCAGTGACCCGATCTGCTGCACCACATGTCAGCCCCTGTCAGCTCCTTTTCAGCAGTTTCCTCCCAGTCAACCCTTGCAATGATATGCAGGGTTAACCAAGTGAGCCACGGCACCGGCCCAACAATGATATGCAGGAAGGGGCTAACTCTGCGGTCACTTTCCTTGGTGCTCAGTGAACATGGGGGCAATATGTTAAATCACACACGAATTACTCAACACATTACATTCTCGATCTTCTTAAAGAAGGGGACTCAAAGATGAACCAGACCCTGTCTTTGAACCCTAAGTTTTGTGCTACCACATTGTCTATGTGAGGTGAAGAGAAGCTGATATTAATTACTCTTATGTCACCCCCCTTTAATGTCCAATGGCATAAACCTATGTGGAATTTAATAGATTTCTCATGCTGTATTTTGGAAGAAAAAGTTTACTTTTTTGGGATCAGACCTGGTTTCCACCGTACAGAACAGTGTTGCCTTTTTTCTGGTTTTTTTTTTTTTTTTTTTACTTTCCTAAAGCTTTTAAACAAATTTACCATTTCCTATGTTAGACTTTGATCTGTTTTCTATCCCTTGATCTAATGAGCAGTATGCTTAACATGGTTAAAAGGTAAAACTCTCAGCACAATATACCTTCTTGAACAAAGAGTAAACATTACAAAAAGCTGAATTTTGCTTTTTAAAAAATTTTTATTTAATGTATACAGATTTCATGTATTTCACAGATACAGATGTAGGAACACAGTGATACCTCCAACCCTAACCTCCTGCCTGCCCATGCTCTAGCCCTTCTTCCTCCTACCTCTTCTATATTTCTACTCTTACTTTTTACACACATCTATTTACAGTTTACTTTATACTCCTAAGATTAAACACACACTAGGTAAAGAGTTCAACAGACACTAAGAAGAAAAAACCACCACTGTTTCTGAACAGTATAGTCAAGGGCTATAAACAATCCTCCAAACTACAAGTTACATTTTAGGTACTCTGTAAGTTACCACAGATCAAGGAAAACATATGGTATTTGTCTTTTTGAGCCTGGCTTATTTCACTAAGAATAATGGTTTCCAGTTGCATCCATTTTGTTGCAAACAACAAGATTTCTTTCTTTTTTTTACAGCTGAGTAATATTTTATAGTGTATATATACCATAATTTCTTTATCCAGTCATCAGTTGATGGACGTCTGGATTGATTCCATGTCTTAGCTGTTGTAAACTGAGCTGCAATGAACATGGGGCCACAGATCACTCTTTCATATGCTGATTGCATTTCCCTTGTGTAGATTCCCAGGAGTGGGGTTGCTGAGTCATAGGGTAGATCTACTTTCAGCTTTCTGAGGTATCTCCATACTGTCTTTCACAGTTTATACTCCCACCAACAGAGGATCAGGATATTTTCCTCACATCCTCACCAGCATTTATTGTTTGTTGATTTCTGTATGAGAGCCATTCTAACCATGTGAGGTAAAACCTCATTGTGGTTTTGATTTGCATTTCCCTGATGGCTAGTGATCCTGAGCATTTTTTCATGTGTCTTGACCATCTGAATTTTTTCTTTTCAAAAATGTCAGTCACCAAAAAAATGAGCTACAATACAGTTCAAAGACCTAGCAAAACAACAGCAAACCAAACCCCAAACTAGTAGGAGGAAAGAAATAATTAAAATTAGACAATAAACAAAATTGAAACAAAAAATACAACAGATCAGTGAAATAAAAAGTTTAAAAAAAAAAAAAATTGACACAACATTGGCCCAACTATAAAAATAGAGGGATAAGATTCAAATCAATAAAATTAGAAATGAAAAAGGAAATATAACAGGCACCACAGAAATAAAAAGAATGGGGGCCGGTGCTGTGGTGCAGTAGGTTAACCCTCCCCTGCGGTGCCAGCATCCCATATGGACATCGGTTCTAGCTCCGGCTGCCCCTCTTCCAACCCAGCTCTCTGCTGTGGCCTGGGAAAGCAGTAGAAGCATGGCCCAAGTCCTTGGGCCCCTGTACCCGCATGGGAAACCAGGAAGAAACACCTGGCTCCTGGCTTTGGATCGGCACAGCTCTGGTCATTGCAGCCATCTGAGGAGTGAGCCAACGGAAGGAAGACCTTTCTCTCTGTCTCTACCTCTCAAATAAATAAATAAATCTTAAAAAAAAAGAATCATCAGAAATTAGTACAAAGAGCTATATGCCAACAAACCAAGAAATCTAGAAGAAATGGATAGATTCCTGGACACATACAACTTACCTAAATTGAACCATGAAGACAGAGAAAACCTAAACAGATCAATAACCAAGACAGATAATAAATCAGCAATAATGACCCTCCAGCAATGAAAAGCCCAGGACCGATGGCTTCACTGCTGAATTATACCAGACATTTAAAGAATAACTAATTCCAATTCTTCTCAAGCTATTCAAAACAATTGAAAGGGAGGGAACCCTCCCAAATTCCTTCTATGAAGCCAGCTTCACCTTAATTCGTAAACCTGAAAAAGATATAACAGAGAAAGAGTACTACAGACCAGTTCCTCTGATGAACATAGATGCAAAAATCCTGAACAAAATACTAGCTAATTAAATCCAATAACACATCAGAAAGATCATTCACCCAGTCCAAGTGGGATTTATCCCAGGAATGCAGGGATGGTTCAACATTCATAAATCAATCAATGTGATACATAGCATCCACTGCTTTGGGGAATGTAAACTGGTACAGCCACTATGGAAGACAGTATAGAGATACCTCAGACATCTAAATATAGACCTACCCTATGGCCCAGCCATCCCACTCCTGGGAATTTACACAAGGGAAGTAAAATCAGTGTATGAAAGAATTATCTGTACCATCTTGTTTATTGCAGCTCAATTCACAACAGCTAAGAAATGGAATCAACCCAAATGCCCATAAATTGAAGATTGGATAAAGAAATTATTGGACATGTGCATCATGGAATACTACACAGTGGGAAAAAATAAATTCCTGTCTTTTGCAACAAAATAGATAAAACTGGAAAATATCATATTTAGTGAAATAAGCCAGTCCCAAAAATACAAATACCATATGTTATCCCTTATCTGTGATAACTAATAGAACACCAAAAAGCTAATCTAAAGAAGTGAAATTAACACTTCAAGATGCAATGACTTTGAACAGCCCTTGTCTCTACTGTTGAGGAATAGTTTTTTTAATACAATTTGTTGAACACTTTAGAGTTAATCATATGTATATAAAGTTAATTGAAAATATATCTTTGTAAAAAATAGAATGGGACTAGGAGAGGAAGGAGGAAGAGGGATAGAAGGGCAGGTACGGTGGGAAGAATCACTATATATCTAAAGTGGTATTTGTGAAAAGAATAAAATTTGTATTCCTTAAATAAAAGCTTTCAAGGGGGAAAAAGACATAAGGAACAAAAAAAAAAAAAGAAAGAAAGAAAAGAAAAATGCTTGTTCAAGTCCTTTGCCCATTTCTTAACTGAATTGTTTGGTTTGTTGTTGTTGACTTTCTTGAGCTATTTATAGATTCCAGATATTAACTCTTTATCAGTTGCATAGTTTGCAAATATTATCTCTCATTCTGTCTGTTGCCACTTCACTTTGCTGAGTGTTTCTTCTGCAGTACAAAAGCTTCTCAGCTTGATGTAATCCATTTATCAATTTTGGCTTTGATTGCCTGTGCTTTTAGGATCTTTTCCAAGAAGTCTTTGCCTATGCCAATGTTTCCTCAGTGTTCTCCAGTAATTTGATGGTATCAGGTCATAGATTTAGATCTTTAATCCATTTTGAATGGATTTTGGTGTAAGGTGTAAGGTAGGGGTCTTGTTTCATACTTCTGCATGTTAAGATCCAATTTTCCCAGCACCATTTGTTGAAGAGACTGTCCTTGCTCCAATGATTGATTTTAGCTCCTCTGTCAAAGATTAGTTGGTTGTGGATGCATGGATTGATATCTGGACTTTCTATTCTTTTTCATTGGTCTACATGTCCATTTGTGTGCCAGTACTAGGCTGCTTTGATGATAACTGCCCTGTAATATATCTTGAAATCAGGTATCGTGATGCCTTTGGCTTTGTTGTTGTTGCATAAAGTTGTGACAGCCATTTGGGGGCTGCTGTATTTTCACATGAATTTTAGGATCATTTTTTCTAGATGTGAGAAGAATGTCATTGGTACTTTGGAATCACATTGAATCTGTAAATTGCTTTCAGTAGTATGGACATTTCAGTAGTATGGACATTTTGATGATATTAATTCTTCCAGTCCAGAAACATGAAAGACTTTTTTCCATGTTTTGTGTTTTCTTCTATTTCTTTCTTTAATGTTTTGTAATTTTCATCAGTTCTTTAACTTCCTTGGTTAGATTTATTTCAAGGTACTTAAATTTTTTGTAGCTATTGTGAATGAGATTGATCTTAGAAGTTGTTTAACAGCCATGATATTGGCCATATATACAAAGGCTACCTATTTTTGTGTGTTTATTTTGTATCCTGCCATTTTACCAAACCCTTTTATGAGTTCCAATAGTCTTTTAGTGGAGTCTTTTGGTTTCCCTATATATAGAATCATGCCACCTGCCCAATTTGTATCCCTCTGATTTCTTTTTCTTGCCTAATGGCTCTGGCTAAAACTTCCAGGACTGTATGAAATAGTAATGGTGGCCGGCGCCGCGGCTCACTAGGCTAATCCTCCGCCTAGCGGCGCCGGCACACCGGGTTCTAGTCCCGGTCGGGGCGCTGGATTCTGTCCCGGTTGCCCCTCTTCCAGGCCAGCCCTCTGCTGTGGCCAGGGAGTGCAGTGGAGGATGGCCCAGGTGCTTGGGCCCTGCACCCCATGGGAGACCAGGAAAAGCACCTGGCTCCTGGCTCCTGCCATCGGATCAGCGCGGTGCGCCGGCCGCAGCGCGCCAGCCGCGGCGGCCATTGGAGGGTGAACCAACGGCGAAGGAAGACCTTTCTCTCTGTCTCTCTCTCTCACTGTCCACTCTGCCTGTCAAAAAAAAAAAAAAAAAAAAAAAAAAAAAGAAATAGTAATGGTAAGATTGGGCATACTCGTCTTTTTCCAGATATTAGCAGGAATGCTTCCAACTTTTCCCTATTCAGTAAGATGCTGGCTATGGGTTTGTTATAGATTGCCTTGACTGTGTTGAAGAATGTTCCTTCTACACCCAATTTGCTTAGAGTTTTCATCTTAAAAGGATGTTTTATCAAATGATTTCTCTGTATCTACTAAAATAAGCATATGTTTTTGTTCTTCAGTTTGTTAATGTGATGTATTACATTTTTTGATTTGGGAATGTTGAACTATCCCTACATATCAGGGATAAATCCCACTTGGTCCAGGTGAATAATCTTTCTGATGTGTTGTTGGATTAAATTAGCTAGCATTTTGTTGAGAATTTTTGCAACTACGTTCACCAGGGATGTTGGTTTATAGTTCTCTTTCTCTGTTGTTTCTTCTTGTAGTTTAGGAATTAGGGCAATGCTGTCTTCATAGAAGGTGTATGGGAGGATTCCCTCCCTTTCAATTGTTTTGAATAGCTTGAGAAGAACTGGACTTAGTTCTTATTTATTTTATTTTTATTTTTAAAAAATGATTTATTTTAAAGGTAGAGTTACAGAGAAATAGAGGGAGACACACACAGGCAGAGAGAGAGAGAGAGAGAAAGAGAGAGAGAGAATCTTCCATTCACTTCTGGGTCTTCTGGACCCCAAGCACATGGGCCATCTTCCACTGCATTCCCAGAAACATTAGTAGGTAGCTGGATCAGAAGCTGATCAGAGCCGGCGCTGCGGCTCACTAGGCTAATCCTCTGCCTTGCGGCGCCAGCACACCAGGTTCTAGTCCCAGTCGGGGCACCAGATTCTGTCCTGGTTGCCCCTCTTCCTGTCCAGCTCTCTGCTGTGGCCAAGGAGTGCAGGGGAGGATGGCCCAAGTGCTTGGGCCCTGCACCCCATGGGAGACCAGGAGAAGCACCTGGCTCCTGCCTTCGGATCAGTGCAGTGCACTGGCCGCAGCGAGCCGGCCGCGGCAGCCATTGGAGGGTGAACCAATGGCAAAGGAAAGACCTTTCTCTCTGTCTCTCTCACTGTCCACTCTGTCAAAAAAAAAAAAAAAAAAAAAAGAAAAGAAAAAAAAGAAAAAGAAAAAAGAAGTTGATCAGCTGTGGCTTGAACTGGCACTCATATGGGATGCCGACTTAACAGGAAGCAGCTTTATCCACTAAACCACAATGCCAGCCCTTAGCTCTTCTTTAAATGTTTAGTAGAATTCTGTGGAGCCATCTGGTCCTGGGGTTTTCTTTTCTGGGAGGGTCTTTATTACTGATTCTATATGTTATTGGTCTGTTTAGGTTTTCCATGTCCTCATTACTAAATTTTGGTAGATTGTATGTGTTCAGGAATCTGTGGATTTCTTCTAAATTTTCCAATTTGTTGGCATACAGCTCTATGTAGTAATTCCTGATTTATTTTTAAATTTCTGTGGTGTGTTGTTACATTTCCTTTTTCATCTCTGTTTTTATTGATTTGGGTCTTTATCTTTTTTTTTTTGGTCAGTGGGTCAACGGTATATCAATTTTGTTTATTTTTTCAAAGAAAGCAGGTCTTGATTTCACTGATCTTTTGTATTTTTTTTGTTTCATTTTTTTATTTCTTCTCTGATTTTAATTATTTATTTCTTTACTCATTTTGGGATTGCTGTTGTTTTTCCAGGTCCTTGAGATGCACTGAAGGCTCATTTATTTGGTGCATTTCCAATTCTTTTTTTTTTTAAAGGTTTATTTATTTGAAAGCAGAGGTACACAGAGAGGTACAGACACACACAGAGAGAGGTCTTCCATCCACTGGTTCACTCTCCAAATGGTCACAATGGCTGGAGCTGAGCTGCTCTGAAGACAGGAGCTTCCTCCAGGTCTCCCACATGGGTGCAGGGGCCCAAGGACCTGGGCTGTCCTCTTCTGTTTTCCCAGACACATTCGTAGGGAGCTGGATTAGAGGTGGAGCAGTTCAGACTTGAACCGGTGTCTATATAAGATGCTGGCATTGCAGGCCAGGGCTTTAACATACAACACCACAGCCCCAGCCCCTCCAGTTTCTTGATGTAGGCATCAATTGCTATACACTTCCCTCTTAACACTGATTTTGCTATATCCCATGAGTTTTGATATGTTGTATTGTTTTTTTTAATTTATTTTCAGGAATTTTTTAAATTTCCCTTTGATTCCCTCTATGTCCCATTCTTCACTGAATATGTTGTTCAGTATATATGTGTTTATAGATTTTCTAGAGATTGAGTTGCTAACTCCAGCTTCATTCCATTATGGTCTAAAAAGATGCATGGTATAATTTCAATTTTTCTGAATTTCCTTAGACTTGCTTTATGGCTTAGCATGTGGTCTACTCTAGAGAAAGTTCCATGCACTGATGGAAAGGATATGTATTCTGCAATTTGGGATGAAAGGTTTGGTAGATATCAGTTAAGTCCATCTGGTTGATACTTTCAGTCAGCTCTATTGCTTCTTTGTCGATTTTCTGTCTAGTTGATCAGTCTATTGCTGAAAGTGGGGTGTTGAAGTCTCCCATTACATTGTATTGGAGTAAATGTCTCCCTTTAGATCCACTTACATTCATTTCAAACAGCCAGGCACCCTGGAATTGGGTGTATATACATTTATTATAGTCATATCTTCCTGTTGAATAGATCCCTTAATCATTACATAATGCCCTTCTTTTTCTCTTTTCACAGTTTTTGTGCTAAAGTCTATTTTGTCTGATAATAGGATGGCAACACATGCTCATTTTTGCTTTCTGTAGGCATGGAATATCTTCTTCCATCCTTTCCCTTTCAGTCTGCATGTATCTTTGTTGGTGAGATATGTTTCTTGTTGGCAGCAAATATATGGGTATTGTTTTTTAATCCATTCAGCCAGTCTGTACCTTTAATTAGAGAATTTAGGCCATTTACACTCAAGGATACTATTGATAAGTAATGACATGGCCCTGCTACTTTTTCATAAATATTCCTATTGTTTGCTATGGATTTCCTTTGTACTTTTACTGGGAGATTTTCTGCCTTCATATTCTTTTATAATGATGGCTATCATTCTGTTTCTGTGTGTAGCACACCCTTAAGCATCTTTTGTAAGGGTGGACGAATGGTGACAAATTCTTTCAATTTCTGTTTGTTTTAGAAGGTCTTTATTTCACCCTCATTCATAAATAAGAGTTTTGCAGGGTATAGTACTCTGGATTGACAGTTATTTTCTTTTGAGATTTGGACTATGCCTCTCCATTCTCTCCTAGCCTCTGGGGTTTCTGATGGGAAATCAGCTGTGAGTCTAAATGGAGATACTCTGAAAGTAATCTGGAATTTCTCTTGTGTACATTTTAGAATCTTTTCTTTATGTTTTACTGTGGAAAGTTTGACTACATACAAGGTGTCATGATGAAGATTTTTTCTGTCATATCTATTAGGAGTTCTGTGTGCCTCATGTACTTGGATGTCCCTTTCTTTATCCAAATTAGGTGATTTTTCTGTAATTACTTTACCGAATAGGCCTTCTAATCCGTTCTCTCTTTCTACATGTTCAGGAACTGCAAAGACCCATATGTTGGGTTATGATAGTATCTCATAAATCTTGAACATTGTTTTTAATTTTTCTAATTTCTTTTTTTTCTGAAATTTTCCAAAGATTTGTCTTCCAGCTCAGATATTCTTCTGCCTCAAAAGTCTGTTGTTAATGCTTTCCACTGTATTTTTTCACATCTTGAATTCATTTCAAATATTCCAGTTTGCTTCCTCTTTAAAATCTCTATTTCATAGGAAAATTTTCCCTCCATGTCATGTAAGAATTTAACTCTTGAACTTGCTTCTCATTGCTTCTGAGTATTCCTATGATCATTGTTTTGAATCCCTTTTCAGATATTTCATCAATCTCTTTGCCTTCACATTCTAATATTTACGTGTTTCTATGTTTCTTTGTGGAAGTCAAGTTGTCTTCCTTATTCTTGTTTCTTGAACTTCTGCATTTATTTTTAGCATTTGTGGAAATTCCTATTGGTTTTCTCCTCTGATGGCTTTTATCTTTGAACTATGCCTCAGTGGCTTAGTGGAGTGTCTGTTCTTTACCTAGAGGCGTGTGCTGGGTGTGGCCAGGGAGCTGTGATCAGTGCTCCAGGATGGGGTGATTATCCAGGGTGATAATCCAGGCATGGTAGATCTCCTTTACTGTCAGCAGAGTGGAGGGCATGATCACCTCTGTTGGTGTAATCACACTGTCATTTCCTCTCTTCCAAGGTGATCCATGCCCAGGGTTAGGCCACAGGGGGTACAACCCTCACCTGCTTTACTGCCTGAACTCCACAAAGTTCAGGAACTGTGCAGTCCTCAGTGTCATCAGGGTTCCCTCTGCAATGATCCATCCCAGGCAGTCATGGCGTTCTGAGCCTGTGACACCAGATACAGTGATTGCCCAGAGACCCTGCTACACCCCGTGCTCTATGACAGGATTGTACCTACTGTGTAGTCACAGAGTTCCCACCATCACAGTGTGCAAGGCTCCCACAGTCACAGGGTGCAGAGGATCCGCTCCATGCCAGTAGCCTGTCCCATCCACAGAGGGAGCAGAGACATTCCCAGTGCCAGGGGCAGGGGTGGGTGGGGGAGATTGTAAAATGCTTTAAGTAGGAAGAAACTGCAAGCTAAGGAACCCTATCTATCACAGTGGGTACTCAACTCATGAATTGAGTTGTCAAGAGGTAGGTGTTGTGGTATAGTGGGTTAAGCTGCCACTTGGGGTGTTATTTCTACACTGGAGTGCCTGGTTTGAGTCTTAGTTACTCCACTTCTGATCCAGCTACTTGCTAATGTGCCTGTGAGGCAGCAGATACAGTCCACGTAGTTGGGTCCCTGCCATCCAACAGGAGACCCGGATGGAGTTTCAGGTTCCTGGCTTTGTCCTGGCTGAGCCCTGGCTTTTGCAGACATTGGGGGAGGGAACTAGTGGGTGGAAATGCTTTTTTTTTCTTTTTCTCTCACTCACACTCTCACTCTGCCTTTTAAACAAATAAATAAGTTTAAAAACAACAAAGGAGTTGTCAAGGTGAGCATCTGGCCTGGTTGTTAAGACACTCTTTGGGACACTCACATTTCCTATCGGAGGGGGTGTCCAGGTTCAAGTTCCAGCTCTAGCTCCAGATTCTAGCCTCCTGCTAATGCACACACCTTGGGAGGCTAAAGGTGATGGCTCAATGTGTTGAGTTCCTGCCTTCCACATGGATGGGCAACCTGCACTGTGTTCTGTGCTTCTGACTTTGGGCTGGCCCAGTCCTGGCTGTTGTGGGTATTTGGGGGATGAACTAGCAGATGCGAGCTCTGTGTCTGTCTGCCTCTCAAATTAATTGTTTTTAAAGAACAGAGCTGTCTCTTGAAGAGAAGAGCACATCAAGCTTTGCCATACCACAACCTTGCTTCTGTCATAATTTCAGACTGGGGTCTCAGTTATCATAAAACACTAAAATGTATGACAAATAAAAAAAGATGGATATATGTTTTTGTTTTTGTTTTTGTTTTTTGACAGGCAGAGTGGACAGTGAGAGACAGAGAGAGAGAGAAAGGTCTTCCTTTTTACCGTTGGCTCACCCTCCAATGGCCGCCGCGGCCGGCGCATCATGCTGATCCAATGGCAGGAGCCAGGTGCCTCTCCTGGTCTCCCATGGGGTGCAGGGTCCAAGCACGTGGGCCATCCTCCACTGCACTCCCTGGCCACAGCAGAGAGCTGGCCTGGAAGAGGGACAACCGGGACAGAATCCGGCGCCCCGACCGGGACTAGAACCCGGTGTGCCGGCGCCGCAAGGCGGAAGATTAGCCTAGTGAGCCACGGCGCCGGCCTGATACATGTTTTTAAAATAAATAAGCACATGTATATAGAACACACTCCTTAGTGTAGTTCACTAACTGTGACACAAATACTTTATACTAATGTGAGTGTGAGTCATAGGGGAAGCTAGGCATGGCTTATAGACTGGGGCAAATGTATTATACTAATTTAAGACGTTTAACAACAGGGGAAGCTGCGCGTGGGCTGTATGGGAACTTTTTGCACCACTTCACAATCTTTGTTGTATAAATTTAAAATAATTCTGAAATAAAGTTTTTTTTTTTAAAGTAAGATTCCACTTTAAAGGCTCCTTTTGGGGGGTATTTTTGTGCACTGAACGGACTTTCTGAGGTGTCTAAAAAGTGTGCCCAGCAAAGCTTAGATTAAAGAGGGCTCTTCCTGGTAAATCCTGCAGTCAGAAGCAGAGCTGTCTTCATGGCTCCTTGGGCCTCCAAATGTCAGACTTAGAGCCATTTATTTCAAAATGCTGAACACTAACCCTGGGTGCATGCCTATAACCAAAAGATGCTGCTTCGAGAGTCAACACTTCTGACTTTCACTTTGTCTGGCGTCAAACTTGGGCTCCTGGGAGCGGAAACTTGACTGTTTGTTTGTGTGTCTGTTTGCTCAAATGGTAAAAAGACGTGGAAGGAAATCTTGACTCTACTTGAGCCAACCCGGAAAAAAGGAAACAACATTGTGTTTATTTAACAAGGAGGATTAAAGTAGGTGGCATTTAGGAGTATGCAATTCAATAATTTTTTAATATCTTTTTGAGCTTTAGTCCCTAGAAGAGTTAGGCTCTCGCGTTCTGGAAGGGATCCTGACACTGTCGCCGGGCTTGACCCCAGCCACTGGGAGTCAAGCGTTATTTTCTAAAGTTACAGGAATGGGCGGGCAGGATTCAGAGGGTCAAAGGCCCCCTTCCAGGAAACACACTCACGGAAGTGTGACCTCTGGGGAAATTGTGCGCTCCTGTGCGTCTGGCAAACACCTTCTCTGCTTTCAAGACAGCTCAAATGACACCCCTGGGAGGCCGTCTGGCTCCCCGGGCAGCTGTGTACTCTGCCCCCTGGGCTCTCTGAATTCTGCGCAAAACTCTCAAATGTCACTAACCACACTTTTCTTGGGCTATCTGTTTACATGTCTGAATTCAACGCAGCGAGGCTCTGTTCACAGGGCAGTGCCCCGACTATTTGCTGGGGCAATGTTAACATGGAAGGGCTCTGAGAAGACGAGCACACAGCCACCTGCCACTCTCCGAACGTGTGGTGGCAGAGACAGCAGGAAGGAGAGTGACCATGAACTCCTGCCTCGCTTGGCCTTGGTTCCCCCCACGCCCTCACATAGCACCTGGCGCGTAGCAAGCCCCATACATGTTAATGGAGGGAGAGAGGAAGAGGAGCAAGGGGAGGGGAACAGGCAGAAATGCCCACCCCCCTCCCTCGTGTAACTCCTGTCAAACCCATCAGTGGCGCTGCAGGTGGCACAGAGCAGCCAGGGGCGGCTCAGTCCTCCCTAGCACACAGCGCAGTGCATGGCTGTCACCATCAGATGGAGACGAGGCACCAATTGTTCTGCATCTAACTGCACTGCCCCCCGCCCCCCAGTGTCAGTGACCCCGCCTTCTCAGGAGGACTGCAGAAAAGAGACCCCGAGAGGTTGCCCACCCTGGACCACGGGCGATATGAACTCAGTTCTTGCAGTCTGCACGAGTGGACCGCAGCGGGCCTTCTGCTACCACACAAGGGCTCCACCAGAACGCGGGCCCCTCACACCTCGCTTGCTGCCCAGTTGCCTGCTCCCCCCACAGTGGCGTCTGCGCAGTGCGTCTTGGGTTACGTCCGCCAGATGGAGCGAGGACTCTCATTTCAAGTCTCCGCTGTCTGCACCCGCGGGCCCTCCCCGAGCAGCCGCTGCTACCCCAAGGGATGGCAGCATCACGTATTCCTCAAATTTTCATCTTCCACAGCCAGTATCATTTCACTCCCTGGGGAGGGACCTCGCTTTGTTGCTTAGGCTAGCAATATAATCCCCAGCTCTCCCGAAGCCAAAATATCCATTACAGGCTCATCTGGATGACGGCACCAATTGGAGTGGAGACCACTGGCACCACGGCCTACATCTAGGGAGGGGAAAGGCTGCCAGAGGGACCGAGCCTATGAGAGAAGTGGCATAAGGTGAAATCAAATCGCCCATTCCCTTTCACGTATGGAACCCTAATTGCAAGTGACAGACTTTTAACTTAACTCTAAACTGCTCTCTCAAGAGAGACCCACCAGCTGCTGTTGTGAGACTTTTCCTGAAGGATGGGGTTTTCTTCTTCTTCTTTTTTTTTTTTTGGGGGGGGGTCCTAATTAATTGGGTGTAAAGATTCCCATAGCACCCCCGCTTTGCCAGCATAATGATCAGCGGAGATTGAAAAAATAAATGATCTGTAATTAAAACAAAGCGTTTTACCTGGCGTGAGGAGTCCCATATTGTGTCATTCCACTTCTGCAAAATATAGAGAATAGGCAATGCGAAGAGACAGAAGGCAGACGGCAGCTGTGGGCAGGAGCCGGGAGGCGTGACTGCTCCTGTGCTTTCTGTGGTGGTGATGGAAGTGTTTTTGGAACGAGACAGAGGTGATGGTTGCTAGACACTGCGCATGTGCTAAATGCCGCTGACTTGTTCACTTTAAAACGGTTCTTTTGATGTTAAGTGAAGTTTGCTTGAATGTGAAATATGCGTTACAATGGAAGAATTCATCATTTCTCGTTGCTCTGTTCCCATTCCCTAGTGATACGTGGGATCAGGTAGGTTTCTCTGTTATTTTATTTATTTATTTATTTTTGGTTGTTTGTTTGTTTGAAGGGCAGAGTTACGCAGAGAGAGGGACAGAAAGAAAGAGAGCTTCCATCCACTGGTTTACTTCCAAATGGCTGAATGGTCAGGGCTGGACCAGGCAAAGTCAGGAGCCCCGGGCTTCTTCCTGATCGCCCACATAGGTGCAGGAGGCCAAGCACTTGGGTGGTCACCCATGGCTTTCCCAGACACATTAGCAGGGATCTCGACTGGAACTGGAGCAGCTGGGACTCAAACCAGTGCCTGTAGGGGATGCTGCCATTGCAGGTGGTAGCTTAACCTGCTATGCCACAGCGCTGGTCCTGGTTTCTTAGTTTTGATATCTGTCACCTTTTGGTTTTTCTAAGGAAAAGCTGTCTCTTCCAGGATCTGTAATTTAAACCCATTACACCTGCTTTGCTTGGCCCATGCAGCCTAACTCACGGTCATCGGTTCCAGGAGGAGAGAGCAGCAGCTCTTCGTCTGCAGTTCCCAGTACCAGCTGGCTCCTCACCCACGCAGACCGGTGCTGACCAGTCTCTACAACTCAGCGCAGCCTGTGCGATCCGGCTGAGCTGAGGGCAGTGGCATTCTGGGTGCTGACATCCCACCAAGACAATGGGCTGTTTTATTTTAGCAGAACTAAAGATAGACCTTGCTGTCTCTACACACTTCCAGGGTCAAAGAAAATAAGTGCTAAAAGAGAAAAGGCGGTCTTTGCAAAAAACAAACAAAACAAAAACCACCAAATTTCTTCTTCTTCCTCTTCTTTTTTTTCTGTACTAAGAAGAACATATGCTTCAACACCCAGAGCTGAAGCAGGCAGCTGTGAAGTGCACAGAGAAGCCCCAGTGCTTAGGGGGAGTAAGAACACATTTAGAACACAGGAAACAGAATGGGCCAGGCAGGCACTGCAACACAGTGGGTAAGCACTTGCTTGGGATGCTGGCGTCACACGCCAGAGAGCCAGTTCAAGTCCCAGGTACCCAGCTTCTGGTCCAGTTTCCTGCTAATGCATCCTGAGAGCCAGTGGGTGATGCTCCAAGTGCTTTGTCCCTTGTCATGCAGGTGGGAGGTCCAGATGCAGTTCCTGGCTTAGCTCAGCCCCAGCTGCCGTGGGCATTTGGGGACTGAACCAGGGAATGGAAGATCAATCTCTCTGCCTTTCAAGTAGATGAAAATGTTTTTTTAAAAAGTTGCTTTGAGAGAACAGACCTTGAAACCTCAGGATAAGGTAACCAAAACATACTTAGGAAAGGCATGTAGAGGGCTGCCCAGTCTTACCCAACTCCACATCCCACTCCCAACACACACACACTGTGCAGTCGGGGCCCTGGGCAAGCCCTGAGCAGCCGTCTTCTGAAACGTCGCATGTCTCTTGAGCTCCCCTTTTTGATGTATCTCTAAACTCCCTGCTTGTGACCAGCGACATCAGCTTTCCTACTCCAGCTCCGTCGCATCCCCCAGAGTGAGCTCTCCTCCACCAAGATTTATACACCTTCCTCTGACACGACTGCCTCTGGGGGCTTCATCCCCACTGCGCTCGGCCCAGGCGCACCCACGGGGAAGTGGCCAGCTCTGCTCTGTGCCTCCTTCTCCTTCTGAGGTGTATCCCTCATGACTGTGCCCAAAATGAGCTCCAGTGTGGATTCAGACTCCCAAATGGCTACACAGGCTTCATACTTAGGAGGAATCTGAAAATCTGATGAAATCTAATGAAAAAGCAATCTATTAAATGCTTTCAAAATCCCCTAATTCTATTGCAATAGGCTGATTCAGAGGGAGATAGAGAGATAGATAGATTCCTCCCATGTTGTAATCCAGCATAAAAAAACATGTGTTTCCATCACACACTGTTCTACATGCTACAGAGATTACAGCACCATTTTCCTAGAAAGCTACCCGAAAGAGAGGAAGCATCTGCTCCCATTGTTTGTCATGCTATGAGAGGAGACGCCAAATGGGGACTAGGCCGTGGAGCGAGTTTCCACCCTGCCTTCAACAGGCACGCTGAGACACAGCTTCCGCCGTGAGCTGTCCTAGGGCCAAGCAGTGCAGGCCAGGCCTGCAGTGTGCAACGCGCCCTGTGCCAGCTTCCTGTTGGCTGCACTTCAGTGTCACAGCCACCGCACCACATGAAAGGCACAGGAAAATCACACTGGCCCAGCTCTTTTGATCACTGACCCTGACCCCGAGCCAGTCATCTGAGCTTTCTGGGCCTGTTTCCCTGAGCGTAGCGTGGGAACTTAGCTACCGCTTATTGTTTCAGAGGGCTGTGCTGCGCGCCTCACAAAGTTGAAATCCTGACCCTGGTGTCACAAAATGTGACCTTATTTGGAGATTGGAGCACAGTGGGCGTTTACTCCAGTGTCTGGCATCCTTGGAAGAAGAGGGAGGAGACTCGTGGGCAGCCAGGCGTACAGCGAGAGCAGCAGGTGTCGGGAGGGAGAGCCTGCAGTGACAGAGCTGCAAGCTGAGGCGTGCCAAGGATGCCAAGACCGCCTCTGGCTAGGCAGAGGCGAAGAAGGCTCCCCATGCATGTCTCCGAGGGAGCACAGCCCCAGCTTGATTTTGAACTTCTAGCCCACAGAACTGCAAAACAATACAGCTCCGATGTTGTAAGCCACCCGTGTGCGGTGCTTTGCTGTGGCAGCCCTAGCAAAGGAATATGGTGGTGGATGGAGGTCTAATTTATTTTGCATGTCTCTGCGCATTGTCACTGCTGAGGGAACACGCTTCTCTCTGTGACCACTAGGTCTGAATGTGTCCCCTGAAACAATTTCTGAGGCAACAGTGCTGGGCGGTGGGGCTGATGAGAGCTGGGTAGGTTGTGAGCACTGGGCCTCCAGAGTGCGTAAATGTCATTATCGTGCAGCGAGCTATCGTCTGCAGAGCGAATGGGTTTCTCGCCCTCTCTTGCTTTTCTGCCTTCCACCATGGGATGATGCGGGTCGAGGGATCTCGCCAGGTGTAAGTGCAGTGCTCTTGGACTTCTTATTCTCCAACTCTGAGGCAAATCAACCTCTGAACTCTATAAACAAGCCAGTCTCAGGAGCTCTGCCACAGCAACAGAACACGAACTCTGACAGTATCTAAAACAAGGAAATTCCAGCATTTCCTCCGAACCTAGCGCCTCTCCACGCTCACGCCAGCCGGCACACCGCCTGCGCTCCCTTCTGAGGTCTTTGCATCAGTCATTTCCTTCTTGCCTTGACCATACACTTGACCCCTTTTCTCCCCCACGGAGGCCGCCTCTGCCCAAAGCACTGGGCACTGTACTTCGGCCCCTCCCATTTGGAAGCCCCCCTGCCTTTTACCCTGCTATGCTTTCCCTTTTCGCTTGTTGCCATCGGCTTCTCAAACCCTGCTGATGCACTTAGCGTGTGCATCCCTCCACACTGAACCCGAAGCTCCACCAGGCCAGGGCTGGAGCGGCTCTGTGGGTTCATGGGAGCAAGCAGCTGAGGCCACTCCTATTAGGGGCTTGACAAAAAATTCTTGAAAATTTCATCATACTTTTTTAAAAAAGATACTTTATTATTACAGAAGCTATACATATACATTGTTAAAAAAATTGAAAAAATTTTAAAACTTCCAATTCCCACCATTCCAATTTCTCAAATTATTGTAAACAAGAGCATATTTTTTAAATTTTAATAATCAATCCTTATCTAAATATATTAAAGATATTCACAATATAATCAATAACAATTAAGCTATCTAAAATTAAATCTTTTAAATTTGATGGGTATTTTACACTTAGAATACACCCCCGTTTGGATGCTAAACTAAAAAAAATTTTGAGGAGGCCAGCATTTGGTGCTGGTTAAGACACAGCTTGGGACAATGATACCCCATATGGGAGTGCCTGGGTTTGAGTCCTGACTACACTTTTAATTCCAGCTTCCTGCCAAAGCACACCCTGGGAGGCAGCGGGTGATGGCTCAAGTACGTGGGTCCCTGCCACCCACATGGGAGACCTGGATTGAGTTTCCCAGGCCTGGCTGTTGCAGATATTTGGGGGAGTGAAATAGCAAATGGGAGATAGCTCTGTCTCTCTCTGCCTTTCAAATAAAAAACATCTTTTCATTTAAAAAATTCATTTTAAATGTTTTAAGAGAGTGGTTTTTACGTTAAGGGATGACTCCCCAGGGGGTCCCATAGCCTACAGGGAAATGTACAGTAGGCAGCACGCTCAGCTTACAAGGCCTGGTATGTGGATTAAAGCAAATAACATATTCAAATAACTGAAATACAATGCTTGCAAACAATAGTCGCTATTTTCTTTCCTTTGATCTTATCATTAACTCCCATCCCTTCCCCCAAATTCTAAAAAGTTGGCAGCAGAGAGCTACAGCCAGAGGAATGGTCAGATGCTGTTCTCAGAGAAGGGGCAGACAGGGAACGCCTCCTTCCGCCCAGCACTCGGAAGTCCAAGCCCCCAGACTGAAAACATCAAGTTCTAAGGTCCCCAAACACTAGGAGACACGAGGCCACTATTCCACAGAACTTTATACTAGCAACAAATAAACAATGCCCGTTACATTTTAAAACTTCATGCCCTCCCATTTCAAAGCCTGTTTCTATGAAATTTCTTTTATACATGGAAGAACTGGGGTTCTGAGAATTTAAGCGACTTGTTTAAGTTTACTGAGCTACCAAGTAGAAGAAAGAACTGGGCATTAAATCTAGAATTAGGATCATCAGTGACAAGGATCATTTAACCTATATTTGGTGAAATACTTACCGAGGATACTTTAAAACATGTGTGGGAGAAAGGAAATAAAAGATGTTGATTTTGGTACAAAAATTTTGAAAGTCACCCACAACTTTTCATAAGATGCATTTTTCCATGACCTTTTTGAAGACCCTAGTACTCTTCATTTCTGGACGACCAAGAAATGACCCACTCTAACACTTGCTCCGTAAGGTGCCTCCCACCCTCCTCAATACAAGTGACTTACCTATTCCAACAGCTCCGGGTCCTGTTGTTGGGCAACTCGCCACCAGAATCTTCTTCTTGTAAAAAGGAAAATTCCCCTCCAGTGGTCAAGTGTGTCTGCAGACGGGATCCTTTTCTGGAAGACCCTGGGAATCACTGCTCTGGCGAACGGCTGAGGAAAAACAAAACAGCAAGAACTTCATGGCTTAGTCCTCTCGTGGGAAACCTTTGCAATCAATCTCTTTTTCATCTCACCCTTTGGCAGAAGTCGGCATGAGTCAGGGAGGAAGGCTTTGCTTCTCCACCCCCGAGGCTTCGAATCAGGTTTGTTAATATTAAATTTTCATCACTTAGCCCACACTTATTGAGGGGCTTTAATAGTGTTATTATAACATGTCACTGCTTTTGAGGGGGATGAAGAGAATGATATCTAGGAATATGGAGACTTCCGTATTTTGCCACACAGAACTCTCACATTTATCCATCACGGTAGTTTGGCTAGAATTCAAAGACCTGGAAGACACAAATTCAATCTAGCCGAGTCTGAAGGCAGGAACCATCAGCTCTCTCCTCCTCCAGAGACATCTTTTTTCTCAAATTCAGCTCACAAGGTTACCTAGGTTAATGATCGCTGTGTGGGCAGGACAAGCACACCCCCTCTACCCCTGCCTGAACTGAAGGCTGAACTGGCAGCCAGGAAACAGCCCGATGCGAACATGCCCTCTGCAAAACGCAGTCCAACAAGACAGCATCCCGGGGCAATGACACAGGATGAAATCACCCCACATCTCAGGATGGCAACAGACGTCTGGACTCTGGGAGGAGTCACGGGCCCAGGGAGAGACTTAGTTCTGGCCATGAGAATCATCCCATAGCAGACACACTACAGAAGTGGGATTAAAAAAACTACTTTAAAGACTTGTTAAATGACAAGGCAGTCAGCATGCAAGTGGCCAAGATCGTAGGGAGAAGAGAAATAATAATTATAGCAATCAGATATGCTGTACTATTTTTCCTTTTGAGACATCTATGGATTTTGAAGATGCACCGGGCAAAACTGCGGAGAAGTCCAGCAGAGAGGGGCTATTCAGAGGCCCAGGAGGGGAGGGGACTCTGTGTCCCACTCTCAGGCTATGGAGATCCCAGGGAAGTGAGCACAGCACTGTGTCTTTGATGCCTGTGTTCAATGATAGGTGATGAGACCAGGCGGAATGCTGCAGAGCTATCCAGGGACTGGACTGCTTCACAGTACTGGGGAATGAAAACGACAGGAGTCCCGGCACACATCTCCTGCTTTCAGTAGCCCTGACGGGTCACATCCTAGAATACAGACCTAAGAACTGCCAGAACCCAGCGTTAGCTCAGTCCCTCCGTGGACTAAGAAGGTCTGCCGTATTCTGCTTATCAGAAGCAAAAGTAAGTTTTCTTCAGGAAAAACATCCTCCACAGCATCTAGGATGCTTTAAAAAAAAAAAAAGATTTATTTATTTGAAAGTCAGTTACAGAGAGAGAGAAGGAGAGGCGGGAGGGGGGGTCTTCCATCTGCTGGTTCACTCCCCAATTGGCTGCAATGGCCAGAGCTGGGCTGATCCAAAGCCAGGAGCCAGGAGCTTCTTCCAGGTCTCCCACATGGGTGCTGGGGCCCAAGGACTTGGGCCATCTTGTACTGCTTTCCTAGGCCATAGCAGAGAGCTGGACTGGAAGTGGAGCAGCTGGGACTTGAACCAGTGCCCATGTGGGATGCCAGCACTGTAGGTGGCGGCTTTACTGCTACACCACAGCACTGGCCCCGGGTGTCTGTCTTTAAACACTCAGTTTTGTCTCTGAGATTCATCTATACTGGTAAGTATACCAATAGTTTGTCCCTTTTATTACTGAAAAATTTTTTCACTATAGGAAAATATCAGGTTTTTTTATTTTTTTATTTTATTTTTTTTTTTTTTGACAGGCAGAGAGACAGAGAGAAAGGTCTTCCTTTTCCGTTGGTTCACCCTCCAATGGCCACTGTGGCCGGCGCACCACGCTGATCTGAAGCCAGGAGCCAGATGCTTCTCCTGGTACCCCTTGCGGGTGCAGGGACCCAAGGACTTGGGCCATCCTCCACTGCACTCCTGGGCCACAGCAGAGAGCTGGACTGGAAGAGGAGCAACCGGGACAGAATCCGGCGCCCTGACCAGGACTAGAACCCGGTGTGCTGGCGCCACAGGTAGAGGATTAGCCTATTGAGCCGTGGCACTGGCCAGTTTTTTTTAAAAAATATATCCTCCTATGAATGGACACTTGTTTCCATTTTGGGGCTATTGTGATAAAAGGGCTATAAATATTCTTATACAAGTCTTTTTGTGAACACACTTTCATCTTGGGTACATCCTGCCAAACACTATTCCAAAATGGCAATGTGCCAGGCATACTCTCATCAGTCTTGTGGACATTTGGTGTTGGCAGATTTCTAGTTTGAGCCACTGTACTAGGACCCCTACAACTTGGTAACAAAGACAAACAACCCAATTTTTTAAATGTGCAAAGGAACTGACTAGACATTTCTCCAAAGAAGATACACAAATGCCAGTCAGCCAATGGAAGGGCGTTCAACGCATCACTAATCATGAGGGAAATGCAAATCAAAACTACAATGAGACACTGGATTTTACCCAGTATAATGGCCATTATAAAACAAAGAAAATAAGTGTTGGTGGGATACGGAGAAACTGGAACTTAGTGTGCACACGGGTGGGAATCTAAAACGGCAAAGTTGCTGTAGGAAACTGCATGGTGGTTCCTTAAACAATCAAATACCGTACGATCCAGCAATTCCACTTCTGGGGAGATATGCAAAAGAAGTCAAGGCAAACAGATTTCTACAAATCCTTAACAAGTAGGCAAACTGGCAAATATAGAACCCACAAACTGTGAGGTTTGGCTATTTCTATGTATGATGTCAAGTCTGAAATCTGGTTTTCCTTTCTAAAATTTCTCCCCATTTACACAGCTACAAACAAACGTCATAACTGGCAGCAAGGTGCTAGCTAAGCTAAACCAGCTTCCTGGAAGCCCATCTGATGTGGAGGAAGCAACTCACGAGTTCTCCACTAAACCTTTGTATTTGGAAGCTCACCCTTTCTCACTTCCTCCAAGAGAACTTCACAGGACAATCGCAATATCGAAAGTTTGCTTGTAAGTCAAGAATGAATATGTCCATGCACATTTTTTAAAGACAAGAACAAAAGCAGCGAGACTGAGGCAGTATGTCTGGTGCCACACACGAGAGGCTGCCGGGCAGGATGAGGGAGAAGGAAGTACAAGGCGATGTGTCAGTGACTTCAGAGCGGGCACACTCAGGGGGACGCTCTGCGCAAGAGGTGAAAAGTGGACTGGTCACTGGCCATGGACGTGGGTAGGATGCTTCACACCCCTGCTGCCTAGAGCGGCACCCTAACAAACAGGTGCCAGGAGTCAGTGGCCTGTACTCTGAGCCCTGCACCCCGTAGTCAGGACACTATCAGTGGGTTCCCTTTCCTTCTGTAAGTCACGATGCCCATGACCTGGCACTGGGGAACAGACTGGAGCAGAGAAACCACAGCTGAGTGATCCAGGCGGCTTCTGCCCGGGGTAGTCACGGTGCTGCGTGCAGGTTCCGGCCGGGCGGAGTTAGGTTTCTTTCCGATGACTCAGTCTTGCAGGCAGATACAAGCGCGCTCGGAGAGCGTCCTCTCGGCCCATTCTCAATAGCAACTAGCGGGAGAAGCGGTGACGTCGGCTTTGGTGGCTCTGCTGGAGAGCCGGTCCTGAACGGTGATGCTAGCCCTCCTTTTCCCGCCACCTGAAAGCCTCCAACCTGCCGGCGTGGTGCGGCAGGAACGATCTGCACTTCAGGCCAGGAGGCCTCCATCTCAGTCTTGGCTGGATATGAAATGATTTTAAGTTGTTTCTCTTTCTCTTCCACCTTCATGCACTAGCAGGCAAACGGAGATCCTGCTCGTCCATACCTGCCTTCCCCAGCCTCTTACCCAGCAGCGCTTTGGGGAACATGCAGAGGCAAGAGATCCACTTGGCCGAGTGGTTGAGTGGTTGGGGACTTAAGGGTGGCGCTCTCACCCAGCACTACCGGCCCACCACAAACGGTCCAAGTGCGCAACCCGGCATCCTGGCTGCCCATCGACATGCAGGACGGATCTTGACTCGAAGCCTCCCTTAGTTTGCATGAACAGGAAAGAAAACCCATGGCTTTCCAGAACCTTCCACTTAACCTAAGTCATGGCACAGAAAAGTATCCTTGCAGATGTGTTATCCACAGCAGGATCAAGGGTTAAAAGTGCCCACCACCAGCTCAGACCTTATCATTTTCTACTACTCCTCTGCAAAGAAAATGCTCCTTAGCCAGGCTGCAAATGTGCTAATCTGCAGGTTTACTGCTACTGTTAATCCACATTTAATGTCTTCCTATGTTAGCTGCTATTATCCCACTACTATTCTCTCCATAAACCCTAAATCAGTTCTGATCCCACCATCCTACTCAGATTGCACTTCTGAAAGTCACCAATAACCTCTGAATCATATACGAAAATCACTGCTCATTTGATGTTCACCTTGACACCCCACTCTTCCATTTATAGCCCCTACTATGTGATATGTTTACAGCCCCTACTATGTGATACTGCTAGCTGGACACCACTACCTGGAATCTGCTCTTTCTTTAGTTTCCTTGATACTGTGTCCTCCTGTTTTTTTTTTTTTTTTGTTTGTTTTTTTTTTTTTTTGACAGAGTGGACAGTGAGAGAGAGAGAAAGGTCTTCCTTTTTGCCGTGGTTCACCCTCCAATGGCCGCCGCGCACTGTGGCCGGTGCACCACGCTGATCCGAAGGCAGGAGCCAGGTGTTTCTCCTGGTCTCCCATGGGGTGCAGGGCCCGAGGACTTGGGCCATCCTCCACTGCACTCCCGGGCCACAGCAGAGAGCTGGCCTGGAAGAGGAGCAACCGGGACAGAATCCGGCGCCCCAACCGGGACTAGAACCCGGTGTCCCGGCGCCGCAAGGCGGAGGATTAGCCTGTTGAGCCACGGCGCCGGCCTCCTGGTTGTTTTCAACCCTCTACACACTCTTTTTCTCCTCTATTGCTAAATCTTCAAAGCAAAACAAATATCTATTCATCACCAGCAATAATAATGATAGTACAGTGCTTCTCAAACACCTGCTATTTGACCCCTTCCTTCTCTGTGATTCTTCATGCTAGTTAGTCTGAGAAAATTTGTTTCTCTCTTTGAATGTCTCTTTACACTGATACCCCTGTCATCACCCTAGTTTAGTGTCTTCTCATCTGCAATATTCGGTGGCTCAGTGTTCCTGCTTCTGTTGTCCTCTAAGTGTTACTGCCATATTAACTCAGCAGATTCCACCAATATTAAATTACTCCCTTTTGACCAAATGTACAATGACCCCCATGATTCACAGAAAAAATTTTCAAGTGAGTCTGGCATCCCGGGCCCCACATCCCTACTCCTTTTCTATCCCCAGCACTACTGGCCCACCACAAATGGTCCAATGTGTGCAACCCAGTGTCCTCGCTGTCCCATCGACGTTCAGGACGGCTCTCGACTCAAAGCCTCCCTCAGTTTGCATGAACAGCAAAGAAAACCCACGGCTTTCCAGAACCTTCCACTTGACATCCCTGTTCACCTGTGTCTCCTGAGCATTACTGCCGACAAAGCAACCACCCAGGCAGGATCCCATCAAGATCCCACATTCTTCAGGGCTCAGTGGATTCCATTCCCAGGAAGCATGGGAAAGGCAGGGAGTCGCTGGCTGAGAAATGCAGAGGCTCCTGTGTTCTGATGTTGGCAGCAGAACATCACTCTGTTCCAGAGGGTGGAGGGGGAAGAGGAGGAAGGGCAGAGGAGCGTTTTTGTTCTGCTCCCTGCAGAAAGTACAAACAGAACCTGAGCATCACACACTGAACTCACGCTACTCTCTTCAGTGCAGTAGCTCCCAGGTAAAGACCTCTGAACTTGTTCGAATAACAGATGAGTAAAATGATCTGCTCCTTCATTTTCAGCTTCTCAAAGGCAACCGTTCACAAGCACATCCTAGGAAATAGACTCCATCTCCCCGGCACTTGGCTGAAGAGTAAATGCCAAGTAATTTCCTATATTCTTAAAGGACAACCTAGGGCTCAGGCACGAATCTGTGTACGAGGCATGGACATGGAGTACGGAACAGGCCTCCACCAATCCCTTCCTGTTGAGAGTCCTGTTCCCTGAGCTCACACCACATGACGAAAACTATATTCTAGTACAGTCGTTATGGAAAGCAGTGTGGCGATTCCTCAAAGAAAACAAAGACTAAATACACATACACCATGTGACCCAGCTTGCCCACTCTGGGGAGTGCACCCATAGGAAGTGAAGTCAGCCTACGGAGGAGGTAGCCACACTCTCACGTTCATCGCAGTGTAACTGAAAACAGCAAAGATGCAGACACAGAAAATGTGGTATAAATACACACTGGAATATTACTCAGCCATAAAAAGACTGAAATCCTTCATTTTGCCACAGAATGTGTTCACTGGCGATCAGACCCTGGGAGGCAGCAGCAATGGCTCATGTGATTGAGTTTCTGCCACCCATGGGGGAGACCTGGATATGTTTCAGACTCTGGGCTTTGAGCCATTGTTGCCAACGGATGTGAGGGGTGTGTGTGTGTGTGTGTGTGTGTGTGTGTGTGTAAGGTTTGCCTCTACAATAAATAAATACATCACTTTTTTTTTTTTTTTGGACAGGCAGAGTTAGACAGTGAGAGAGAGAGAGAAAGGTCTTCTTTCCGTTGGTTTACCCCCCAAATAGCCGCTACAGTTAGCACACTGCGCTGATCCGAAGCCAGGAACCAGGTGCTTCCTCCTGGTCTCCCATGCGGGTGCAGGGCCAAGCACTTGGGCCATCCTCCACTGCCTTCCTGGGCCACAGCAGAGAGCTGGACTGGAAGAGGAGAAACCGGGACAGAATCCAGCGCCCCAACCGGGACTAGAACCCAGGGTGCCAGCGCCACAGGCAGAGGATTAGCCTAGTGAGCTGCAGTGCCAGCCTACATCACTTTTAAAAACCATGCTCCCTCTTTATTGTTTTTTCTCCAGCAGTTGTGATAGACTTCCATGGATCCATCTGCACCCAGCCCTTGAGGAATCTTCCAAGTTTCTATAATGCCTTTCGGTGGGTGTCTCCTCAACATAAGTAGTCTGTAACCTTTAATGATGTGATCTGCTTTATACATCGGTTGGTAACGTCAGCTGCTGAATGCTGATGGCCTTCTCCTACAGAAACGACGTGATCAGCAGCCATCAGGTCCTCAGACTGGCTCTCACTCCCTTCTGTGGTGACACCGCCGCAGCAGTATGAAAGGAGCCCAGCACCATGCACTCTTGATCCCCTTGATCTGAAAGCAGGCAGGAACCAATGGTTCCACTTTCTCCCCTTTCCAAGGATCCTTTGCATATACAACAACACGCACCTGTGTAGGAACACATGCATGTTTGTGTGTGCTCAACCCTCTCCCCCCTTTATTCTGAACATAAAAGTCAGATGTAGGTATCTGGGGCTGGTGCTGTGGTGTAGTGACTAAAGCCACCATCTGCAACGCTGGCATCCCATATGGACACTGGTTCGTGTCCTGGTTGCTCCATTTCCGATCCAGCTCCCTGGTTATAGCCTGGGAAAAGCAGTGGAGGATGGGCCAAGTACTTGAGGGCCCTGCCACTCCCATGGGAGACCCAGAAGCTCTGGGCTCCTGACTTCAGCCTGGCCATTGCAGCCATCTAGGGAGTGAACCAAAGGATGGAAGAGTTTCTCTCTCTCTCTACTCCCTGCCAAAAAACCACACTCTTTCATTTAAATATATATTTTTTAAAAATACAAATGTCCCATTTCTGGACATATCCAAAGGGTTTTAAATAAGTCTGTCTGAGAGATGTCCACTCGCCCAAGTTCACTGCACCATCACTTACAGTAGCCAAGTCGCGGAATCAACTCAAGTGTCCACTAATGGATGAATGGACAAAGAAAATGTGGTACACCCACGTCATGGAAAGTTATTCTGCCTTAAAAGAGAAATTTACCATCTGAGACAAACACGGGTGAGCCTGAGGGGCATTATACTCAGTGAAGTGGGCTAGGCACAGAGGGAGCACTGAAAGTTCTCACTTACATGTGGACTTCCACAACTGAGCACGTGAGAGAGTAGAGTGGTGACCGCCAGATGTGGGAGAGTGAGGGATGGAGAGAAGCTGGTCAGAGGGTGCAACGTTCCCGTTAGGAGTAAGAAGTGTTGAGTATTTGAGATGAGCTATGCATTAACTTCCTGTCTTGATCCAATGATTCCATGTTGCACACAATCATCCCATACTGTATGCATTAGTTCATGTTACCACTTTATATCTCATAACTATATACCACTACAACTTGTTACACCCAGTTTTAAAAGTGAGCCTCAGCACATCTTATCCTACACTGGTCTGCTCCCTGTGACAAGGTGTCTTGGAGATGGCTGCGTATCAGTACAGTGTAGAACTCCATGTCCTTCTTACTAACTCTACAGATACAGCACGGCTTCCCCCTAAAAAACACCAGTGCTAACTTACAAGTGTATTGATCACTTCATAAATTGGGTAATAAAGGTAAATTTAAATTTCCTTTTTTTAATTGTAAAAGCAGTAAATAACTATCGAAAAAAGAAAGAGAAAACAAGAAACGAAAAAAAAAAAAAAAAACACCTGTCCAGTGTACTTCTTCCAAGACAGTGTTCTTCAAGCCTGGTGATGAGGCCATCATAGCAGAGTCACCTCAGGGCTCGCCACACGCGCCAGAGAAGCCGGAGCACCGCCCCAGGCGCCCGCGATCAGGTGTCCTGAGTGTGGGGCTTTCGTCCTGCAAGACCTGCAGGGGAAAACTGCAACCCGAAGGCCTTTCCTATTTTACAAGCAGTTCTCATGCTCCCAATTGTTTTTCACCTTTTACAGCTAATGTTTTATAGTTTCCCCCCTTTCCCATGTTCCAGTTTGTCCTTGCCACCATCATTCTGATCGCCTGCACAATACTGCACCGAATGACTGTATCTTAATTATCTGTGCATCTGTTGTTAACTTTTTGCAACCCTTCCATTAGATGCACTCTCGCTCTGTGACTCTTTCAAATAAATAAATAAAGCTTAAAATAAAATAAAGTAAAATACCAC
Source organism: Oryctolagus cuniculus (assembly GCF_051225735.1). Lineage (NCBI taxonomy): Eukaryota > Metazoa > Chordata > Mammalia > Lagomorpha > Leporidae > Oryctolagus > Oryctolagus cuniculus. The sequence goes on from NC_142874.1 coordinate 138,022,872, forward strand.
TGCAACAGCTATGTTTGCTGCATATAATTTTTCTCGTTATTTCCTCAAGTAATACAGGTAGGAAAATTAGGTTAAAAGGAACATATACAGTTAAGTCTCAGAATGCAAACTGCCTTCCAAGTTTTATTAATTTCTATCTCTATTAGCAATGCACTAGTTTTTAAAAATTTTTAAAAATCTAGTAACAGGAAGATACTGTGAATTTGCAACTTTCTTAGTTACATATTGCTGTGTCCCCGAGTTACACAGGTTTTCTTCTCTCCCATTAATAAAAATTTGGGAGGCTGGCATTGTGGCATAGCAGGTAGGACCACTGCCTGCAATACTGGCATCCCATATGGGTGCTGGTTCAAGTCCCGGCTGCTCCACTTCCAATCCAGCTCTCTGCTAATGCACCTGTGAAAGCAGCAGAGGCTGACTCAAGTGCTTGGGCAACTCCTTCCTTGTGGGAGGTGGGGATGAAGCTGCTGGCTTCTAGCTTCAGCCTGGTCCACTGCTGGCTGTGGGGGCCATTAGGGGAGTGAACCAGTTCTCGCCCTCTTTCTTTATAACTGTGACTTTCAAATCAAATAATAAACCATTTTTTTAAAAAATAAAGATTTGAAAGCTATTTGGTTCCATCTGGAAATATGTAATATAAATTTTAAAAATACTTCATAAAAGTATAGTGATCAAACTCAAGAAAAAATGCTAGTTCATTAATTTAAGGGAACTCTTAGATGAATAAAGGATACACTGGTTTATTTTTTGCATCTTTTTGTTGGAAATTTGGACTGACATAAAATAATTATATGTATTTATGGGGTACTAGATTGGTTTGTTTGCAACTTTCATTGTTATTAAAGATTTATTTGCAACTTTCTTGTTAAAGATTTTTTTTTAAGATTTTATTTATTTATTTGAGAGGTAGAGTTACAGACAGTGAGAGAGAGAGAGAGAGAGGTCTTCCATCTGCTGGTTCACTCCCCAGATGGCCACAACAGCCAGAGCTGCAGTGATCCAAAGTCAGGAGCCAGGAGCTTCCTCCAGGTCTCCCATGTGGGTGCAGTCCTTGGGCCATCTTCTACTGCTTTCCCAGGCCATAGCAGAGAGCTGGATTGGAAGAGGAGCAGCTGGGACTATAACTGACACCCATATGGGATGCCGGCGCCGCAGGCACGGCACCAGCTCTAGATTTATTTATTTTATTTGAAAGAGTTAGAGACTCCCATCTGCTGGTTCACTCCCCAGATGGCCACAACAGCCAGCACTGGGCCAGGCCAAAGCCAGAAACTCAATCTTGATTTCTCAATATGGGTGGCAGGGGCCCAACCACTTGGATCATCTTCTGCTGCTGTCCCAGGCACATTAACAAGGAGCTGGATCGCAAGTAGAACAGCCAGGACTTGAACCAGTGACCATATGGGACGCCAGTGTTACAGGCAGCAGCCTAACCCACTATGCCACAACACCAGCCCCTATTTGCAACTTTCTAACTGATACAATATTTATACTTACTTATAGGGTACAGTATTACAATTGATAAGATGTATACAATGTATAATGACCAAACCAGGGCAAGTATTCCCATCTCCTCAAATATTATCATTTCTACGTGTTGGGAACCTTTAAACTCTTCCTGCAGTTACTGTAAAATGCACATGTAGTAATCGTGGACTCCAGTCACCCCACTGAGCTACTGAACATTTAGAATGACTCCCACCTCTCTGCGTTCTGGCGCCCATCTCACGTTGCTTCATAGACTCATTTCCTTCGGGATTGCTAACATAAAAAAATGATAATTCAGCTCAGTACACGAAAGCACTTCACATAAACTAACTCACTTAACTTCACAACATCTGTGTCTCTGGAGAAAAGAAATATATCATTTACCGATATTTATCGTTTTAAACTTGCATCACTGTCGTAGGATCTTTTCGCCCTGGCGGCCCCTGGAGGCACCGCCACATCGTCTTCATCTACCTGGCACAGAGAGGGTGCTCATGAGGTCTCTCAGGCTGCAGGTGGCACGGGGTAAGGACCCAGTGCCCTCGAGCAGGGATGGCAGATTCTAGCCCACTGATTGCATCAGGCTCGTGGCCTGTTTTTGCCAATACAGTTTCACTGGCAGTCAGCCAGGCCCTTTGCAGAAGTACTGTCCATGCTGCTTTGGCTCCTCTACAGCAGAACTGAGCACTGGCAGCAGGGACTAAAAACGTGTACCATCTGGCCCCTTTCAGCAAACCACTGCCAGTGCCCGCCTCTCAGGCACAGCACCCTACCCAGACCACCACGCCCAGCAGGGCTCTGGCTGCTTCTAAACTGTCAGCTATCACTAGACCCCAGACTTCCAGACAGGGTCTTGAATTCCCCATCTTTTTTTGTCCCCTACCATAAAAGAATAATACCTAGACACGCCAGTCTTCAATAAACACACTTCATCAGAAAGTGAACTTGCATTAGGTGAGCTCTTGCTGGGTAATTCGTCTGAATTAATTCTGATGAACTACTTGTTTCTTTCGTAGGACATCACAAAATGGCAAACATTTTGGGCACAAAATGCCAGTGACTTAATTTTTAAAAACTCCAAGCTTAGAAATAAAATCTACCCATCTCTGATCCTGAATCATGCTTTTCACCAAAGTGACATTTGCAGTCTCGCCTCCCCGGTTAGCCTGCGTTTGGTATCAGCTACACGGATGGATAAGCAGAAGGGTGCCAAGCGCAAAACAGGCGGCAATGGTTTAAAAAAGAGACATTTCATTTGCCAGAAAAGTGAAGTCTGGTGGGCATATGTAACAGAACCGTTCTCGTGCTTCAAATGACATCAATCTGTGTTGCTCCTTTTTTGTTTGTTTGTTTTTTGTCATCTTCAAATGCCAGAATAGAATGCTGTTTCTCTCCACAGCCCCTCCTAATTTTACACACTGCCTACCCATGTAAATGTATGCAAAAGTAAAACGCCACTTTAATCCTCCCTGATAATCACTTTCCTTAAGTGATCTTTCTGGAAAAACAAACATCTCATGCTGAGTTACTCCTCCAAATCCAAGACTGAGAACTAGTGATTATAATCACCAAGAATAATGAACGCTTTTTAGCTAATTCTTCTCTTTAAAGACATTAATGAATTAAAAAAAAACACAAAGCTACAGGCGCTGCTTAGAATGAGGAATATTTCTTCATGTTCTTACTACACTCAGAATCCTTACATAAAGCCTTTGTCTGAAGTACTTTCTCTCTCTCTCCATCTTTCTCCCGCAGTGGTAAACAGTTTCAAGACAACAGGGAACTAGGAAATACGCACAAGGCCTTCTGGTCGGCCTGAGGCGCTTCAAACGGACGAGGACACAGCAGGGTAGGCAGGCAGAGGGGAACAGACTAGAGCTGGTCACGCGACAGGTGTGCAAGCACAGGTCAGACCATTCATTAGCATAGTGCCTGCGAAAGGCAGGCGTGCTTGTCCTCATTCTTCTCATTAAGAAACTGAAGTTTGGGGCAGGCATTGGGCCTGGTAGTTCAGATTCCAACATCCCACATCAGAGTGCCTGTGTTGCTGGCTCCGGGTTCCTGCTAATGCAGACCCTGGGAAGCAGTGCTGACGGTCCACGTGACTGGATTCCTGCCACCCACGTGGGAGACCTGAAGTGAGCTGCAGGCTCCTGGTTTCGGGCCCAGCCAGGGGCTATTGCTGGCATTTGGGGAATGAATTGGGGAACAGCAGAACGCATTCTCTCTTGCTCTCTCTTTCTCTGTCTCTACCTCTCAAATATGTAAAATTTTCTAAAAGTAGAGGTAACAAGAAAAGAAATCGGGTTTTTTCAAGGTTTAAGTAGCTCATGAGAGGGCACAGAGCAGAAAGGGCTCAAAGCGGCAGTCAAACCTGCACGCAGCTTTCTTGTGTGGTGCCCTTAGGGACATGCCCTGTCGCATCTGTCTTCAGGAGAGGGGAAGGACCTGTTCTTATCCCTTCCTAGCTTGCTTCAAAGAGCAGATAATCAAATAGTGAGAAGTCTTTTCCACCTCAAAAGATAGGGCGTTAAAGTATCAAAATATGGGAGTGACTCAGAATTGTTCTCGCATGACTGCTTTACTAAACGCGCACTGATGTTCGTAAAAGAAAAAGTCTAATGCCAAACTTATTTTTAGTCTTTTAGTGATTTTTTTAAAAAAGTTTTTATTTGTTTGAAACAGAGAGAGGAAGAAATATAGAGGAAGACTTCTTCCGTCCACTGGTTCACTCCCCAAACAGCCACAACAGCAGGGCCAAGCCAGGCCAGGCCAAAGCCAGGAGCCTAGAACTCCATCCAGGTCTCCAACCTAAGCACTTGGGCCATCTTCTACTGTTTTCCCAGGCACCTTTGCAGGGAGTTGGATTGGAAGTGGAGCAGCAGGACTCAAAGTGGATGCTGGTGTCACAGGCTGAGGCTTTGTCTGCTATGTCACAAGACCATCTGAAAGTCAAGGATAGCACCCCAGATGCATGTAGCACCATGACTGGCAGGTCGTAGGTGGTTGGGAGAGCTGCTGGTGTTTTAGCGCTGATGAGCCAGGCATTTGGACAGTGCAACTATTTGCAGAAAAAAATTCTGCGTAGTTTTACTAAAGAGTCCTTCTTCCAAGAAACAGGTCAAAATATATGAGGTGTGTTTCAAGACTCCCAGTGGGTGCCTGTACCTGTGGACAGTACCGAGCTCTGCACAGTGTATGCTTTCTCATATCCATACACACCTAGGAGAAAGCTTAATATCTAAATTTGGCTCAGTAAGAGTAATTAACAACAAATAATAAATAGAACAATTATAACAGTAAATTGTAATAAAATTACCAGTATAGCTACTCTTGCACTTTGGGGCCATTATTAAGTAAATAAGCATTCCTTGAACAGAGCCACTGTGATACTGCAACAGGTAATCTGATAACCAAGATGACTACTGACTGGCCAAGGGGCAGTGTTCACAGCATGGATACACTGGTCAAAGGGAGGACTCATGTCTCAGCCAGGGGACTGTGAGATTTCATCATGCTATTCAGAATAAAGCACAATTTGAAATTTACCAATTATTTATTTCTGCATTTTTCTATTTAACATTTTTGAATCAGGATCAGCCCTGTAGCATAGTAGGTTATGCATCTGCTTTCAGTGCTGGCATCCCACACGGACGCCAGTTCGAGTCCTGGCTGCTCCACTTCCAATCCAGTTCCCTGCTAATGCACCTGGGAAAGCAGTGGAAGACGGCCCCTGCACCCATGTGGGAGACCTGGAAGAAGCTCTTCGCTCCTGGCTTTGGGCCCAGCTCTGGCCGTTGCGGCCACTTGGGGAGTGAACCAGCGGATGGAAGACCTTTCTCTTTCTCCGTCTCTCTGTAACTCTGCCTTTCAAGTAAATAAATAAATCTTTAAAAAATATTTTTGAATCTCAGTTGATTAAGGGTGACTGAAGCCACACAAAGTGCAGCCTCTGATAAGGAGGAAGTATGGTGCAGCAGCCGGTGCTGGGCTACCCCCTGCCCATGAACACCAACAGTAATTTTCTCTTCCTATTCATGATGACTTCATAGTAAGGCTTGCAGAGTGACTTTCCCCTGGAGGGGGAGACGCAGTCCCAACACTGCACAGGAGTAACCGCCACCACATGGTGCCCCCCCGCAACCACTTATACAGCAGGGAGCTGGGAAACACACCACAGGGAAAGTGACTCTGGACTGAGTACAGTGAGTCAGATTTTTGCCAGCTGGAAAAGCAAAAAAAAAAGAGGGAGAGAATGGAGCCTCAAAGGCTCAGGGGAGCAAGAGCACAGCTCGTATTTGCCTGGAGTTCGGTCAACACTGAAGTATGAGTTGCACCTAAGATTTGTCCTGAAGGGGCCAGCGTGGTGATTAAACTACCGCCTGCAATGTCGGCGTTCCACATCCAAGCGCCCGTCTGAGCCCGGGCTGCTCCACTTCCAACCCAGCTCCCTGTAATGTGCCTGGGAATGCATCAGAAGATGGCCCATGTGGGAGCCCTGGATCTAGTTCCAAGCTCTTGGCTTCAGCCCGGCCCAGCCCCGGTCATTGCAGTCCTGTAGGGATTGAGCCATCAGATGAAAGATCTCTCCCCTTTTCTCCTTCTCCCTCTCCCTCTTTATTTTCAAATAAATAAAACATTTTTTTAAAAGATTTGTCCTGAAATAGTTCTCCACCCATCATCAGTGTAGGAGCTCAGCCCGAATCCTCCCGGGGCTGACTGACAGCAGAGCCAGTTCAATGACGTCAGCATGATGGATGTGGTCGTTTGCTGGCACGTGTGATACACAAGTGCCTCTGTCCATGTCCACATATCATCCCACAGGTGACACCAGCCATAAAGGGAAGGTATCATTTCCCCTAAAACAAGTATCAGGTAGACGATTTATGGGCCTTTCACCGAAATTTATCATTTTCTACAAACTACTCTTAAAATAGCAGCCAATTGAACTGAAATGATGACAACCCCCCCAAAATGCCCATTTGTGAGATGAAGAGGCAGAGAAAAAGATTTATCCTTAAACTAAGATGGCAAGAACTTACTGCGTGATCTTAGATCTTTTCTTTGATGGAGTTACTAAAAATGATTTACTCACAAGGTTTTCTTTAAGGTGCAGGAGACTTTAAGGGAAAAATACTTTTCAATACACTGAAAGAACACGGCAGGCCTCTCATTTTCAAACACGATTCGTGCATGATCCAAACATTTTAAAGAACACATTCAGACTGTGGGAATCAAGACACAATACAGAGACACTGAGTGTTTGGCATGAGCTCTGGATCTATGAAGAAGTTCTTTGTACTAAGTGTCAGTGATTAAATGTGGAGGCTTCAGTGGGAGTAGCTGTTTTGGGACTGCAAGAATGCATATGTCCCTGCGTCCTTATTTACAAGGTGTCCCGTTCTTGGGACTGCTGTCATCAAGTCTATGGACAATCAAACAAGAGGAAAACAGCAACAGAAATAAAAAGTCTGGGCAGGGAAAATGTGAGAATAGAAATTCAAGACTACTGAAAAGAAGGCGCAAATTATACACACTATGGTTGTGGAGTTCAATGGGTAACAAGTAAAAAGTACTTAAAACAGCACTGGCAGGGGCTGGCGCTGTGGCACAGTGGATTAAAGCCCTGGCCTGAAGGACCGGCATCCCATATGGGCACCAGTTCAAGACCCGGCTGCTCCACTTCTGATCCAGCTCTCTGCTATGGCCTGGGAAAGCAGTAGAAGATGGCCCAAGTGCTTGGGCCCCTGCACCCATGTGGGAGACCTGGAAGAAGCTTCAGATCGGTGCAGCTCCAACAGGGGAGTGAACCATCACATGGAAGACCTCTCTCTCTCTCTCTCTCTCTCTCAGTGTAACTGTGACTTTCAAATAAATAAATAAATAAATAAATAAATAAATAAATAAATCTTTTAAAAAATAGTACTGGCAAACAGCATTCAGTACATGCCTGATAGTGCTGTAAGCTGTACCACTACTTCCCAGTACTTAGTCCTTTTCCTAGTCCCTCGGGGATACCAGAATACACCTCTTACCACCACTGGTTCCATGTGGTCTGCCGAGTCCTGGGGAGAATTCGTTATCCCAAACCAGTGGCAGTGGGCTTGGCTCTGTGACTTGTCCTGGTCAACATCAGGTGAGAAAACAAGACATGTGCAACATCTGGTAGACAGTCTTTACAAGAGGCAACACGCGTTTCTGCTGGCTCTCTTTTCCCCTCCGCCATGAGCACAGCAAGTCCCAAAGACAGGCTGCTCCTTCACGG